>NC_135712.1:114127731-114466403 GCF_964656455.1 Halichoerus grypus
AAAACTAGAAATTCAGCTTCAGCCACTCAGCTATCTCATTTTATCCAAAAAGGAATTTGTTTGAAACAGGATTCTACTGCAAATTAAGTTTGATAGCAAGCATTGCTTTTGTTGAGTGAAGAATTCACCTTACCAATTTTAGTACAGCACAAGATCATATAAATGAAAATTATTTAAGGACAATGTATTTTTCTTTCTGACATATATTTTATTAAAGTAGATATATGTTTACCTCTCCCTGAATTGCAGATGGACAAATGAATGCTCCTCATCCAGGAACAAATTTACTGCCTAGACATCTCCCTGAATATCCTTCAGCAGCATTCCAAGCTAAAACATTTGTTTAAAGAATAAAAACTCCCAATTTTTCAATTATTGATATTCCCCAAAGGGTGTATGTGTCTGCCTGTCTGTGTGTGTATATTTTAGTAGTGTCTTTGACTCAAAGTGCAATAATGAAATTGGCAGCCTAGTTCTTGGTTTTTTTGCTTGACTATGTATTCTCATAAATAACATAAATGTAATTTTTACTTATACAGGATAATAAAGATGTAGAGTCAATAAAAACAGTAGTGAGTTTACATTTAGCAAATAAAGTTTGACATAAATTAAACCCCAAAATACACATTTTAAGTAAAAGATTTAATTGATTCTTCATCTCTGAAAATTGTCATCATGTAATCACATTTAGGAGATTTATCCCTGAGTATTTTTGAGCCAGATATTAGCTGAGGGTAATTGTGTACAGTGAGGGTCACAGAAAAGAGGTGACTGCTTAAAACTGGAAGCTGTAAGTAATAAAAATGCAGCTGCCTGGGAATAATTCTCATTTTCATTTTGTATTTGCTTTTGTATACATCCTGAATCATGCCTTACATCTAAGAAAAGCAGTTGAATCATATCACTCCATACTAGGGAATACATGTTTCCCTTTGAACCAATGAATAGAAGACTTAAGAGATTTTCATTTAGACAAATGCAGTTATCAAAATTACTAGAACTTTACTAAATGGCAAAGTTCATGGTGCACCCAGATTTACAATTAGTCTGGCAACTACCATCTTGAGAGACCATCCTGGGGATTTAGGATCAAAAGGAATCAGGTTTGGACAGAAGGGTATATCTGGTTTGTTTTCTCTGAGCAAATATATCTGCTTGGGAACCAAATGGCCTGTTTAATTGTCTAGCCAAAAACTTCCCAGTAGGGCCTGGATCTCAGCCAGATGTTTGCAGTTATAAGAATGTGAGCTAGAAAATCTCTAAGGTTATAGTTCTCAAGAGTGCCTGCACTTAAGTAGTACTTGGAAGCTCTTAAAAACACTATACCAGGGCACTAGCCCAGGAAAATTAAAGCAGAAGCTCAGGTAGTGGGACCCAAGGGTTAGTAATTTTTTTAATTTCCCAGGTAATTCTAATGTGCTGCCAGGGCTGAGGATTGCTGCTCTGAATTCTTATATGATGACTGTTTGAAGAATTATTAGGAAGCTGTAATATTCATCCAAGGCACTTGGAGAATGATTTAATCCACCCCACAGATAATTAAAAATGGGTGATACATAATTAAATTTAGTTATAATCAGACTTGAGAGTTTGTGAGAAAAATAGCTTAATTTCATTTCTCAAGTCCAAGGCCACATATAGTTCAGGTCTTTTTTTTTTTTTTTTTTTTTTTTTAGTTCAGGTCTTAAATATGACAATGATGCTAACAGTAGTGATAGTTTAAAATTGAGAGCTCACTGTGCATAATGTAGATTAACTCATTTAATTCTCAATCTTATGAGGTAAATACTATTAATTGTCCCCATTATGCAGGTGGGAAAAAGGCATAGAGAGGATGTATCAGGCTTCAAGTTCTGGCTTCTATACTTAATAGTTGTGTGGTGGTTCAAACAACTTGCTCTATACCTCTAAGCCTCAGTTCTTTTTTTTTTTTTTAAGATTTTATTTATTTATTTGAGAGAGTGAGAGAGAGAGAGCATGAGCAGCGGCAGAGGGAGAGGGGGAGGGAGGAGCAGACTCCCCGCTGAGCAGGGAGCCCAATGTTGGGCTCTATCCCCGGACCCTGGGATCACTACCCGAGCTGAAGGCAGATACCCAACCGACTGAGCCATCCAGGTGCCCTAAAGCCTCAGTTCTTATCCATAAAATGGGGCTAATATTTTCCAATTCAGTTTTGTTTGGAGATTGAATGAGAGTATATGTAAAACACCTAGTACAATGATTTACAAATAATAAGTGACAAATATTTGTTGACTATTATACTAATAATATATTAAATCAATTGGACTTTATACAAATGAAAATATTATCCAAATTTCAGGTAATTCTGTATGCTTAATTCATTGATTTGTGAAATAATCAACTACCCTCTCCAAGAGTCTTGAGAAGATTGGAAATATGCTAATAATGTAACCTATGAACTCACATATCCCCATTTGGTTTGCCTGTGATCTGATCTTTGCACTGTAGCCAGTGATCTTTAAAAATGCTTATCTGTTCATATTACAGACAATATTCAATGCGTACATCATTGGTTTTTTGTTGCTTTTATGATAAAGGCCAAAATGCTTAATTTGGTTCACCAGACCTGAGGGCTCCCCTGCATTCTCTTTAACTGTCTCTTAAGCCTGACTCTCTGCTATTCAAGTCGACGTGCCTTTTTACAGATGAGTAGAAACCCTGTATGTGTTGCTGTCCCAGGGCTTCTCTGTGAAACCTTTTTCCCTATGCCCCTAGTTTACTCAACTCCTTTGTATCCTTTAGATCTCAGCTGAAAGGTGGTCCTCAGGGAAGCTGTCCCAACTCCTTCCTTTTCTCTCTCCCCATCCCAACACTTTCTTTTGGCATATATAGTCATAAAAATCTGGTCCCTTCTTTCAAAGAGCTTGTCTTCGACTCTCGTTAATCAACTGATCATACTGGTGTTGTGGATCCCTAGAGTAAAGAATAAATATAAAGTTATCTTCCCCATTAGGCAGTGAGGGAAGGGATTGCATCTGCATTTCTCATTTTAAATCCCAGTGCTCAGCACTCCTAAAAACTTTGTAAGATATAAATCGGATTATGGAACTCACTTGTCTACTTAAAATCCTCAAAGGCCTGTCAATCACACTTGGAATAAAATCTAAACTCCTTATGAATGGGCTCCCTAGATGAACTGCTCCTATTTCTTCACTGATAGCAGTTTCTACTCTTCCTCTCCTTTATGATGTTTCTTTCTCAAACATGCCAAATTCATTCCTAAAGTCAAAGATTTTTGCATTTGGTTTTCCTTCCTCTTGAACATTTCTCACCAGATCTTCACACAAAGCTTTTCCTTCCTCATATTCTAGATCTCAACAGAGGTTTTTTTTTTTTTCTATCTAAAGTAACTAGTTGATACCTTTCCCTCTCCACCATGCATTTTCTCTATGAGTTCAATCTGAAATCTTTTAAAAAGAATTTATTTACTTTTTCCCAAAAGTTGCCCTATAAGCATCCTGAGGACAGATTACCTTGTTGATAGCTGTGTCCTCTGATTCTAGACCAGAGCCAGTGACATTGTACAACATTGGTAAATACTTATTTATTCTAAGAAGGAATGAATTATAAAAACTATATTTAAAAGGTATTAGTATGAGATTTAGTCTCTCTTCTAAATCTTTTTATAATGATGTATGTATTTTGCCATCAATGATTTTTTTAAAAATATTTATAAATTATATAATCTAAGAATAAATTTTACATAGCCTTTCCTGTTAAAATATTATGGAACACATTCCTTTGAAATTATATTCCATTCCTGTGGGATTGCTACTCTGTGCACTATTCATGTAAGCTTATGAAGCTTCATTGTAATCACAGATTCACGTGGAATACAGAATATACATCTATTAAATTTTTTCCTCTCCTGTGCTTATTAAATACCTAAGACAAGTTTGCCTATTGTAACTTTTTCCCTTCCTTGGTTCTCAAATTGTATTTTTCAGAGTGCTGAGAGCAGTAAATTATGAAATTTAAATTTGTAACCTAACTATCATAATGGGTTTTTTTTTTTTTTTTCTTGTAGGAGGTCTTAGGACAGGAATGTGCCATGGGTTAAAAGTTCAGGCCAGTTGTTAACCCAGATAAGCACGTGGACAATACTGGAAGTAACAACATGCTTTTACCCAGGGTTTCTCAACAGCAGCACTATAATATTTTGGGATGTATAATTCTTTTTTTTCAGGGAACTGTTTGGCATTTCAGGAAATATTTAGCAGCATTACTGGGCCTCTATCTATCAGATGCCAGTATCACCCTCTGTTCCAGCTGAAACAACCAAAAATGTCTCCAGACCTTGCTAAATATTTCTTGAGGGGGTAAAACCACCCGTAGTTCTTTACATAAGGGAGGTACTGTTCCCTACAATTCCAGAATTATCATATTTTTATAGAGTGCTTTGGTTTTAGAAATGCTGACTCAAAGCCTTTATTTTGGGCCTTTGACACAATGACATCTCTCTTTTCTATTAAAGTATTCCAGACTCTTTATGTAGGTGACTCTAGATCATTGTTGATTTTCTGTCACTTTCTTAGGTTTCAAGAGTATTTTCAACTGAGTTTTGAACAATGGATAAGGCTTGGGCCAACTCTATTCACAGTCCCAAGCCCTGTAGGAGTGGATATGAAACCACAGATATTTCATTGAAAATTTGCTGAAAGATAAAAACACAACGTTTAAGCTTCATAGAAACAGGATTTCTGAGCTGAAATTTCAGTTTGCAGAGTTTTAGGAGTAATCCTAAAAGAATTCATGTTTCATTTTCTGTGTAGTTACAAATTATTTCATCTGTTTGTATTTCAGGACCTCCAGAACATACTGGCTACCCTGGCCCCCAGGTTGGCTATCCTGGCCCTCAGGCTGGCTACCCTGGCCCTCAGGCTGGCTATCCTGGCCCCCAGGCTGGCTATCCTGGCCCTCAGGCTGGCTATCCTGGCCCCCAGGCTGGCTATCCTGGCCCTCAGGCTGGCTATCCTGGCCCCCAGGCTGGCTACTCAATTCCGCCAGCTGGTTATTCAGGTGCTGGCCCAGTAGGCTTTCCTGTCCAACACCAGCCAGTGTATAATCCGCCAGGTGGACCTGCAGGGGTACCATGCATGCCAGCACCACCACCTCCATTAGACTGTCCACCTGGATTGGAATATTTAAGTCAGGTAATTTCAAATAAATGAAACACTCATAAAAAATAAAACTGTCCTTATAGTTCACTTAATGAAATCAACAAATGACTAATTCACAAAAGTCTGAAATGATAAAACAACATTTAATGCTGACAAATTACTATACTTCTAGGTGAAGTTTACTTTTAAAGCAAAATACAAATATCTTAGGAAATTGTATTTTCTATGATTTTTGAATATAATCTGTGGTAATGGCCAATAACAAATCTTTATTAAGCACTATTTTCCAGACTTTGTTCCTAAGTATAACACATGTATTAACTTATTTAATCCTTTTAGAAGCTCTATGATATATAGGTGCTAATATTATCATCATTTTACAGAAGAGGAAACTGAGGTCCAGAGAAGTTGTATAATTGACTCAGAGCCAAAACACTAAGGAAGTGGGAATGGCTTCTTACTTCTAGAACCTTGGTTCTGGATCTCACTGTCTTTAATCCCAACACCAAATAACTTCCTGGAAGGTGAAAAGAAACATTAAACTAAATTTGGTGTTGAGTGTCAATAAGTGGTACCAAAAACAAAGAGTTAATATTTTGTGTATAACATGATACGCTTTTTATTATAATTAATAGAACTGCATTTTATGATGCTTTGTTCTTTGGAAGAACCAATTTTATTAACGCCACCAGTAAGAAAAAAAAAAAAAATCCTGGATTTTAGCGTACTGCATGATATCATATCCTCTCAATGTGAGTGTTAGTATTGCCCAGTGTTGGAAATCTGGTAGGTAGAGTAGGAATATGAAATTCTATTTGTCTGATCAATAAACAAATAAATATATTCCTGTGGTAACCAACCAGTTTTCAGTAAATGAATTGGCTCTCTTGTACTCTGTGTACTAATTTAATTTCCCACAATGCACTTGGGCAGCATGATTGTAAGAACTTTTCATAGTTCATATATTCTCCGACAATTTTCTTTTTAAAATCAAGGCCTTACAGAATGTATAGGGGAAGTTATTACCTGCTCCTAAAGATGATATCAAGCACACTTCAAATTTTTTTTTTTAGATTTGGAAAGAATCTCTTCAAATGGATAAAGAGTATTAATATTTCTTAAGTCTTTTCAAGACGGAACTTTAAAAAAAAAAAAAATTTAGAGGGATTCCAGTGTAAATCAATTTTATTTGACCTGAATTTGCCCACATTAATAGTGAACACATTCAATAGATTGTTTTTCAGTTAAAGATATAGTAACTTTAATTTTAAGGTATAAAAGTTTAGAAGTAAGATATGCTAATATTAAATATTGATAAATATTGATAATTGATTATATGTATTCCTTAAAATATAAAAGCACTAATATTAATTTGGTTGGTGTAGAAAGCATGGAAATATACTTATAGCTTAATTTTTTTTTTTTTTTTACTGTAATAGATAGATCAGATACTGATTCATCAGCAAATTGAGCTTCTGGAAGGTATGTATTCATTGTATTGATCATATTTCTAGAAAGAGAAGATGTTTTTACAGATAAAGGTATATCAGCAACCACAAATGTAACACTTTCACTGATTATTTATAAATGTCTCTCTTCATGATAATGAAATGATGGTAATTATCAGTAGCTCATTTCTGGAAATTAGGAGTCAACTGGTAAAATACTATTATTCTGAGCATCTGTTCTCATGCTACAGACCCTAACTTACAAGGAAACCAATCAAAACTTACTTTTTCTCCCACTTCTCTCTAGAAATCATTTCAGCTGTTTTCTCCCCAGCCTATGATGATCTTGATATTGACACAGAACCAAATGCACTAGTTCAGTTACCTTAGTACATTGCTAAAGCAAGTAAACTTCTTCAATTTGGATGGGTATGTTTTGGAAAATTGTATTCTTGCCCACAATTTTTTTTAAAGATTTTATTTATTTGAGAGAGAAGGAGAGACAGTGAAAGAGTACAAGCTGGGAGGAGAGGGAGAAGCAGGCTCCCCGCTGATCAGGGAGCCCGATGCAGGGCTCGATCCCAGGACTCTGGGATCATGACCTGAGCCAAAAGCAGACACCCAACCGAGTGAGCCACCCAGGCACCCCTCTTGCCCACAGACTTTATTAGGAGTTCATATGAACCCTGTAAGACCTCTGTTCTGTGGGCTGTGGATTATCACCTTGGGTACAGGGCTAATGCAGTGTTGGAGGATGCTGACCAACGGACCTGGAGGCCTGGCTTCTTAGAACAGCACTCCTGCTCATGTGAATGGCCAATAAATATTTCCTTGGATACATCACTCCTGAGATGCAAGGTAAACTTAGGAAGCCACTAGATATTTCAGGATTCTTGCCAGGGAAAAGAGAACCTGGATAGATTCATGAACTGTGGTGTCTTTCTTCTAGATATAAAGAGTTTAATGAACATTCATCTAGTTTTTAGAATATATCTGTTACGTCCTTCTTCACCTCTCTGCAAAGTCCCTTTCCACTGGTAGAAATTGTAACATGAATTATAAGAGTAGAGCAATAGATGTGGTTAGAATGTATAGTTGTTGCCTATTTTATTTAAATTGCTTATCCTGTTCACTGTTAGATATTTATAATGTTCTTGTTTTTGTTAGTTTGTTTATACTAACTTTTCTCTGGAAAGGTGTTCTTTGTTGTTTGATAATTTGTACTTTGAATTTTTTAATATTTTAAGAAATTTATTTTTGACATTATAAAATAAAACCAAACCAAAACAGACACTGTAATTATACAGCATTCCATCTATAGTTTTTAAATGTATAACTTTTATATATATTTGTGAAATATGTATGTATTAATCATGAAAGGTAAATTCCAAATTTAGTAGTTCTTAATTCTGCAGTTTTCTAAAAGCGGTATTTTTAATTTTCTTGTTTTCTTTTCATCTCAATGAAAGTGTGTATTGTAAGATTATGATAGTATAAAGAGATGAAGATTACTCCATTTATTTTCAGCATCTGAGTGTACGACAGGCACTTACACACTTACCAAGTCAAAACTTTATAGACAATAATGATAACCATAGAGATCTTTTGTTTTATTCTCATTTTTTGAGTAACTAGAAGGTAACTTAGATTAACATAATAATAATAAAAAAATAAAAATAAAAAGCAATGTTGGTAATAATAATAATAAAAAGAAGAAGGTAACTTAGAGATTGTGTAAACCCATTGATCTCATTTTACAGATAAACTATCCGAAGAATTTTGAGATTAAATTACTTAATGAAACACTTAGATAATAGATTTCATGTTATGAATCAGTTTAATTTTTTTCTCACAAAACATGTGACTGTCAGATGTTGAGGTCAAGCGTGGTTCTTTTAAAGAAAGAGTCCAAAGCCTATCTGAGCCAGAGCAAAGGCACTTAAGGGAGGTCATGATGATAGAATTTATGAAGCACATCTCTATCTGACTAAAAGCATCCACACAGACATTAGAGAGTGTTTTTTGTCCCATATATATCTTTTAATCATTATTTTGGTGGCTCTGACATCCCATGACCCACGTTAATGAGGACTATGGACTAGTGGGACCATTATTGTTCCTTTCTGGCTCTAAGCAAGGAGAGATTTGCAATGTGTGATTCAGTATGGGAAGCCCATTGGTAAGATATCACACGGGCATCAGCATCCCTGTGAAGAGATTAGCCCCCTCCAGAGTACAGAGCTTACTTAGGATGCCAGTGGTCTACATAGCCCATGAGTTGCAGCCTTGGTTGCCAAGCACCTCTTCCGTTGTCTAATACCCATCTCCCACTTCTGAGTAACTACTGCTGAGCTAAACAAGGGTATTCTGGGTCTAATGTGATGTTCTAATTCACCTTCCATTTTCACCCTCTCCCTTTCTACACGTGTGCATTAAGAGTAAGCCCTATCATTACCTTCCCTCACACAGTGCAAAAACATAAGCCATGAATATGGTATATAAAAAAAAATTTATTCAATAGAATATTTCATAAGAGTGTGAACATAGCAACCATCCCCTCCATAATTGAATATATGAAAACTATTCCAAGCAAGTGGATATTTTCTGCATACACCTAGCACAACTAAGACCGTTGCACCATCCCTCAGCAGCAGTCTGACTTTCTGACATTTCTTTGGAATTAGGAAGATATGAGTTGTTTTCTGTTCCATGTGTCACATAGGGACTCTTCATTTCTCTATGCCTTAACACCCTCTCCTTCTTCTTTCCCTTTCCCTTTTATCCTCCATCTAGATCATCTCTAAACACCTTTCCTTTTCTTTCTCCCTGTGTTACTTGAAGTATCATCTGAAAGTGGCATAACTACATATTATAGTATCTTAGGACAGATTCAGTATTTTTTTAGCATAATGGTCATAATGATTTCCTCTTTTATGTTTGTAGTCTTAACAGGTTTTGAAACTAATAACAGATATGAAATTAAGAACAGCTTTGGACAGAGGATTTACTTTGCAGTAGAGGATACGGATTTCTGTACCCGAAATTGCTGTGGGGCTTCTAGGCCTTTTACCATGAGGATTCTTGATAATATGGGCCAAGAAGTTATAACTCTGGAGAGACCACTAAAGTGTGACAGCTGTTGTTTCCCTTGCTGCCTTCAGGAGGTCAGTGAACAATTACCAGGGTCATTTGTAAAGTAGGTCAGCAAGGATTTTTACCCTTTCATTGAATTATGTAATCAAATGAGATTTAAAGGAAAATTGGTCCATAAGCTCTTAGTTTATACTTGAGAGTAAATTGTCCAAGAAGAAAGGCAGTGGAAAACAATGAACAGTTAGCCCCATGGCCATGAGTACTGTGTCTCATGAAGTTGAGATCAGAGATCTCAGGGACGAGGCTTCTTGATCTTCATGGAGAGCTAAGAAGGTAGGGCAAGTCCCTAACCTACAAGGAACATGAAAAGCCTGGCCAAAGCCAGAGCAGTGACACCATAGAGAATATCCTAGAATATCCTACATGTGTTCATCCCACAGTTTGGGCCAACCTCGCAGAGGGGCCCTCTCTGAAAAATTTCAGTGCCTGTTTTTTTATATATCCATAGAAATTATGAATGTATTTGAGCCCCCTATAAGAGGTATACACTAGTTGTGAGTACCTTTAGCTCCATAAAGACCAGGTGTCTATTTCATTTACTTGGCAGCCCACTAATAGGGAATGCGGATCTCAGGGGAGATGCTGGGGCACAGAGAGTTTATAGGGAAGTTGATTTTTGCCTGTGTCTCCATTGGCCTGAGACCAGCCCTGCCAGGGCCACTCAGTCATTCCACAGAGAGAGCTGTGCTAGCCTGACAGACACAGTTACAAGCACACGAATATTTGAAATCTAATACTGTACATATTTTAAAAGGTTAACTGAAGTTATTCATGCTGAATTATTTATTTTCCATATCATTTAGGTTAGATATAGTAATATTTATCCAGGAATATCTGAGGAAAAACTGGGAGTTTGATGTAATATACTCTACAATATAAAGTGTACATTAACATATATTACACTATTGTAAAAAACGGAGCTAGGAAGTCATTTACTGATGAGCACACTGAGGTACTTTCAAGGTCACCTAGCTAAGTGGCAGAGCCAAGATTCCAAGCTTCATTTTCTTTCCATTTTGGCACCATTGCTACTCATATTTAGTAACTGCACCATGACCAGAGCTGTGTTCCTACATCTAAACCACTGTTTTTAAAAAAAGTTAAGAAAAGAGTTCCTTAACAATTTAGACATTTTTCATAAATATGGAGATTAAAAAATGTACAAAGGCCAGTGGAGCAAAGCTTTAGTGGAGACGATGCATGCAGCCTGCCCAGGTTTGTACCTCATCTTTTCTTCTTTGTAGTTGGGAATCTGATACAAGTTAATTCACTTCTTTGTTCCTCAGTTACTTTCTCTATAAATAGGGATAATAGTACCAACCTTTTAGAGATGTGTTATGAATAAAGGTGCTTAAAACAGTGTCTGACACTTCAAAAGTATTCAATAAATGAGTTATTACTAGACATTATAATTATTATGATTTATATATATTCTCTTGCTTTTATAGATAGCAATCTATGCTCCTCCTGGTGTACCTATAGGTTATGTTATTCAGATCTGGAATCCATGCCTGCCAAGGTTTACAATTCAAAATGAGAGGAGAGAGGATGTACTAAAAATTATTGCTCCATGTCTTCTATGCAGCTGTTGTGCAGATGTTGATATTGAGGTAAGAGATGTGATGATGTTTACAGGTCTTGCTTTCCTCATAAGGGGTAATATAATTTGGGAGGATGTTACAAATAAAATAAATTTGTGTGTCCTGATATTTCAAGAGGAAGACAGTGTGCTTATATATTTAACTTTGGTCAGAGAGGTGATTAATGCTCTGATGAAGCATCAGTGTTGATTATACTAAATGGAAAAAAAGAGAAGCAGAGACTTGTAGTCAAATAAATAGATATAAGCAAAACATCCAACATTTGAACATGGTGGTGTCTATATGGATGCTCTGTATATTAACCATTTTAAATAAAATGTGAACCTCGTCATCTAAGTCTGATTGCCAAGGCATATGAATCCTTCCCTAGGCTGAAATACAGGCTGCCAGTGCTCTGGATTCTCTTCAGAAGTTCTGACATCTTCGAGTTCCTACAAAAAGCTCACTTATGCAAAGAGAGTTTTAAGAAAGAGAGTAAGATATACTTCCCAATTATGCCTCTTTTTATCCTTGTGTTAAATTTGGTCACTGTAAACCACAATTTATCTGTGTATTTACTACATGGAAGAATTTCATTACAGCAGTTTTTCCATAGATGGCCTAGCCTCATAGCTCAAATTATTTAGTTGCAAATGTATAAAAATAGGGAGATTTTATAACTTAATCTTGATCTCATGATTCTCTTGGAAAATCACAAAATATGTTAAGCTGGACCAACATTTCCACAAAAAGGGGCAAAAATCTAAAACTGAGCAGGGCTGCCCCCTTATGATAAGATGTGTGAAATCTGACACTGTCCCCTGACTTCCTACAGTTTTCCACTGTCCAGCTCCATTCTTGGTATTATCTGCCTGGCTTCTCTAATCATATGATTTCCAATTCCTCTGTTAGACCCTGCTTATATAAAAATGAATCCTTCCCCTCAGTGACTTCAGAGTCGAATGAGAGAGACAGGCAATTCTAAGAAAACACGTGATAGAGACTTTATAAAGACTCTTACAAAGTCATATACATAGTGTAAGGGGGGAATTGAGGGGATGTATACTATGCATGTGTAAAGACTTCATAGTTTGGGGTTTTTTTGTTGTTGTTGTTTGTTTTTTTTATTTGACAGAGAGCACAAGTAGGCAGAGAGGCAGGCAGAGGGAGAGGGAGAAGCAGGCTCTCTGCTGAGCAGGGAGCCCAATGCAGGGCTCAATCCCAGGACTCCGGGATCATGACCTGAGCCGAAGGCAGCCACTTAACCGACTGAGCCACCCAGGTGCCCCAAGACTTTATAGTTCTTGTATAATAAAAGTTCTCTATGTAGGAGTTATCATTCCTATGAAAGAGCCAGAGGACTGAGAGGTAATTGTTCTTTCAGCGAATATTAATAGAATTTTTGCTGACGTATACTTTATTCGTAGAAAATAAGTGAAAATACTCGTGGAACAAGTGAAATTGGATTGTGAAGCTTTTATACTTAATGCTAAGGAATTTAGAAATCTCCCAGCAACCCTTCTCAGTGGATGCCTTAAAGCATCCATTATATGTAATGAATTAACTACTCTTCTGTGCATCTAGAATGGTGCTAACTGGGTAACATCTTTGAGGGAGCTGAGAAAGTGGTCCCTTGAATCATTTTCTGTAGGCTAGGTAATGAAAAGTTTGGAAGCAGGAATTATCAGTACGAGGAACCACTATGGAACATGGACTCCGTCATAGTGTCCATGGTATGGAAACAGAGTAGAAAAGAGACAATGGCCTGAACAAAACAGGAGCAGGAACCATCCTAAAGGGAGAAATAATTCAGAGACATTTCATAAGTATACCAAGTGGGACTGATTCACGGCTTTGATGTCAGCTGAGCATGAGAGAAAATTTGGAGATGATTCTGATTCATATTGTTCTAATATCTGATGTTTAAGAAGCTCAATGAGGGGCGCCTGGGTGGCTCAGTTGGTTAAGCATCCAACTCTTGATTTCTGCTCAGGTCATGATCTCAGGGTCATGAGACTGAGCCCTGCAATGGACTCCATACTGGGCATGGAGCCTGCTTAAGATTCTCTCTCCCCCTCTCCCCGCCCCCTCCCCTGCCCCTGCTCTCTCAATCCCTCTCTCTCTCTCAAAAAAAAAAAAAAAAAAAAAAGAAGAAGAAGCTGAATGGATAATGATGCCGTTAGCCAGGTTAACAAACTTGGAGAAGAAACAGTTGATTTGTGAGAACCTCATAATTTGTATTTGAGTTATGTTGGATTTTTGGTATGTAGAGAAAAAGTTTGGGATGTGTTCAGCATATAGATGGTAGTTGAAGCCATGAGATTGTCCTAAGGGTGAGTAGAAGAAAGACAACTAGACTTTTTATCCCAGGGAGGCAATAAGGGAATCTGTCTCCTTCCAGGACTTTTGGTAGGGGAAAAAAAAAACAACAACTATGAAACTGCTAATACATTATAGTCCCCTCTATGAGTCTGAAGTCTGAATTCATACCACTGTTATGAATGAGGAACGTCATAACATAGAAATTGATCCTGAGTGGTGATGACAGATGACAGAATTAAATGCAAAAGCACACTAGAAAGAGATCACCAAAGATTGATTACCAAAACACTCTCTGTTCCTATAGAAAAAGCTGATATTCACAAGAACAGATCAAAAATTACATAATGTTCTAAGAATTAATTCACCACCAACAAACTGCATATAATACAAGAGTCTGCAATCAATCATATAAGAAATATCTAAATAAACATTAAAGAGGCTAAAGAAGAAACAAAAAAAGGTCATAAGGGGAAAATGAGACTATTTGAAAAAGGACAGGATCTGAAAACAAACCAAATAGAAATTCCAGAAATAAGGAACACTCATTGATGAAATCTCATTGGAAGGGTTGAGCTGAAAATTAGATACAGGTGAAGAGAGAATTAATGAACTGGATGATCTATATGAGGAAAATAAATAGGAGGGTGGGAAAAGATAAATTTGAAGGGACCAAAAAAATTTAAAGGATTGTGAAAGCTAGAAGAAACTACTCTTGCATGTGCCAAAGAGAAGTCACAGAAAAAGAGAATACAGAGAATGTGCCAAGATAATATTCAAAGAGATAAATGGATAAAATCATGCAGACTTAATACCATGGTTTCTCAGATTCAAGAAGTACAAGGAGTTTTGAGTTAGAAGAAGAAATGACACCCAGATACAACTTGAACTGCAAACTTCAAACTAAAAAGGGAAATTGAAAATCAGCAAGTGGGAGGGGGGAAGGTTATCTCTAATATGTAATTCCCTGACCATTAGGGATTATGAACATTTTACTCTAACTTGACTGGCTACTTGTGTTTGCTCTCTTTGAATTGTCTATTCATATCCATTGCCTGTATTTTTATTGGGTTGTTTACTTTTTTCTTGTCAATTTATAAATGTAATTTATATGTTGAAGACATTGACCCTGCATCTGTCCTCTGATCTACAAATAGTTTCCACAAATCTACCCTTTCTTTGTGGAACTTATATATATGTATTTATTTATATTTTTATATTTATATACAAATATGTGTCATATATAGTCGCATATATCTATTTTAATATCTTCTCATTCTCCTGTCTTGATTATGAAGTTATCCCCAACTTTATATTTTATTTACTCCTTTTTTAATCTTTTTATATTTAAATCTTTAACTTACCAGGAATTTTATTTGTAGAAGATAGGATCAAACATTGTTTTCCTTCAGATGGCTAGACAGCTGTGTCATCACAATTTATTAAGTATTCATTCCTTGCTGAATTGAAATACTGTACATTAAATTCCCATAAATAATGGAATCTATTTCTAGATTCTCCTCTGTTTCATTGATCTAATTATCTGTTCTTACAACAGTGCCTTATGATTCAATTATGGCAACTTAATGATGTATTCTATATCTAGTCGTAGCCAAACAGCCACTTATATTCTTCTTTATCATATTTTTTGCTACTATCAGATTTTTCCTTTCCTGTGAATATTAAGGCAATTTTTCAAAAGTTAGAATCCTATTAGTATTGTATTAAATCTGTATACTATTTTTAAAAAATTAGCATTTTTATGATGCTAAACCTGTCTCATCCCAGAAGTGTTATGTCTTTTTATTCATTCATATCTAATTTTATATTCTTCATAAGATCAGATGGGTTTCTTTATATAGAACCTCTATCTTTTTTGTTAAAATTTTCCTAAGTAATTTATAGGCATTATCACTATTAAGAAGGAATATAGATGTATTAGGTACTTATTCTTAATATTGAAAAAGGCTATTTTTTTACCTTTTATCCAGTCGTCTGACTGGATTCTAGTATTTAACTTAAGAAACATTTTTGCTTATTTATACTTGTTTTTTCTAGTTAAAAATTACAGAGCAAAGTGAAATCATTTTAACTTCTCATGTTTATTTACCAATTAGCTCATTTTCTTTTCTAGTCTACTTCAGCGGCAAAACTGAATAGTAATGCCAATTGTGAGAATACCTGCCAAGTTGATGACTTCAATTGAAATGTTTCACAATTTAAAAAGACATTGACTATTATTTTTCATATTGTTTTTCTAGTCCTATTTTACCTAGAGTAGGAATTAGCAAAAAAAAAAAAAAAAAAAAAACATTAAAAGATGAGATAGAAAACATTTTAGCCTTTATGGGTCATATGGTCATTGTGTGCAACTATTCAAGTCTGTCATTGTAGCATGAAAATAGTTACAGACAATATATAAATACTGCATATAACTGTGTCCTAATATGACTTTTTTACAAAAAAGGTGGGTAAGCTAGATTTGGCCCACTGATCATTGTTTGCTGACCCCTGACCTAGATTTTTATTAAGAATTGATACCTAAGTATCTAAAAGCAGGGTATCAGAGTGGTCATGTTTATAGATTCTGGAACAGAGTGCCTGGGTTTGAAATCCTCCCCACGACTCCTTATATGTGAACTTAGACAAATTATTTAACCTCTACTTGCCTCAGTTTTTCCATATGAAAACTGTGTTTAATAATAGTACATATTTTGTAAAGATACTGTGAGGGGAAAAATCACCTGATACTTATAAAGCATTTATATGTTATACATATGCTAAATGTTATATAAATGCTTAATTAGCTAATAAATGAAATACTTTTTCAGCATCTGATATACCAATGTTTTGAATTATATGGTATCCTAGCATTATACAATTTATTACACTATATTCTTTTGATACTTACCTAGGTTTTATGTACTAATGTTCTATTTGAATTTTTTGCATTTATATTTATATTATAAGATGAGCCTATAGATTTGTTTTTAGAATACCACTATCATCAGTACAAATGTATAGGTATATAATATTAGTTTATTATTTCTAGAAGTTGCAATCATTTTATTGTATAAATTTTCCATTTTTAAATACCTAGAATTTAGCTAAAAATTATCTAATCCTATTTACTTTCCAGTTATAAATCATTATTCACATTTCTGAGCCTTTTCATAAAAAATTACATGTTCTACTTACATAAATTTTGGTAAATTTTTAAATTTCTTACTATAGGAATAAAAAGGAGAAAAGTCAATATTGGTTAAATCTAGTGGTAGGATTATGGTGGCTTATAAATTATCTTTTGTATATTTCATTTAAAAAATACTTCAGAAATTAAAAATGACTAAATTTAAAAATAAATAAAAGATTTTATTACTAGCTTCAAATGCTGATGACAGCTATTAATGTATAAAATACAGGGGCGCCTGGGTGGTGCAGTTGGTTAAGTATCTGACTCTTGGTTTCAGCTCAGGTCATGATCTCAGGGTCCTGGGATCCAGCCCCGTGTTAGGCTCCGTGCTCAGTGTGGAGTCTGCTTGAGATTCTCTCTCCCTCTCCTTCTGCCCCTCCCACTTACGCTCTCTCTTTCAAATAAATAAATAAATCTTTAAAAGCAAACAAACAAAAAACACAGGTATGCAAGAGGAATTTGTATTAGTCTGTTTAGCCACAATAATGTTGCATAACAAATAACCCCTAAAGCTCAGTGGCTTAAAACTACAGGTATTTATTCTCATGCTAATGGATATGCAGGTCAATTGTGTCTCAGGGAATATACCCAGGCTCAAGCTAGATGGCTCTGATTTGGGCTGTAAGTTGGCCTCAGGTCTACTCCAGGTTATTCATTCTGGAACTGTAGCAAATGCAGCTACCTGGATCATGTATTTCTAGTGGCTGATCACTGGAGAGCAAGAGCCAGGCCAAACTACTTAACCATGTTTGAGGCCTCTGCTCATGTCACATCTACTAACATTCCATTAGTCAAGCAAGTCATATGGCCAACCCTAAATATCAGTGTACAGGGACATATACTGGGCCTTCAGTTGGTGGGGGAGGGTAGTGCATGAATATTTGCTGAACAGTAATCTATGCTATCACAGTCAAGTTAGAAGTTTATTTCAGATTTGTAAAGAACCCATCCACCCATGCCAAAATAAAATGAGTCAGCTGTTTTTAATTTCCCTGCATTTTTTTAAAGATTTTATTTATTTGTCAGAGAGAGAGAGCACAAGCCGGGGGAGCAACAGAGGGAGAGGGAGAAGCAGGCTCCCGCTGAGAATGGAGCCCGATGTGGGACTCAATCCCAGGACCCTGAGATCATGACCTGAGCCAAAGGCAGACACTTAACTGACTGAGCCACCCAGGTACCCCTAGTTTCCCCACATTTATTTTGCTGTTCTCAACCTGAGCTAGGGCTTCTGTGGGTGTTGCTAGCACTTGTGGTACCTTGTGCACATTTGAAAAGGACACTTCTCTTCCTGGTTTGACGTAACTCTGCATGCACATACCATGATAAGTGTGGGCTACATTCATCCCCCCACATACCTACTTAGTGAGGTGCATTTGTCCAGCCACAAAATGTTCAACTCTTTAAGATGGCCCTGGGCTTTCCTCAGGCAGAATTGTAAAATTAGAAAATTTTACTTTGGAGCTCTTTTTATCATCTGTCCTTTTTGTTGTTCACTGTCCATCCACCCCACTGTTCAGTCTTACCCCAACTCTTGACCTGTGGCATCCCATCAAGTTACTTATTGGTTATTTTCCTTTACTCAAAACTGCCAGTCTTCTTTTCCAGGCTCTTTGCATTTCATATTTTCCTACTGATGGTGGTAATGAACCCTCCCATCACATTTAAACACTCAACTTATGTAAACTCTCTGTGCTTCTCTTACAGCATGGGGGATTAATTTAATACCTTCCTGATGGCTTCTAGAAATTTCACCAAAGAAACGTTTTATATTTGTATCTTTTTCTGCTTAAATTTTGTTTTAGATCAACTCAATTCATCAATTACTGTCTTAATGTAGAATAGAAAATGTTAAATATTTAAGCAAAACTACTTTCATGTTAAGTTCTCTGAAACAAAGAAACAGGTTTCTTTTTTCATGCATCTAAAAGTAGATACAAGAATCTATATACATTTAATGAGTGATATAATGTTCATAGTTAAGTATTGCACATAATTTTGATAGAGTGATATTTCACTTTATTTCAACTTTTAGTTTGTTACTAGTTTTCTAGAATTCATTAAGAATGTTTTTTTTTTTTTTCATTTTAGATTAAATCTCTTGATGAAGAAAATGTGGTTGGAAAGATTTCCAAGCAGTGGACTGGTTTCATGAGAGAAGCATTTACAGATGCTGATAACTTTGGCATCCAGTTCCCTTTAGACCTTGATGTGAAAATGAAAGCTGTGATGCTCGGTGCATGTTTCCTCATTGTGAGTCTATTCTTGCTAATCTTGGGTTTAGATGGTTTTTCTAGTATCATTCTGAAATGATTTAGTAAGTTGTACATTTTTAAATGACCTTGTTAAATTTATAGGTTTTATTCCAAGGGGGCCCCTTTTAATTCTAGCTCTGAAATTTCATTATCTCCTGGTATTCTGGGTTTGCAGGTGACTAGTTTCTCTGGAGAGTCTATGCAGTTTCATTTGGTAACAGGAGGACCTCATGTGTTGAGGGGCCCTGGTCTTTGGGGTTTTTATTTAAAAATTGAAGTCAGTACTGTGAAAAAGAGTTTGAATTTGGGCTTACATGGAATAGACTCAGTAAAACAAGATTTTGTCCTGATTCATTATTAAATTAAATCATCTAATACAGGAGTGCAAACTGCAATAAGAGTAAACATCCAATCAAGCCATTAAGTAGAACTGCCATTTGAAAGGAATTATGTGGGATAGAGCTGTGATTCTGAACTTATCTTCACATTTAATCAGCCAGGGAACTTTAAAAAAACCACAAGGATCAGGCTGTACCCCAGTTTAACTAAATTAGAGGCTCAGAATTAGAAGTTTGTATAGTTCCCCAGGTGACTCCATATGCAGCCCAAATCAAGGACTCCTGGGACAGAGCAAGAGTTTCCAACCCTAGCTGCTCAGTAGAAACACCTGGATAGCTATCAAACTCCCTTTGTCAAGACTGCATCCAGATAGTAAATCAAAATATCTGAAGTGGGACCAAGCCTGCAAGCTGTTTAGAGCATCAGGTGATTCCAATATGCAAGGAAGGTTTGGAGCCACTAGATGAACATCTTAAACACTGTCATGGGGATGCAATGCCAAAAACACTAAAAAGTGAGAAAATATACAGAAAAAGAATCCAGTTACTTCAACAAATAAGTGTCAGTAAAATGAAAAGATAAAAATTATATAAAAAGAGAGAGAAACTTAAGCGACCTCAACTTAATGCAATTTATAGACGGTATTTAGATACTGATTTGAACAAATGAATATAAAAAGACATTTAGAAGGAATTCAGAGAAATTTGAACATTGACTGGCTATTTGATGATATTAATAGATTATTATTTTTAAAAAAATATGCTAATGATATTGGCCTTATATAAAAACAAAAGAGTCCAAATTTTTAGGGGCACACACTGAAGTTGAATTTCAGCATAAAATGGTATGATATCACAGATTTGCTTTTAAATAATGAGGGTGAGGGCAGGGGGATTTAGGAGATAGAGTAATTAATGAACCAAGATTGGTCATGTTAATAATTATTAAAACTTGGTGAGTGGCCATTAGGATTTTATTTTGCTATTCTATCTAATTTGGGATAGGCTCGATGTTTTCTGTATAAAGTTTTAAATATAATCACAGTTCGGTTTAAAAACTGTTTTCACTGTTTATTTCACGTGAAAAGTAAAATTAAATTTAACCTTAGGAAACTGTTTGACCAGAGGTACACACACAATAACCAAAGATGTGGTGTATAAAGGGAAGAGAGGACAGTTTGGGGTGTTTGGATAGATGAGAAATGGGGTTGGGAGTTGTGGTGGGGTTATTAGGAAATGACTGTGGTGTACATTGGGCCTCTTCTAAAGGACTTTTAAAGATTGGACAACTTCTTGTAGATGTGGGGAAGATAGTGAAAATTATTTAATTGGTTGGTTTTAAACTAGGTATAAATAAAAAGCTATAAATCCAAATCTCAGAAAGATAAATCCCGGTGACTATGTAAGAAATGGATTGATGAGAGGTAAAATTAACAATTGTGCAATTGCAAGTGGATGATGATAAGGATTAAATTATTTCTGTGTGAACAGATAAAGGAAAATGATAGATGTGAGAGAAAATCCATAGGATTTGATGAAAGTCATAGGGAAGGGGGTCTGATTAGACACTGATGTAGAGACAAGTTGGGGAACACAGTGGACAAGTTTGCAAGAGACATCATAAAACTGGGCCAAAAAAATCTAAGATGCATGCTACCTCTAAGGTGGCTGTCATTCTCCTGAGAAAATCTGAAAGTTGTACATTGAATTCCAGTCTTAAGAAAAGTTGTATTACTAGAGAAGGAGTACAAAAAGTTAAGGAAGAAAGATAAAAAATAGGAATATTCTGAGTGGCATGAGAAAAAGTGAAATTTAGAAAAATTACCAGATAATAAATTAAATTCATGCAGGTAATCAGTAAGTGAATAGAATCACAGGATTTACATGTTATTATATTTGAAAGCTATCAACTTTTCCCAGATGTTCCCTACTTTGTTGCTGAAAACTCATTTCTGTATTTTTGTTTTTATCTAGGACTTCATGTTTTTTGAAAGGAGTGGAAACAGAGAATAAAAGGAGTGTGGTAGTGGATTAATGAAAGTCTCCTCAGAAAGTTTGAAGTCTGTGTATTGATTGGGACTATGTAAAAGAAAAGCTCACTGTTTTTTTTTCTTTATTGAAATGACTTATAGCATATGTGAATTCTACTGTGATGCCTGAAGCTCCTGTTATATATGACTTTTCAAATTATGAGTTTATTTTCTATATCACTTACTTATAAATGTTTTTATGCATTTCTTTTATGTCATACATTTTCTTTTTCTTTATGTATTTTGGAGAAAGGACGTGGGAATTTTTACATTCAATCATGAAACTTCCCATGGTAAATTGTTTTGAACTGTAATCTCTTTTATTTTCAATTTTTAGAGAAAATTATTTAAAGCCTTATCAAAGTAATTTTAATATAAAAAGTTACATTTTATTAAATATAGTTCCAATTTACTTCACATGTGTAACAACTGTTACTTTGCAAATACCATATATTCACATAAGTTAAAAATCAATATAATTTCAGTTTCCTTTACAATGTCAAAATAATACTTAATATTCATATTACCAAGGAACATAAAATGTGTATTTTTTTTGTTCAGCAAATTACAGTATATTTAATTTCTTTTATAAGCTAATCTGCTACTATAAAAAGATTTTCGTATTGACAAGACAATATTACTGATGTTTTAATGATTTCCAATGAAAAAGATATGTCCTAAAGAAGAACACATTTAAAGACTCACTATAAAACTGGAACATTGTTGTAATTTTTGAAGTAATTATTTACACATGGAATGAATGGTTAGCTCCTGTATTCATTTTATCATTCATAGAGCATAATAGTTATGAGGTCACTCAGGTATTAAATAGAACATATATATTCATCTGAGTAGAAACTTCAGTAATGGTCTGTTAGATTATTTACACCAACAATCAAATAACTGATTTAAAAATTATTCATACATTTCTTTGCATATTTGATTTTTATTTTTAAATAAACTGTGAATAGTCAATTTAGATGGTATTCTGAACATTACACATTTACCACCTGTTCCCTTTCAGATCTCCTTTAAAAGTAGCAAAAGCATATGATGATCTTTATTAAAATCCATACCAGTGCTGTAAAGTAATATTTCTACCTGTCAGAAATTTAAAGGAATTTTTATACTCTATTTTGTAGGAAAGAGGATACGTCTAACTCACAATTTAACTAATGCAAAGAAAAAGTGTGTTTAGGAAATAAGGACTTGGGGGGAGAGACTCCCGTTCATCTTTAGCAGAACTCCAGCAACACCACTAGCTCCTAGTGTTGAGAACATTGGGATGGCAGGGGAGCTACAGGGAAAGTGACGACCTTTCATTAGCCCAGACAGCCGGCCCCCATGCCAGATTCCAATAATGAGGTGTAACTGAGACACTCGTGTTGAGTTTACAGTTGGTACAGACAGCGTGCCAGATAAAATGAAGATACTTTCATTGCTGTTTCTTAGTGGCTACATCTTACTTTCATTTTCCCTCTGCTCTCCTCCTCCTCCTCCCCGTTCTCTGCATAAGATTCAGGAACTCTAGTTAAGCAAAATAAAACTACAACTGATCTAGGGGGGTGGAGCAAGATGGCGGAGGAGTAGGAGACTTGGATTTCGTCTGGTCTCAGAAATTCAGCTGGATAGGGATCAAACCATTCTGAACACCTACGAACTCAACAGGAGATCGAAGAAAAGAATAGCAACAACTCTCTGAACAGAAAAGCGACCACTTTCTGGAAGGTAGGACGTGCGGAGAAGTGAATCCGAGGTGATATTCGGGAGGATAGACAGCGGGAGACGGGGCCTCAGTCAGCCGCTTCTGGCGAGTGATAGAGCCGTGGAGCACAAAATCGGAACTTTCAGAAGTCTGCTCCGCTGAGGGACGTCGCTCCGGTGGCTAAGTGGGGGGTGGAACCCTCGTGGGACAGTGTGGTCTCAGGACCCTTGGGGTCACAGAAAGACCGGGGATGTCTGAGTGCGGCAGAACTCCCAGGTATTGGAGCAGGGAAGCCGGCTGCAGAGACAGAGCCGAGGAGTGGGCTCTCAGCTCGGGGTTGCCATAAACCATGATCCGCGGCACAGTCGGGCCACTGCTCCTCCAGCAGGCACCCAACAAGTGGCAGATCGGGGGAGACTTCCCTTCCAACCCGGGGAGCAGTGGTGCGGGAGCGCACCGCAGGGATCTGCTGGGTTTGGAGACCCCACATGGGGTTGGGTGCCAGAGATAGAAACGCTCGGTCACAGGCCGGGTGAGCACGGAGTGCGGCCGGAGACCGGGGAGACGGGAGTGACTGACAGCTTTTCTCTGGGGGCTCACTGAGGAGTGGGGCCCCGAGTTCTTGGCTCCTCTGGGGCAGAGATTGGGAGGCCGCCATTTTCACTCTCAGTCTCCAAAGCTGTACGGAAAGCTTGCAGGGAACAAAAGCTCCTGAGAGCAAACCCAAGCAGATTACTTAGCCCAAACCCGGCAAGGGCTGGGCAATTCCGCTTCTGGCAAAGACATTTGGGAACCATGGCAACAGGCCCCTCCCCCAGAAGATCAGCAAGAGCAGCCAGCCAAGACCAAGTTTACTGATCAATGAGAACGGCAGAACTCCAGCACCAGGGGAATAATGCACATAGAATCCATGGCTTTTTTACCATGATTCTTTAGTCTTTCAAAGTTAATTTTTTTTAACTTTTTTTTTTTTGAATTTTTCTTTTTCCCTTTGTCAACCAACATCTTATCAATCCCTTTTTTAAAAAACATTTTTATTTTTCATTTTTAGAGTCATATTCTATCCCTTCATAGTAGTTACCCGTATTTTTGGCATATATATATATAAGTTGTTCTCTCTTTAAAATTTTGAGATAGTTTCTTCTAACAGATCAAAATATACCCTAAATCTCTAGTGTATGGTTTTGTTCTACTCTCCTGCCTGATCACATTCTCTGCCTTTTTTTGTTTCTTTTTTTTTCTTAAATCCTCTTCTTTCTTTTTTCAAACAACTTCTTATCAATTCCTTTTATAAAATTTTTTATAATTTTCATCTTTACAGTCATATTCCATCCCTTCATCATATCAACCCTTATTTTTGTACATATGTAAGTTTTTCTTTCTTTAAAATTTTGGGAGGCACTTTCTTCTAACAGACCAAAATACCCAAAATCTAGTGGGTGGCACTGATCTATGCACCAGCCTGAGCATATTTGATCATATTCTGGTTTTTTTTTGTTTTGTTTTGTTCTGTTTTTGTTTGTTTCTATCTTTTACTTTTTCTTTCTTTTTCCTTTTTCTTTTTTCTTTCTTTCCCTTTCTTTTCCCCCGGCTTCAGGTCTTTTCTGATTTGTTTGGAGTGTATTTTCTGGGGACGTTGTTACCCTGTTAACATTTTTTTCTCTCATTCACCTATTCTCCTCTGGACAAAATGACAAGACAGAAAAAATCACCTCAACAAAAAAGAACAAGAGGTAGTACCGAATGCCAGGGACCTACACAATACGGACATTAGTACGATGTTGGATCTAGAGTTCAGAATCATCACTTTAAAGATAGTAGCTGGGCTTGAAGAAAGCATGGAAGTTATTAGAGAAACCCTTTCTGGAGAAATAAAAGAACTAAAATCTAACCAAGTCGAAATCAAAAAGGCTATTAATGAGGTGCAATAAAAAATGGGGGCACTAACTGCTACGATAAATGAGGCAGAAGAGAGAATCAGTGATATAGAAGACCAAATGATGGAAAATAAAGAAGCTGAGAGAAAGATAAACAACTACTGGATCACGAGGGCAGAATTCGAGAGATAAGCGATACCATAAGATGAAACAACATTAGAATAATTGGGATCAGAGAAGAAGAAGAAAGAGAGAGAGGGGCAGAAGGTATATTGGAGCAAATTATAACAGAGAACTTCCCTAATTTGGGGAAGGAAACAGGCATCACAATCCAGGAGGCACAGAGAACCCCTCTCAAAATCAATAAAAATAGGTCAACCCCCCGACATCTAATAGTAAAACTTACGAGTCTCAGAGACAAAGAGAAAATCCTGAAAGCAGCTCGGGAGAAGAGATCTGTAAACTACAATGGTAGAAACATTAGATTGGCAACAGACCTATCCACAGAGACCTGGCAGGCCAGAAAGGACTGGCATGATATATTCAGAGCACTAAATGAGAAAAATATGCAGCCAAGAATACTATATCCAGCTAGGCTGTCATTGAAAACAGAAGGAGAGATAAAAAGCTTCCAGGACAAACAAAAACTAAAGGAATTTGCAAACACGAAACCAGCCCTACAAGAAATATTGAAAGGGGTCCTCTAAGCAAAGAGAGACCCTAACAGCAACATAGACCAGAAAGGAACACAGACCATATACAGGCAATACAATGGCACTAAATTCCTATCTTTCAATAGTTACTCTGAATGTAAATGGGCTAAATGCCCCAATCAAAAGACACAGGCTATCAGATTGGATAAAAAAACAAGACCCATCAATATGCTGTCTGCAAGAGACTCATTTTAGACCCAAAGACACCCCCAGATTGAAAGTGAGGGGGTGGAAAACCATTTACCATGCTAATGGACAGCAAAAGAAAGCTGGGGTGGCAATCCTTATATCAGACAAATTAGATTTTAAACCAAAGACTGTAATAAGAGATGAGGAAGCACACTATATCCTACTTAACGGGTCTATCCAACAAGAAGATCTAACAATTGTAAATATCTATGCTCCTAACATGGGAGCAGCCAATTATATAAGGCAATTAATAACAAAAGCAAAGAAACACATTGACAACAATACAATAATAGTGGGGGACTTTAACACCCCCCTCACTGAAATGGGCAGATCATCTAAGCAAAAGATCAACAAGGAAATAAAGACTTTAAATGACACACTGGACCAAATGGACAAAGCAGGAAAGAATGTCCAATGGAAAAAAGACAGTCTGTTCAACAAACGGTGTTGGGAAAATTGGACAGCCACATGCAGAAGAATGAAACTGGACCATTTCCTTACACCACACACAAAAATAGACTCCAAATGGTTGAAAGACCTCAATGTGAGACAGGAGTCCATCAAAATCCTAAAGGAGAACACAGGCAGCAAGCTCTTCGACCTCAGCCGCAGCAACTTCTTCCTAGAAACATCGCCAAAGGCAAGGGAAGCAAGGACAAAAATGAACTATTGGGACTTCATCAATATAAAAAGCTTTTGCACAGCAAAAGAAACAGTCAACAAAACCAAAAGACAACCGACAGAATGGGAGAAGATATTTGCAAATGACATATCAGATAAAGGGCTAGTATCCAAAATCTATAAAGAACTTCTTAAACTCAAACCCAAAGAACAAATGATCCAATCAAGAAATGGGCAGAAGACATGAACAGACATTTTTCCAAAGAAGACATCCAAATGGCCAACAGACACATGAAAAAGTGTTCAATATCGCTCGGCATCAGGGAAATCCAAATCAAAACCTCAATGAGATACCACCTCACACCAGTCAGAATGGCTAAAATTAACAAGTCAGGAAATGACAGATGTTGGCGGGGATGCGGAGAAAGGGGAGCCCTCCTACACTGTTGGTGGGAATGCAAGCTGGTGCAACCACTCTGGAAAACAGTATGGAGGTTCCTCAAAAAGTTGAAAATAGAGCTACCATACGATCCAGCAATTGCGCTACTGAGTATTTACCCCAAAGATACAAATGTAGGGATCCGAAGGGGTACGTGCACCCCGATGTTTATAGCAGCAATGTCCACAGTAGCCAAACTGTGGAAAGAGCCAAGATGTCCATTGACAGATGAATGGATAAAGAAGAAGTGGTATATATATACAATGGAATACTATGCAGCCATCAAAAGGAATGGGATCTTGCCATTTTCAACGATGTGGATGGAACTGGAGGGTGTTATGCTGAGCGAAATAAGTCAATCAGAAAAAGACATATATCATATGACCTCACTGATATGAGGAATTCTCAATCTCAGGAAACAAACTGAGGGTTGCTGGAGTGGGGGTTAGGGTGGGAGGGATGGGGTGGCTGGGTGATAGACACTGGGGAGGGTATGTGCTATGGTGAGCGCTGTGAATCGTGCAGGACTGTTGAATCACAGATCTGTACCTCTGAAACAAATAATGCAATATATGTTAAGAAAAAAAAAAAAAGAAGAAGATAGCAGGAGGGGAAGAATGAAGGGGGGGAAATCGGAGGGGGAGACGAACCATGAAAGACGATGGACTCTGAAAAACAAACTGAGGGTTCTAGAGGGGAGGGGGGTGGGAGGATGGGTTAGCCTGGTGATGGGTATTGAGGAGGGCACGTTTTGCATGGGAAAAAAAAAAAACTACAACTGATGTAAACAGTTCTTTCCCTCTTCAAGGATGTGCAAGGAAGCGTTGAGCAGAAACCACACACTCTGCAGAACTCATTTAAGTTCAAATACTAGGAAAATGTATTATCATGAAACATTAATAAAGAGAAAAATCATCACACATGAAAAGTTAGAAATTTAAATGAGAAAATTACCAGGAATTGCAACAAATGTCCTGACATTTGTACACAAGTTTATAATTTCAATGAGATTTGAAGGAATGCTGCATATTTATTTCTGGAAAAGGCAGTAGAGAAAAAGGAACATTCTGGTGAGACAAAATTTTAATGTTGAAAAATTTGATGGAGACACTGGAACAGTAGATTGCATAAAGTAGAAGGATAACACAATAAGGTAAAAGGGATTTTAGAAATTCTCCAGGAAGTCAGATAAACTCAAAGGGTAGAGAGAAAAGGTGATTCCTGAGGAAAAGATATATCAATTTTAATTGATACACCACAGGAATTTCAGAAGCAGAAATCAGATGGGGCCAAGAGAATACTTTAAAAATATAAGAAAATATATTTGCAACCAAAATGGACTGTAGTCTCTGGGTGAATGGATTTACTACATAGCAGACAAAATTAATCAAAATAACCTATTTATGATTATTCATAAAACAATTATCACATGCCTGTCCTATGGCAAACATTGTTAAGCTGTAGTGGAAGGGTTTCTGTGGCCTAGCTTCTATGATATTCCCAGTCTGGTTCATTTTTTCTTACTTCACCAATAGGGTTCAATCAATTCAGTATTCTTTAATCACAAGCATTTTTAAAGGAAAAAGGATGTGGGACTAAAAAGTAAATCCTATAAAGGTACTTGGGGCCTTGGCCCCCCATTTTCCTTTGCCTGCTTTAAAGTGGAGACCATACCATTTCAGAGATTCTTTCCCTCAGAATGATGTGACCTGTAGAGATGTAGTGTCATGGACTCATTCAGAACAGGGGTCCTCTTTGCCTGTCTTCTACCCTGAAGAGAACAAAGGAAAACATCACATCTCAGGTTGTCATTCTGTCCATCACTTTCTGAATTTTGGCTTCTAAATACACTCTCCACTTGAACTGGGCCCTTGAAGAAATGGTTGATCCCAGAGTTGTGTCAGGGAAAAGAACAAGACAAACATCAAACAACTTACAGAAAAGCAAGGAGGCGCTTGATGGGCCATGTCTAAAGGATGAAAGAACTATCATGAAAGGGCTACCACCAGCAAAATTAAAGACAATTTGAGCATCAAAATATTAATAGCAAGGCATTATTACCTATTGAATCAAATAGGATACCACACATCCCTACAGATACACTTAGAAATAAATGTGCAAATTAAAAGTTTGATGAGAAGTAAGAGACCTATAGTATCAAATCACTACCCCACGAAATCCTTTTAATTTTAAGGGGGGAAGAGTAATTTTATGGCAAAGCCTAGCAGCTCCCACCATAATCAAGTGATTGAAGTGATCATCAGTAATGGGACAAAGTGCAATTGAGTAACACCTGATCAGAAGCAGTAAGAGGCAGCATCACAGAATCTATGTCATATAGGAGAGCTCACGGAATTTTTTTAATGCTCAATGAGCTCACCTTTCATTGTGGTATGCCTGTTGTCCAGTACTTGTGTTTATCTGGTTATGAAATGGGCTTAGTTTGTAGTCTGTTGTTACGGTTATTCTCAGTGCACCTCAGGCTTCAAATTCTTTTAGTATTCAAGATGTGAATTAGTTTGCCAGAGGGTTTTACTAAATGTCTCCTCCTCAGAATCTGTCACTTGCAGCATCACCAGCTGTAATTCACTGTTCTTTTCACTCAGCTCTTGTTAGCCTGGGAGTGGGGAATGGGGGACAGAGTGTTCTCTAATGTTCAGTTTAAGTGTCAGTCTTAAGCAAACACTGTAAATCTTGTGAGGCCATACCCTAATTCAATGTAGTCTGAAGTCCGAGACTGTGGGGACTTGGCCAGTTTATCTCTTTAATCATGTCATCATGCAGCAGGCATTCACAGAGGGCCTAGGACTGGCTAGAAATCTCAGAGCTGTGTCTGGGTGTATTTATGGGAGGGCAGTTGATGGGTGATGGGGTGTCAGGGAGGAGGGTTGATAACATCTTTCAGTCAAAAGATACTCAACGAGGGCACCTGGGTGGCTCAGTCGTTAAGCGTCTGCCTTTGGTTCAGGTCATGATCCCAGGGTCCTGGGATCGAGTCCCACATCGGGCTCCCTGCTCGGCAGGAGGCCTGCTTCTCCCTCTCCCACTCCCCCTGCTTGTGTTCCTGCTCTCGCTATCTCTCTCTCTGTCAAATAAATAAATAAAATCGTAAAAAAAAAAAAGATACTCAACGAGTAGACAAACCTAATGATTCCAGTTAGAAACAGAGAGGATAAGGAATGTCATCCTAGTAAGTCAATTTCAATTAGTGTGTTTATCTTGATTCCCTTTGATAATTAATTACTTTGTGACAATGAAAACACTAATCACCATTACTCCAGTAGCTAGAGTAATAAGGCACTTTTTAAGTATGATTCAAGGCTCCCCAAGAACTTTTCTCCTCCAAAAAAAGAAAAGAAAGGAAGGAAAGTGAGAAAGAAGGAAGGAGAGTTATTATTTGCAGTAGAAGCCAACTAAAAAAAAAAATGTAGAAGAAATGATGGAATTAGAAAATCACCACTTGCAATTATCATCATAATTTGATTCCAGCAAGAAAACACTAATGGTTGCTAAAATCAGTGATAAAAGTTTGAGGTACTCTTATATTACCATATTCATATGCAATTATCAAGGTAATTATCAAAGGGAATCAACACACTAATTGAAATTGACTTACTAGGATGACATTCCTTATTCTCTCTGTTTCTAACTGGAATCATTAGGTTTGTCTACTCATTGAATATCTTTTTTTTTTTTTTTTTACGATTTTATTTATTTATTTGACAGAGAGAGAGATAGCGAGTACACTCTCTCAAAGTTGCTGCCTGTAAGATACCTATTAATTTAAAAAGAGTAAGATAGTAAGATTGTTAAGATACCTATTAATTTAAAAAGAGTAAGATAGTAAGATTCTGTTACTGCAGAATACAGTTCAGCTAAGCTTTCTGATATTATCTAACAAATATCCCCTTTCCTCTAGTTTCCAATGTTCTTCATTTACATCTGAGCCCGCGCCTTTGGTGCCTTTAAATCCATATTTCTACTATCAGTCTATTCATGATGAGGTATGTGTTCTCTAAAATAGTACATATTTTCTCTACCGTGTTCCTCAGTTCCTTCTGAGTACTGAGAGCAGAGTCACTTATATCCATATTTCTATGAACAGTCTGCTTAAGGCAATCTTGGCTTTTTCTATCATGCTTCTCAAAATTCTTCCAGCTTCTACCCATTCCCAAATCCCAAAACTACTTCTACATTTTTAGGTATTTGTTGCAGTAGCACCCCACTTCCAGATCCCAAAATCTGTATCAGTCTACTATTGCTGCTATAACAAACTACTACAAACTTAGTGGCTTTAAACAATACAAATTTACTATCTTAAACTTCTGGAGGCCAAAAGTATGAAATGAGTCTTACTAGTCATCATTAATTGAATGTGTTTCCACAAATTCATATGTTGAAGCCCTAACACCAATGGTAACTTAATCACTCTAAGGAACTAATTAAGTTTAAATGAGCATAAAGGATGTGGCCCTGATCTTACAGGATTAGTGTCTTCTCTTCATGCACACAAACCAAGAAAGGCCTTGTGAGGACATACAAAAGGGGCATCTACAAGTCAGGAAGGGAGCTCTCATCTGAAACCAATCATGCTGGGGCCTGGATCTTGAACTTCCAACCTTGAGGACTGTGAGAAAACAAATTTCTGTTTTTAAGCCTTCTAGTCTGTGATATCTTCTTATGGTACCCTAAGCAGACTAATATACCAAATTAAAATCAAGACATTGAAAGAGTTTCATTCTTCCTGGAGGCACTAGGGTACAATCCTTTTCCTTGCCTTTTCCATCTTCATAGGCCACCTATATTCCTTGGCTTATAGCTTCTTTCCATCTCTAAAACTAGCAAATGCTTCCATTGTAGCATTTCTATCTCTGACTCCAATTCTGCATTCTCTCCCACATTTAAAGGACCCTGGGGATAACATTGGGCCATGCTGGGTAGTCAGGGATAATGTCCCTATTTTAAGGTTACTTGATTAGCAGCTTTAATTCTATCTGCAACTCAATTCACCCTTGCTATGTAACATAACACAGGGTTTAGAATATGGATATTTTTGTGGGGCCATTATTCTTTCCATTGTGTATGTGGATATTTATTATACATGTGAATATATGTATATATTTATATATACATATTTCCATAGAAATATCCATAAATAACATATAGTATTACTTTTCATGGGCTTTAAAAAGATATAAATGGCATCTTACTATATATACCTTCTGCAATTGAAATTTTTCATTCACTGTTTTTTCTTTTGTACCTTGCCCATGTTGATATTTGTATCTCTGGTTTGTACACTTTTATGGTTATATGTAGTATTCTGTTTTATGACTATAATACCATGTATTTACCTATTCTGTTCTGGATGGGCATTTTGGTTGTTGCTAACTATGATAGTTAATATTATGTTAATTTGGGTAGGCCTAGGTATCCAGATATTTGGTCAAACATTCTACATGATTCTGTGAAAGTATTTTTAAGACGAGATTACCATTTAAAGTAGACTTTGACTAAAGCCAGTTACCCTCCATAACATTGGTGGGCCACATCTTATCAGTTGAAGACCTTAACTAAAAATGATTGACCTCCCTCAAAGAAAAGAGAATTCTGCCAAATACTCCTTTTGGACTCAGACTGCAGCATCATCTCTTCCCTGGGTCTCCAATCTGTTGGCCTATGCTACAGATTTTGGACTTGCCATCCTCTACAATCATGTGAGCCAATTTCCCTAAAATCTCTCTTCCCCTCCTCTCACCTTCCCCTTCTGCCATCCCTCTCAAATCTCTCTTCCCCTCCTCTCACCTTCCCCTTCTGCCATCCCTCTCCCTCATTCTGTTTTTCTAGAGAATCCTAATACACTAACTTTTCTCTATTATCAATCTTACAGAATATTTCTATACATGTTTCCTTATATGCATATGGAAGAGGTTCTCTAGAGCTATTCCTATTATCGGAATTGGTAGTTCTAAAAGTATGAGCATCTTCATTATTATGAGATATTGTTAACATTGCTCTCCAAATCAGTTATGCTAATTTATTGTTTCAACAGTAGCATATGAGCATTGCTATTGCTTTACATACCCACCACATCTTGATATTTTCGGTTTTTGTCAACTGATATTTTTAAAAGAAATCTCATTGTTTTAATTTGCATTTCTGAGATTTCTAGGAGTTTGAACATATTTTCGTTTGTTTGTTGGATGTTCGTATTTCCTCTAATACGAATTACCTTTTTACATACTTGGATCTTTTTTTTCTGTTGGTTTGCTAATTTTTTTCCTATTGATTTGCAGTTCTTTTTCAGATTACCAATCTTTTATAAGTTATATGCATTGCAAATATTTTCTCCCAGATTGTGGCTTTTCTTTCACATTATTTGTGATGTCTTTTTTGTGCAGAAATTTATTTTTTTAAGGATTTTATTTATATGTTTGAGAGAAAGAGAGAGAGCTGGGGAGGGGGGGAATGGGAGAGGGAGAAGCAGACTCCCCGCTGAGCAGAGAACCTGGAGCAAGGCTTGATCCCAGGACCCTGAGATCATGACCTGAGCTAAAGGCAGACACTTAACCAACTGAGGGCACCCAGGCACCCCTGTGCAGAAATTTAAATAGCCATATTTGTTTACTGTTTTCATGGTTTGCATTTTTGAGGTGTTTGTTTTTATTTTGCAGGTTTGCATTTCATAGGGCATTAATCCACTTGGAACTGATTTTTTTTTGGGGGGGGTATAGTGTGAGAGATACCTAATTTTATTTTACATAAATAAGCACTCCAATATCAATAAATTGTTACCTTTTCCCTGGTTTCTGATACTTTCCTTTACCAGAATCAACTTTCATAGATTTTTTTCTGTTTCTTGTCCTCCTCTCCTGATCCATATATGTGTGAAAAAATGCTCAATATTTTTATATCAGTAATTCCCTTCAAATTTCCTTGACAGTGTATTTTCTCTTGAATATTATTTTGATTTGGTCCCTTTAAATATCTGCCTTTTAACCATGGACCATAGAGCAGACAATGGGGAAGAGCATGCCACAGCAGGATATTTAATGTCTTGTTAAAATGAATTAGTCTCTAGTAGTTTACCAGGTATCTATTATTTATCTTAGTTTTTCTTGGTTTTACTTTGGAAGCAAGCAAGTTAAATCACGGTAAGAAAGAAATATGGTAGTCAAAACAAACTTTAGAAGTTTGTCAAATTTTGTCATTTAAGTAGGCTACCTACTCCAACATTATCAATTTTATGTAAAATATTTTAGGATACACAGTGCAAATTTTTAAATCATTGGATATTGAAGCTTCTTATTAGAAAAAAATGATGGAAAGTAGAAGTTTTGAGGCTGAAGTATATGTTGTGTGAACCTAATGTATGATGGCTTTTTATGACTTGTAGAATAGTTTTTATTTTATATTCACACCTCATATAAGTGGAACCTAAATAAGTAATGTTTTATTTTTTTTAAATAAGTAATGTTTTAGAGATACTATTAATGCAGATGGTACTATATAGATTATACAATCTGTTATTGTATAGAAATAGGGACAGCTATCTATTTTACTTACTGTTAGATTAAATTAATTAAACTAAGTTAATATTAAGTTCATTATGCATGAGAATAGATAATCATTAGCCAGAGAGTGAGGCAGAACAAGGAGAGAAAGGAGGCAGAACCAAGAATGCTTGCAGGAGTGTTAGAAGGTAGTGAGAATCTGGCCATGCTGGGGTAAGGTCTCAGTCATGCTGAATCTACATAAGCTTCACTCCCCTGACCCTGGCAATGGGGCACCCACCACATCATGTAACAGTGGCATTATAATAGGGGAAATCTATGTGCACTAGTTCACAAGCATTTAGAGGTGTAGTCACATGTGGACTTATTGGTATCCTCCTAGGGGAAAGTCTTAGGAGAAAATTGCTTCAGAAATTAAGGGAGAGACAAAGTATTTGAAGTATGCAAAGTGCCTTGACTTGCAGGCTCACAGGTTTCTAAGCATCTCAAGCCTCTTGTTTCCCCTGCTGACTCAGGTCAGAATCAGTGTAGTTAACAAATCATGTAGGGCATGACTGTTTGGGCCTGTTCCAATAAATGGGGACATGTTGTCTAGTCTGTTCTACCAAAGGGGGAAACCCAGGCCTGGGAGAAATAGGTGTATATTTCCTGATGACTGTGATAAGAGCAGTCACAGCAGGCTTTAATTAGATTGCTGCCCTTGTCCTTCTGTAATTACCAGAAGTTCCAGCCACCTGTGGGTTTGGTGGGTGGAGAACAGGGAGTCTCAGTTAGTGTAAATACTTAAAAATGAATGGAGGGGAAGATCCAATGTACATCACGGTGACTCTAGTTAACTGAAATTTGCTGAGAGTAGACCTTAAATGTTATCACTCACACACACACACACACACGCACGCACGCACACACAAAATGGTAACTGTGAGGTGATGGATATGTTAACTAACCATATTGTTATAATCGTTTATATATATATAGTGATCACATTGCATAACTTTAACTTCACAATGTTGTCAATTATATCTCAGTAAAGCAGAAAAAAGAAACTAAAGAAGAAAACAAATATTAATTAATAAATATCCATCACCAAAAAGCTCAGGTCTTGATCTCAGGGTTGTGAGTTCAAGCCGCACATTGGGCTCCATGCTGGGCATGGAGCCTACTTAAAAAAAAGTGAGAATATGGCAATTTCCAGTTAGATTAGTACCCCATGTCTGCTACTTGTTTGCTCTGTGACTTGTTTCCTTCTATCAGTTCTGTATTTTGGACAAATCATATAACCTTTCTATGCCTCAGTGTCTCACATGTCTCAATGGGCATAGTAATAGGGGGGACCAGTTCATTCACTTGTGGCCACACCTTGAAATACTCTCAATACACACCAATGGGTTGTTGTGATGATTCAATGAGCTATTATATGAAAAGTTCCTAGAACCATGCCTGCCACATTGACAGTAAGTACCACAATGGTGTTACCTATTATTATTTATCTTTTAAAGTGAGATACTATTTTTAGCTTGATATCTGAGATTATTTATCACACTCACATTGTTCAATTTTTCTGAAATTATTCAATTGCTTTACTTTTTAAAAAAGTGCTTAAAAATATAATTTCTACTTCACTTTGCAACAAGCATACCCATTCTACCTAACCCATCAGCTAAGGATCTTATGGCACAGTGATTGTCAAACATTAGCATGCATAAAAATTACTGAGAAAGTTTGATGAAATACAAATTGCTGGGCCCATTCTCAGAATTTCTGACTAGTGGATCTCAGGTACTGCCTGAGAATTTGCATTCTAACACTTTCTAAGGTGATACTGGTGCTCCTCATCTGGGCACCAGACTTGAGAACCATTGCCTTAGCAAATGAAATGTAATATTTCTTGGGGAAAGAAATTTGAAAATGTAAACAGCAAATGTATTTCTCTCTGTGTACACACATAACTACACACACACACACATATAATTAACAGGCATATAAATTTGTTAACATCATTTACTATGCTGTTAAAAGGTAAGACTTATTTTTTTTAATATTTTATTTATTTGAGAGAGAGAGAGAGAGAGAGAGAGAATGAATGGGGGAGGGGCAGAGGGAGAAAGAGAAGCAGGCTCCATGCTGAGCAGAGAACCCGATTCGGGGCTAGATCCCGGGACCCTGGGATCATGACCTGAGCCAAAGGCAGATGCTTAACTGAGCCACCCAGGCGCCCTGAAGGTAAGACTTAAGGGAATCATGCAAGTACACATATTTAGGATGTTCAACATTTATTTAACATTTCTACCATTGTTAGGTTGCCATTGTTAGAATGTGTTTTAAATATATTATTTCAGGGCACCTGAAGCAAAGGTGTTCTTTCATTGGTTATCCTCCATTTTACAACACATACTTAACATTTAAAATGAATCAAAATCGGGGCACCTGGGTAGCTCTGTCATTTAAGCGTCTGCCTTCAGTTCAGGTCATAATCTCAGGATCCTGGGTTCGAGTCCCACATCCGGCTCCCTACTCAGCGGGGAGCCTGCTTCTCCCTCTCCCTCTGCCTGCCGCTCCCCCTGCTTGTGCTGTCTCTGTCTCTGTCAAATAAATAAATTAAAATCTTTAAAAAATGGTTTAAGTATATTATTTCATAAACGTGGGATTTTTATTTTCTCAAAATGACTAGCCAATCAACTTGTCCTTATCTGATAGGTCTTCACTGTTCATTCAGGGCAAGAAAGTACACTGAATATCCTCCTTTATGCCCATTTTCCCCTTCCTTGGTACATCTCCAATTAAAAAAAAAAAAGTCAACAAATAAAAAACACTTTTTTTTGCTTCCAGATGTGATTTGTGTTTGTATGTATGAGACTTTCTAGGATTGTCTTTCAAAAAGTGGTATTCCTTTTGAAAAAAAAAAAAATTATAAAGTGTTTTAAGCTATGCAATGTTGAATTTTTAATAAGTATTAGTTGCATCGTAGTGATAGATAATTTAAGGAAGAAAAAGGCCAATCGAAACAATAGTCAGCTTGTATTTTGTAAATGAGTTTTGCTTATTTAAATCTGTGCCTATGTTCACAGGATAACAATGAAAAACAATGCTCCGCCCGCTGCTGTAAAAGTGGCAGTCGGTACTCATATGCAGGGTATTGACTCGTAGTTTCACCATAACTGGCATATTTGTGGCCAGTATTTATGATGTTTTTTATGAATGTAGGAGGGAAATAGGATTTGAAGTAAGAAAAACTGGATGTTTCCAGCAATAGAAACAGATTTAAACTGATAACTGATTTTATTACCTTTTCTTATCTTGCTGAAAAGATTATTGCGTTATTACAGAAACGACATACTTAAAAGAAAGAGTTGATTCTTATCACTCTTTGTTAATGTATATAGTATCTAAAGACAAAAAAAAAAAATGACCTAGGTCTTCCTTTGGTGTCAAATTATGGAACAAAGTCTTCTGGAATTTTGCCAAAAGATCAATCTCCCAGCTCAGGTGATACCACTCAAGACTCAAGTCTCAGTCTTAAAGTAACAAAGATCTGTAAAACCCAATTTAATAAGGAGTCTATTTCTCTCTCTTTTTTTTTTTCATGCTTGGTTTTCTGTACTCTTCTGTGTTATTGGATTGTCACAAATCTCCATCTGTGAAGGGTGGAACTGATCTAATTTTCAATTGAAGAAATCGTGCCAGATTCACCTCCATGCCTCTTCAGTTTTATGGGAGTTGATATTTAGCGAATTAGTTGAACCACTCTATCAATAGAAGTCTCTTAAATAATTAACTTCATGTAGCCTTAAGGAATTAAGAGTAACTGGTAGATAATTAAATTCAATCAAATGAGCAGGTAAGAAATAGGTAAAACTATAGCATCTATAGCATTTTGCTTATCAAACCAAAATATGATCAGGATTTGATTTCAGCTCCTGAATTTTCTAGCTGTGTGATTTTTGGATAAAAATCTTAATGAAACCTCTCGAAGCTTTGACTTATTTACCTAAGTTAATAATTCCTTTTTTAAGGTTTTTGTTAGGATTAAATAAACATTGTTTACTATCATTACTATAATGTTTATTGTTAATGCACCGATTCTCAACTCAGATGATGTTACACTCTAAGCATTTTTTTATGACTTTCAGATGTTGCTGAAAATGCTCTGAGAGACTTTTTTTTTTTAAGAATAATTTTATCTGTTCCTAGCATTGGATATAGCTGGTGTTTTCCACACTGAGGAAAGAAGTTCTCTCTTAGACTACAATGCATAGTTGTGACATAAGTTTAGGTTTTGATATATGATTCAAGTAATAATAATTATATATGTGTGTATATTTATTTACTAAACAACTTACACACTCAATAGTTTCATTTTCCAGTTTTAGTTTTACAAATTTTAGTTTTCTCAAAGTTTTACCTTAAATTGTGAACTCATAATTCTAATTCAGCTTGATTTCTACATACCAAAACAGTAATACTTGAATTTCCTTTAGTGTTCAAAAAGGAGTATTTGAGAGTATATGCACAACTGGAAAATTGTATAACTAGATGAACCATGGAAGTATATTTTATAGGTAAGAAAACTGAGACTCTATAATGTTTTTAAGATGGTTAAGATATAGCTCATGGTATGAATATAACCCTTTAACAATTCTGGTTTTTGAGGTTTCTATATACCTTATAATTTTGGATAAGTAGGAAACATAGCTTATTGTTTTCAATGACTGAAAGAAAAGGAAATTAAGAGGGCAACTTTGGATAAAGAGGTTTGTGAAGAGGTAACATCTCTTTCAAAATTCTGGAAATACTAGAATTTAAGTGAAACATAATGTCTCTATATTCCTTTTAATCATTTATTTCTGTTTTCTGCAACCCATGATGCAAGGTTGCTAGGGCCAACAGGGTACAGTTCTGGGATCACTCATTTGCACCTTCCTGGTCCAGAAAATGGGGAGGTTTTCAATGTCCTAATCTGGTTGAAGGCTTATGAAGGGGGACTTCTCAAGAACATTGCCTTGCACAAGCTGCAAAAAAGTAAACCAATATTGGGAGTGGAGGGACCAGGACTGCCAGAGAATCATTAGCTTTATATCCTAATACACATGGAAGTATTCATAGAACTAATTAACTTCAAAGTTCTGAATGGAATGTTTCTTTGCCATGGCTGCTTGGGTATCCTATCTCTTCCTCACAACAACTTTGAGAGGCTGTGAATGTGAGCCAGATAGAGGATCAAGCCTCTTCTAATTCATCTCCCAGGTAGCCATTTCACGTGGAGCTTCCTGAGACTGATGTGTTCCAACTCTCAGTCACCATAAATGGCTTCTGCCCTTTTTAATGCCCATGGTCCTCTTTGTGGCCTATCAAATGGAGACTTTATAACTTACATTAGAAAACTATAATCTTTAGGCAAAATGATCTAAAAATTTGCAGAGGTGTTATTACTGCTATTCTGATATAAGTGAAAAGCTGGCTGCCTTTTTGGAGAGGATGCCTGGGTTTTCCTGGGTTTAGGACAAATCTCTGAGATCCCACTAAGCCTTCCGCATCCAAAGTAGGAAGCAGACATTTATATTTATATCTAGAGAATAGGAAAAACAAGCATTATAGCTCATGAGAAACAAATCTCTTATTTCTGACTTATAATTAGCCACATATATAAAATATAACTGACCCTCCATGAGCCTCTTCTTTTCTGCCCTGATACAATTTCTCCCACCATACTACCTACTCCATTCCTTGATCCATCTCAATGACTCCTGCTATTCCTCTTCTTCAGCATACCTGGGTTCTCTTTCTAGCTCCTCTATTTATAAATCTAAATGACAACAAAATATTTTGAGGCTCATATTTTTTATCTGTAAAACTGGGATGAGGCAGAATAACATCACTAAGTGACAAAACTGGAGTTTTCTACCATATTCCCCAAAGAAGACTGATTTTGACATTCACATATACATGTGAGTGCCTTTGTGAAGTCCTGGAGTCCAGCAGAGATACTCCAGCACACCTCTGGAGCAAAAACGTATTAGAGATTAGACACACTGAAGAGGGTAAGAGAAATAGCTTCACTTTACCCACATCACCCTTCCCCCAAGGCAGCAGAGCTCACTGCCAAGTGAGAACTTTTTGGCTCATGATTTCTGCACAGGGGAAAGTTGAACAGGTGAGTTTCCAGCTTCCCCAGATGTGCCAAAGAGACCCACTTCTTTCTCACTTATCCTGAATACTGAGTAGAACAATGAGGAGGCAACTTGGAGAACTGCTTCTAGGGCTATAGGAGGGCATCAAAGGACATGGATCCTACCAACTCTGTCACAAACTCCATCTATAGCCCATTCACAAGCCACTGGGGATGCCTCCCCTATAGATCCTCCCAACTGGCCCACAGGTACCCCCAACACTCCGTGTGTCTCACACACACATCCCCTCCTCGTGACCATCTCCCTGTGCATACTCCCAAAACTGGCAAAAGCGAACTTTTCCAGATAGCTAGTGAGCACAAAGAAAACAGGCACAACTATGTGGAATTAGAAAAAAAATCATACAAACTTGAGCATTCAGCACTGACCTAGGGAAAGCAAACAGGAAGCTATCAGCACATGGCCTGGCTTTGTAGCATCAAGAGAAAGCATACAACCTTAAGGATTACCACCAAGAAGGAACAAGAAATGTGAAGCAGGCACATCCATAGAAAAGGTCTGAGAAAGCCTCAGAATCCCTAAGTGGGTTGACAGAAGTATAAGAAAGGAAGAAGAGGGCATAGTGCTTATTTAAAGAATGGCCAAGAACTTCTCAAATCCGAGGATAGATTTGGACTTCAGGTTCATAAAGCTCATAGATTCCCCCAGAATTTCAATTCTGAATATTTTCTCCTAGACACACTACAATAAAACTAATTTTTTAAGATAATGATAAAAATAACAGGAGGAATAAAACTCACATACAAGGGAACCCCCTATAAGGCTACCAGCAACTTTTTCAGCAGAAACTTTGCAAGCCAGGAGAGAGTGGGATGATATATTCAAAATGCAGAAAGAAAAAACTGCCAACCTGGAATACTTCACCTGGAAAAGTTGTCCTTCAAAAATGAAGGAGAAATAAGGACATCCCCCCCCAAAAAAGCTAAGGGAGTTCATCACCAGTAGGCCTGCCTTACAAGAAATGCTGAAAGGAGTTCTTCAATGAAAGAAATAAAAGAACACTAATTAGTAACATGAAAACTTATAAAAATGTAAAACACACTGGTAAAGGTAAGTACATAATCAAATTCACAATATTCTCATACTGTAATATGATAGTGTATTAATCACTTTAGTATAAAAGTTAAGACAAAAGGATTAAAAATAACTATAATTTGCTAAACTATATAAAAAGAGGTAAATTGTGACTTCATAAACATAAAATTTGAGGGACGGAAATAAAAGTATGGAGTTTTTATATGCAATTGAAGTTAAGTTGTTATCAGTTCTAAATGGACTGGTATAGCGATAAGATATTTTATGTAAGCTTCCTGGTAACAACAAAACAAAAACCTACAGTAGATACACAAAAGATAAAGAAAAGAGAATCGAAGCATAGCACTATGAAACATCATCAATTCACAAAGGAAGATAGCAAGAGGAGAAGTATAAAATAGCCAGAAAATAATAAGATGGCATTAGAAATTCCTTACCTATCAATAATTAGTATAAATGTAAATTATTAAAGTGTCCAAGCAAAACGCATCAAGTGGCTGAGAGGACAAAAACAAAACTCAACTATATGCTGCCTATAAATAACTCACTTCAACTTTAAGGACACACCTAGACTCAAAGTGAAGGGATAGAAAATCCATGAAAATCAAAAGAGAGCAGAGATAGCAATACTTATATTAACAAAATAAACTTTAAGTCAAAGATCATAAACAAGAGACAGATGGTAATTATATAATGATAAAGGGTTCAGTTAATGAAGAAGATAAAACAATTATAAATATATATTAACCCAACATCAGAGCAGCTAAATATATCAAACAAATACAAACAAATCTGAAGGGACAAATACAATAATAATAGACTTCAATACCCCACTTTCACCATTGAATAGGCCACATATAAAATCAAAAAAGAAACAGTGAACTTGAACTATAATCAAATGGATCTAACAAACATATACAGAGCATTCCATCCAACAGCAGCTGAATACATATTCTTTGCAAGTACACATGGAACATTCTGCAAGATGGATTATATGTCAGGTCACAAACAATTCTTAGCAAATTTAGGAAGATTGAAACTATACCAAATATCTTTTCTGATGACAAAAGTATGAAAATAGAAATCAATAACAGGAGGAAAACTGGAAATTTTACAAATATATGAAAATTAAGCAAAACACTTTATATAACCAAAGGGCCAAAAAAATAAGAGTTCAAAAAATATCTTAAAATAAATGAAATTGTAAATACAGCATACGAAAATTTATAAGATGCAGCAAAAGCAGTTCTAGTTTATAGCAATAAACAGCTACATTAGAAAAAAAGAAAACTCTCAAATAAATATCCTCACTATACACATAAAGAAATTAATTAAAAAAAAAACGAAGTCCAAATTAGAAGAAGGAAAGAAATAACAAAGATCGGAAAGAAATGTGAAATAAAACCAGAAAAACAATAGAAAATATCAATAAAACTGGGCTGGCTTTTTCAATAGATAAACAAAATCAACAAACCTTTAGCTAGACTAAGAAAAAAAGAGTGAAGACAAATACATCAAATCAGAAATGAAGGAAACATTATAATTGATACCACAGAAATTCAGAGAATTATAAGAGACTACTAGGAATGATGATATGCTATCAGTTAGATAACCTAAAATGGATAAATTCCTAGAAACATGCAACCCCTACCAAGACTGAATCATGATGAAATAGAAAGTTTGAATTAAACAATTTCTAGTAAGGAGATTGAATCAGTAATCAAACAAATTCCAGCAAAGAAAAGCTCAGAATCAGATGGTTTCATGGTAAATTCTGCCAAACGTTTAAAAACTTAATGACAATCCTCCTCAAACTTTCAAAAATTTGAAGAGCAGGAAACACTCCCAAACTCATTTCATAAGGCCAGCATTATCCTGATACCAAAACCAGGCCAAGGACACTACAAACAAAGAAAATTATGGGTCAACATCTCTGATGAATATAGATGCAAAAATCTTCAACAAGATATTAGCAAACCAAATGAAACAACATATTAAAATAATCAAATAGAATTCATCTCAGAGATGCAAGGGTGTTTCAACATGTGCAAATCAATATATGTGATATACCACATTAGTAAAATAAAAATGAAAAATCATATGATCTTTCAATAGATGCAGAAAAAGCATTTGACAAAATTTGACATACTTTCATGATAAAAACTCTCAACTAATTAGGTATAGAAGGAATGCATCTCAACATTTTAAAAGCCATATATGACAAGCCCATAGCTAACATCACACTCAACAGTGAACAGTTGAAAGCTTTTCCTCTAAGATCAGGAATAAGACAGGAGAGCCCAGTTTCACTAGTCCTATTCAGCATAATATTTGAACTAATAACTACAGTAGTTAGGCAAGAAAAAGATATAAAAGGCATTCATACTGGGGGGGGGCAAGTAAAACTGTCTCTGTAGATGACATAATCCTATATATAGAAGATTTTACAGACTCCTATAAAAAACTGTTAGAACTAATCGACAAATTCAGTAAAGTTGCAGAATATAAAATCAACATACAGAAATCAGTGCTGTTTCTATACACTAATAAGGAACTATCTGAAAGAGAAATTAAGAGAGCAATCTCACTTATAATGGCATCAAAAACAACAAAATACTTAGGAATAAATTTAACTGAGGAGGTGAAAAACCTTTACAGTGAACACTGTAAGACATTGACAAAAGAGATTGAAGACAAAATAAATGGAAATACCTCCCATGTTCTTGGATCAGACAAATTAACATTGTTAAATGTCCATAATACCAAAAGCCATCTATAGATTCAATGCAACACCTATCAAACTTCAAAAAAACTTTTCACAAATTTTTCAAAATCCTAAAATTCAAACTGAACCACAAAAGACCCCCAATAGTCAAAGCAATCCTAAGAGAGAAACAAAAAATGGAGGCATTCTGATTTCAAACTATATACAAAGCTACATAACCAAAACAGTATGATATTGAATAAAAACAGACACATAGATGGAACAGAATAGAGACCCCAGAAATAAACCCACATATGCATATTTGGTCAATTAATTTTCAAGGAAAAAGTCAAGAATATATAATGGGAAATGACAGTCTTTTTAATAAATGGTGCCAGAAAAAACTGGTATCCACCTGCAAAGGAATGAAACTGGACCATTATCTTACACCATACACAAAATCAACTCAAAATGGATGAAAGACTTGAATGTAAAACCAGAAACCATAAAATCCTAAAAGAAAACAAAGGGTTAAGCTTCTTGACATTGGTCTTGGAAATGATTTTTTGGATTTGACAACAAAAGCAAAGGCAATAAAAGAAAAAAATCAACAAGTGGGACTATATGAAACTAAAAAGCTTCTGCTCAGCACAGGAAATCATCAACAAAATGAAAAGGCAACCTACTGAATGATAGAAAATAGACAATATTTGAAAATCACACATCTGATAAAGGTTAATAACAAAAATATATAACAAACTCATACAACTCTTTATCAGGAAAGAAAATCCCATTTTAAAAAGGGCAGAGGAATTGAATAGATTTTTTTTTTCCAAAGAAGAAATACAAATGGCCAACAGGTACATGAAAAGGTGCTCAACATTATTAACCATCAGGGAAATGCAAATCAAAACCAAAATGAGATACCACCTCACATCTGTTAAAATAGCTATTATGAAATAAACAAAAGATAACAAGTGCTGGAGAGGATGTGGAGAAAAGAACATTTGTGTACTCTTGATGAGAAGGTAAATTTGTGCAAAAAGTATGAAAAACATTATGGAAGTTCCTCAAGAAATTAAAAATAGGACTACCATCTGATCCAGCAATCTTCCTTTTGGGTATATATCCAAAAGAAATGAAACTGTGATCTTGAAGACTCCCACATTAATTCCAGCATTATTCACAACAGCCAAGGTATAGAAGCAATCTAAGTATCTGTCAGTGAATGAACAGGTCAAGAAAATATGGTATATATACACAAAAGAATACTATTCAGTCTTAAAAATGAAGAAAATCCTGCCATTTGTGATAACATGCATAAACATAGAGGGTGTTATGCTGAGTGAAATAAGCCAGACAAAGAAATACAAATATTGCATGGTATACTTATGTGTGGAATCTTAAAAAAAAAAAAGTTGAACTCATAAGACAGAGGGTAGCAAAATGGTGGTTGGCAGGGCCTGAGGAGTAGGGAAAAGAAAGAGTTTGGTAAAAGGGCATCAACTTTCTGTTATAAGATGAATAATTTCAGAGAATCTAATGTATAATATGTGACTATAGTTGATAACATTATATAATTTAAATTTGGTAAGAGAATAGAACTTAAATGTTCTCATTAAAAAAGCAAGTAAATATATGGGTGATGCATGTGTTAACTAACTCAAAGGGGGGAAATCCTTTCACAATGTATACATATATCAAATCCATCACATTGTACACTTTAAATATCTTACATTTTTATTTGCCAATTATACCTCAAAAAAACAGTATGGTACTGGCATAAAAGCAGACACACAGACAAATGGAGCATAATTGAGTCCAGAAATAAATCCAGATAAGATCAACCACTTTTTTTATAAGGGAGCCAAGAATACTCAATGATGAAAGGGTAGCCTGTATAGACATACGTTGGAGATATTGCAGGTTCAGTTCCAGAACACAATAAAGCTAATGTCACAATAAAGTAAGGCAAATAAGTTTCTTGGTTTCCCAGTGCATATAAAAGCTCTCTTTATACTATATTATAGTCTATTAAGTGTGCAATAGCATTATGTCTAAAAAACAATGTACATATTTTAATTTAAAAATACCTTATTGTTAAAAAATGCTAATTTTCTGAGCTTTCTAGTGAGTCCTGATCTTTTTGCTGGTGGATGGTCTTGCCTCAATGTTGACAACAGCTGACTAATCAGGGTGGTATTGCTGAAGGTTGGGATGGCTGGATGTGGCAATTTCTTAAAATAAGACAATAATTTGCTGCATCAACCAACTCCTCCTTTCATAAAAGCAGAAATTCTCTGTTGTATGTGATGCTATTGGACAGCTTTTTACCGATAGTAGAACTTTTTTCAAAATTAGAGTCAATCTATTCAAATCCAATTGCTGCTGTATCAACTAAGTTTATGTAATATTCTAAATCCTTGCATCTCCACTAGGTGTAGATCCTATTTCAAGAAACCACTTTCTTTGTTCATCCATATGAGGCACCTCCTCATCTGTTAATTTTATCATGAGATTGCAGCAACTCAGTCCCATCTTCAAGGTCCACTTCTAATTCTAGTTCTCTTGTTATTTTCACATTGCAGTTACTTCCTCCTCTGAAGTCGTGAACCCCTCAAAGTCATCCATCAGGGTTGGAATCAACTTCTCCCAAACTCTTGTTTATGCTGATATTTTGACTTCTTCCCATGAATCCCAAATGTTCTTAATGGCATCTAGAATGGTGAATCCTTCCCAGAAGGTCTTCAGTTTACTTTTCCCAGACCCATCAGAGGTATCAGTACCTATAACAGCTATGGCTTTACAAGATGTAATTCTTAAATAATAAGACTTGAAAGTCAAAATTACCCCTTGGTTCATGGGCTGCAGAATGAATGTTGTGTTAGCAAGCATGAAAATGACATTAATCTTATTGTACACCTTCATCAGAACTCTTGGGTGACCAGGTGCATTGTCAATAAGCAGTAATATTTTGAAAGGAATCTATATTTCTGAGCTGTAGATCTCAACAGTGGGCTTAAAATATTCAATAAACCATGTTATAAACAGATGTGCTGTCATCCAGGCTTGATTCTCCTATTTATAGAGCACAGGCAGAGTAGATTTAACATAATTCTTAAGGGCCCTAAGATTTTCAAAATGGTCTATGAGAACTGGCTTCAACTTAAAGTCACCAGCTGCATTAGCCCCTAACAAGAGAATCATCCTGTCTTTTGAAGCTTTGAAGCCAGGCATTGGCTTCTCTTCTCTAGCTATCAGTTCTAGATGGCATCTCCTCCAATAGAAGCCTGTTTCATCTACATTGAAAATCTGTTGTTTGGTGTAGTCACCTTCATTAATTATCTTAGCTAGATCTTCAGGATAACTTGCTGCAGCTTCTACATCAGCACATATTTCACCTTAAGTTATGGAGACAGCTTCTTCCCTTAAACCTCATAAACCAATATTTGTAGCTTCAAACTTTTCTTCTGCAGCTTCCTCATCTCTCTCAGCCTTCCTAGAATGACGAAGAGTTAGAACCTTACTCTGGATTAGGCCCTGGCTTACAGGAATGTTTGTGGCTCGTTTGATCTTCAATCCAGACCACTAAAACTTTTTCTATTTCAGCAATAAGGTGGTTTTGCTTTTTTATTCATGTGTTCACTGGAGTAGCACTTTTAATTTCCTTCAAGAACTTTTCTTTTGCATTCACAACTTGGCTATTTGGTGCAAGAGGCCTACCTTCTGGCCTATCTTAGTTTTCAACATGCCTTCTTCACTAAAACTTAATCATTTCTGGTTTTTGATTTGAAGTGAGAGACATGCAACATTTCCTTTCACTTGAACACTTAGAGGTCAGTGTAGGGTTATTAATTGTCCTAATTTCAATATTGTTATGTCTCAGAGAATAGGGAGACCAATAGAGAGGGGGAGAAAAGAGGGAATGGCCTGTTGGTGGAGCAATCAGAACACAAAAAAGCATTACTCAATGAATGTTTGTAGCACCCCAAAACAATTACAATAGTCACATCAAAGAACACCAATCACATTTCACCATAATAAATGTAATAATAATTTTTAAAAGTTTGAAATATTGTGAGAATTACCAAAATGTGACAGAGACATGAAGTGAGTAAATGCTCTTGGAAAAATGGTATTGATAGACATGCTGGATGCAGGGTTGCCACAAACATTCAATTTGTAAAAAATGTGATATCTGCAAAGCACAATAAAGTGAAATGTATTCAACATTGTAGTAAAAGCTCTTGCCAGATCAGTTAAGCAAGAAAATTAGATAGAATCATCAAAATTGGAAAAGAAAAATAATTTTTTTTCTATTTGGAGATGGCATAGTCTTATGTAGAAAATCCTTTAAGGGCTCCTCTAAAATATTATTAGAATTAAAAAAATGAGTTCAGTAAAATTGCAATATTTACAATAAATGAAATGAAGTCATTTATATTTCTATAAACTTGCAATGAACTAAAAATATTATTATTTATTATTATTTTTTATTTTCTAAAATAAAATATTTTTATAATAGCATCAAAGAGAATAAAATACTTAGGAATAAATTTTATAAGATGCATAAAATTCTGAAAATCAGAAAATATTGTTGAAAGAAATTAAAGAAAATCTAAATAAATGAAATTTTGTAGATCCTTGTGAATTAGAATCTTGATATTGTTAAGATGGCAATATTCCCAAATGTGATCTACAGATTCAATTAATCTCTATCAGAATCACAGTTAGCTTTTTTGTAGAAACTGATGAAGTGACCCTAAAATTTATGTGGAAACTCAAGGGACCAAAATATCAAAACAATCTTGAAAAAAAATAAAGTTGGAGGACTCACTCTTCTCCCTTTCTAAACTTCTACAAACTAAAGACACTGTGGTACTTAGGAAAGAAAGACATATACATCAATGGAATAAGATGAGAGTCCAGAAATACACCCTTATATTTAAGCCCAACTGATTTTCAACAAGGGTACCAAAATAATTCGATGAAAAAAACACAATCTCTTCAACAAATGGTGCTGAAACAACTGTATATCCACATGCACAAGAATAAAGTTGGACCCTACCTCAAAAATTAACTCGAAAGGAATCAAAGGTGCAAATGTAAGACCTAAAACACTAACACTATTAGGAAAATCAGAGGAATAAAATCATCGTGACCTTGGACTAAGGAATGGTTTCTTATATATGACACAGCACAAACAAAAATAACAAAAGTAGATAAAGTGGACTACATAAAAAATTTTAAACTTTTGTGCTTTAATGGACATCATCAAGAAAGTGAAAAGACAACCCACACAATGGGAGAAAAGCATTTTTTTAAAAAAAATTTAAGACTGTTTTGTTTGTATGATCACAGAAGTAAAATTATTAGGATAAAATATAATATTTCCATTTGCTTGTAAAAGAGATGAATTTGATTATTATCTTATGTGGATGAATAAGAGTGCTTATTGTCTCTCTCAATTTAGCATCAGTAAAATACTTTTTCTTCATTTCTATCACATTAAACACTTAATGTCTTTTTCATGTCCTAGAAGAAAAAGATGAAGAGGAGTAAAATTAACATAACTCCTAGTAAATTGGGTTAATTTCTCAGAAATTCAAAAATGATACAAAAAAAGCCATGCATAGAATTTTAGCAGTAAAAGGAACCAGAGAGTAGCAAGCACATCTATTTTATTTTTCTGTAAGGAGAAACTAAGATACCAGTGAAGAAAAATGACTTAAAGCCAAGCAGTTTATTATCAAATGTATGTTCAATATTTGAAGGTAATTTGATAGGCAATTTATATAAGTCTCACACCACTAATAAATCACCACATTGTTTCATTCTTTAGTTCTCAGTTGTTTTGAAACTAGTACCAATTATGAAGTCATGAACAATCAAGGACAGAGAATTTATTTTGCAGAAGAGAGAAGTAATTGTTTCCTCCAATACCTCTGTGGACCTTCAAGATCTTTTACCATGACAATTTAGGATAATGTAGGCTGTGATGTCATTACTATGCATAAAGCTTTAAGAAACTGCTACCTACAAAAGGTTGGTAAATATTATTTCTATATGATTTAGAATGAATTTGAGTTCCTTCAAAAATCCTCAAAACTGAGCAGTATGTTAAAAGACTGGGTTTGGCTACAAAGAATTTTCTGGAATGAAATATGTTAGAGAGAAAATTATATATTTGTACTATATGTATCTGCAGAGTAAGAATAATATACAACACTGCAAATATTTTTCAGGCAATGAAGATCACAAGATCTTTAGATTTTTAGAAGTTTTCTATTCCAAAATATTGTTTTTTATTTGCATTTCTCTGCATGTGCTTCTTAGCTATTGAATGGAGTGCCAGAAAATTAGGGGTTGTGAAGTCCCATCCCATTTTCAGCTGTGTTTCTCAGACTGGTCCTTTGAGTTTTCACTGAGTGGGATCCCTTTCTTTATTGTTACTGATATCTGGATTCCTTGGATCTCAGGAATATCTTGCTGTTGTCATTTGTTTCACTACATCTACTTCTATTTTGAGATGTGGAGCTATAATTTTTCCATCTACTTTTTTTTTTTTTTAAGCTACATCACCACTGCCACCTTCTTGACTTAGCATCTTCATTTATAATTTAAATGAGTAATACTTCTATATTATGGAAGGAAGGAAGGGAGGGAGGGAAAAAGAAAGAAAAAAAAGAGTGAGAAAGAAAGAAAAATATATTCTAGAGAAACAATGCCTCTCAAACTCTTGTTTCTTAGGCCTCCTATATTCCTCAGAGGGAACTGCTTTTATGAGTTTAAATATTCTCCCAGAATTAATCTATGAGTATTTGTGTAATGCATACATATGTATGGCATACATGTGTCTTTTAACATAATTGGAAGATATTTTTCTACAAGTTTTTTTAGAGAGAGGGGAGGGCAGAGGGAGAGGGAGAATCTTAAGCGGGGCATGGAGCCTGACTCTGGGCTTGATCTCACAATTCTGAGATCATGACCTGAGCTGAAACCAAGAGTCAGACACTTAGCCCCACTATTTTTTTTTTTTTAAGATTTTATTTATTTATTTGAGAGAGGGAGAGCATGAGCTGGGGAAGGGGGAGAGGGGAGGGAGAAGCAAACTCCCCACTGAGGAGGGAGCCCAATGCGGGGCTTGATCCCAGGACCCCGGGATTATGACCTGAGCCAAAGGCAGACACTTTACTAACCCAGGCGCCCCCCATGCCCCACTTCTACAATTTTTTAACATATACAATATAACTTGAAGATTACATCAGTATGTATAGGGCTTCTTCAATTCTTACAAATGGCAGGATAATAACCCATCATGTGTATGGTATACCATAATTTAAACAATCAATCTCTGAATTGGGCTTTAAATCACAATAAACATAAAGTATTTCAGTGAAATCATACTTACATTTGCATACAGGGACAAAAGTTTTTGTCATATTGGTAATAAAAATAGTTGTCAGTGTGACTATATTTTAAGGTATGTCTTACAGACATGGCAATTTAAAAAGTGATATTCATAAGCACTTAAAAATTATTATCCCCCATTTGCAAATAGACAATGAATTTCAGAGAGTTTAGTGATATGTCCACATTTCAGGTAGTTATTGAGTAGCAGCATCAGGTCTTACCTGAAGGGTTTCAGTATCTAAACGCTGGGTTTTTTCACTTCATGTCCATTCCCAAATATAGGGCATGCCTTAAACACAGAAAGTTCTGTTCATATATGTACAAAATGCTAATAGGTAGCACATAACTAATTTGTTGGCTACAAATCAAACAAATCTCATTTGATCAATACTACAATTTTCAATCTTTTGTAGCTAAAAGTTGAGGCTCCTCCTGGTGAAAAAATTGGATATGTGTACCAATACTTTCACCCATTTTTGCCAATGTTTAAAATAAAAAATGAGAATAAGGAGGATATGAAAATCAGAGGGCCATGTGTGGTTTCCAGTTGTCTCAAGGATCTAAATTTTACTGTGAGTATCATTAAGCCTTACATGTTTATGCTGCTCATAAGACATTTTTTAAGCTATATTTCAAGTATGTAGCTATCAAATAACAAGTTTGTTACTTCATATTTCAAGGAATGTTGGAAGAGAAAAAAACTTTATTTTAATGAACAATGACATAACTGGGCATTAATTATAAATAATATGTTAATATTAATTTTTATAAAATTCTGAAGCTGTTATGATATCATTTTGTTAGATTTTTTAAAATTTTATTTTATTTTATTATGTTATGTTAGTCCCCATACAGTACATCATTAGTTTTTGATGTAGTGTTCCATGATTCATTGTTTTTGTATAATAGCCAGTACTCCATGCAGTACGTGCCCTCCTTAATACCCATCACCGGGCTAACCCATCTCCCCCACCCTCTCCCCTCCAAAACCCTCAGTTTGTTTCTTGGGATCCATAGTCTCTCATGGTTCATCTCTCCCCTCTGATTCCCCCCCTTCATTTTTCCCTTCCTTCTCCTAATGTCCTCCATGCTATTCCTTATGTTCCACAAATAAGTGAAACCATATGATAATTGACTTTCTCTGCTTGACTTATTTCTCTTAGCATAATCTCCTCCAGTCCCATCCATGTTGATGTAAAAGTTGGGTATTCATCCTTTCTGATGGCTGAATAATATTCCATTGTATATATGGACCACATCTTCTTTATCCATTCGTCTGTTGAAGGGCATCTCAGCTCTTTCCACAGTTTGGCTATTGCAGCCATTGCTGCTATGAACACTGGGGTGCATATGGCCTTTCTTTTCACTACATCTGTGTCTTTGGGGTAAATACCCAGTAGTGCAATTGCTGGGTCATAGGGTAGCTCTATTTTTAACTTTTTGAGGAACCTCCACACTGTTTTCCAAAGTGGCTGTACCAACTTGCATTCCCTCCAACAGTGTGAGAGGGTTCCCCTTTCTCCACAACCTCTCCAAAATTTGTTGTTTCTTACCTTGTCAATTTTTGCCATTCTAACTGGTGTAAAGTCTTATCTCAATGTGGTTTTGATTTGGATTTCCCTGATGGCTAATGATGATGAACATTTTTTCATGTGTCTGTTAGCCATTTGTATGTCTTCTTTAGAGAAGTGTCTGTTCATGTCTTCTGCCCATTTTTTGACTTGATCATTTGTTTTTTGGGTATTGAGTTTGAAAAGTTCTTTATAGATCTTGGATGCCAGCCCTTTATCTGTAGTGTCATTTGCAAATATCTTCTCCCATTCTGTGGGTTGCCTCTTTGTTTTGTCGACTGTTTCCTTTGCTGTGCAGAAGCTTTTTATCTTGATGAAGTCCCAAAAGTTCATTTTTGCTTCTATTTCGCTAACCTTTGGAGATGTATCTTGAAAGAAGTTGCTGTGGCCGATGTCAAAGAGGTGACTGCCTATGTTCTCCTCTAGGATTTTGATGGATTCCTGTCTCACATTGAGGTCTTTCATCCATTTTGAGTTTATCTTTGTGTATGGTGTTAGAGAATGGTCCAGTTTCATTCTTCTGTATATAGCTGTCCAATTTTCCCAGCACCATTTACTGAAGAGACTGTCTTTTTTCCATTGCATGGTTTTTCCTGCTTTGTCAAAGATTATTTGACCATAGAGTTGAGGGTCCATATCTGGGGCTCTATTCTGTTCCATTGGTCTATAGGTCTGTTTTTTTGCCAATACCATGCTGCCTTGGTAATATATCACTGCTTTGTAATATAGCTTGAAATCAGGCAATGTGATGCCCCCAGCTTTGTTTTTCTTTTTCAACATTTCCTTGGCAATTCAGGGTCTTTTCTGATTCCATACAAATTTTAGGATTGTTTGTTCCAGCACTTTAAAAATGTCATTAGAATTTTGATCAGGATGGCATTGAAGGTATAGATTGCTCTGGGCAGCATAGACATTTTAACAATGTTTATTCTTCCGATCCATGAGCATGGAATGTGTTTCCATCTTTTTGTGTCTTCTTCAGTTTCTTTCATGACTGTTCTATAGTTCCTAGAGTATAGATCCTTTACCTCTTTGGTTAGGTTTATTCCAAGATATCTTACAGTTTTTGGTGCTATTGTAAATGGAATTTCTCTAATTTCTCTTTCCACACTTGCATTGTTAGTGTATAAGAAAGCAACTCATTTCTGTGCATTGATTTTGTATCCTGCCACATTACTGAATTGCTGGATGAGTTCTAGTAATTTTGGGGTGGAGTCTTTTGGATTTTCCACATAAAGTATCACGTCATCTGCAAAGAGAGAAAGTTTGACTTCTTCTTTGCCAATTTGAATACCTTTTATTTCTTTTTGTTGTCTGATTGCTGTTGCTAGGACTTCTAGTACCATGTTGAACATAGTGGTGAGAGTGGGCATCCTTGTCGTTTTCCTGATCTTAAAGGAAAGGCTCTCAGCTTTTCCCCATTGAGGATGATATTCACTGTGGGTTTTTCATAGATGGATTTTATGAACTTGAGGAATGTGCCCTCTATCCCTATACTCTGAAGAGTTTTAATCAGGAAAGGATGCTGTATTTTGTCAAACGCTTTTTCTGCATCAATTGAGAGGACCATATGGTTCCTCTCTCTCTTCTTATTAATGTGTTCTATCACATTGATTTGCAAATATTGAACCACCCTTTTATCCCAGGGATAAATCCCACTTGGTTGTGGAATGATCCTTTTAATGTATTGTTGGACCCTATCAGATAGGATTTTGTTGAGGATTTTGGAATCCATATTCATCAGGGATATTGGTCTGAAATTCTCCTTTTTGATGGGGTCTTTGCCTGGTTTGGGGATTAAGGTAATGCTGGCCTCATAGAATGAGTCTGGAAGCTTTCCTTCTGTTTCTATTTTTTGAAACAGCTTCAGAAGAATAGGTACTATTTCTTCTTTGAAGGTTTGGTAGAATTCCCCAGGGAATCCATCAGGCTCTGGACTCTTGTTTTTTGGGAGGTTTTTGATCACTGCTTCAATCTCATTACTGGTTATTGGCCTATTCAGGTTGTCAATTTCTTCCTGTTTCAGTCTTGGGAGTTTATAGGTTTCCAGGAAGGCATCCATTTCATCCAATTTGCTCAATTCATTGGCATAGAGTTGTGGATAATAATTTCTAATAATTGTTTCTATTTCTTTGGTGTTAGTCGTGATCTCTCCCCTTTCATTCATAATTTTATTAATTTGGGTCCTTTCTCTTTTCTTTTGGATAAGTCTGGCCAGTGGTTTATTGATCGTATTAATTCTTTCAAAGAACCAGCTTCTAGTTTTGTTGATATGATCTACTGTGTTTCTGGTTTCTAATTCATTGATCTCTGCTCTAAAAATCTTAATTATTTCTCTTCTAATGCGTGGCTTAGGCATCGTTTGTTGCCTTTTCTCCAGTTCTTTAAGGTGTAAAGTTAGTTGGTGAATTCGGGATTTTTCTATTTTTTTGAGTGAGGCCTGGATGGCTACGTATTTGCCCCTTAGGACCACCTTTGCAGTATCCCATAGGTTTTGGACTGATGTGTTTTCGTTTTCATTGGTTTCCATGAATTGTTTAAGTTTTTCTTTGATTTCCTGGTTGACCCAAACATTCTTGAGCAGCGTGGTCTTTAGCTTCCAAGTGTTTGAATTTCTTCCAAATTTTTTTCTTGTGATTGAGTTCCAGTTTTAAAGCATTATGGTCTGAGAAGATGCAGGGTATAATCCCAGTCTTTTGGTATCAGTTGAGAACTGATTTATGACTCAGTATGTGGTCTATTCTGGAGGAAGTTCCATGTGCGCTCGAGAAGAATGAGTATTCTGTTGTTTTAAGGTGGAATGTTCTGTATATATCTATGAGGTCCATCTGGTGCAGTGTGTCATTCCAAGCTCTTGTTTCTTTGTGGATTTTCTGCTTAGATGATCTGTCCATTGCTGAGAGTGGAATATTGAGGTCCCCTACAATTAATGTGTTGTTATCAATAGGACTCTTTATTTTGGTTAATAGCTGGCTTATGTAGATGGCTGCTCCCATGTTGGGGGTGTGGATATTTACAATTGTTGGATCTTCTTGTTGGATAGACCTTTTAAGAATGATAGGGTGTCCTTCTGTGTCTCTAACTACAGTCTTTAGATTAAAATCTAATTTGTCTGATATAAGAATTGCTACCCCAGCTTTCTTTTGAGGTCCATTGGCATGGAATATGGATCTCCATCCCTTCACTTTCAGTCTGGATGTATCTTCAGGTTCAAAATGAGTCTCTTATAGACAGCATATGGATGGGTCCTGTCTTTTTATCCAATCTGCAACCCTGGGCCGTTTTATGGGAGCATTTCGGCTGTTCACATTGAGAGTGATTATTGAAAGATATGAATTTATTGTCATCATGTTGCCTGTGAAGTCCTTGTTTCTATAGATTGTCTCTGTAAATTTCTGTTCTATATCACTCTTGGGGTCTTTCTCCTTTTATAGAACCACCCTTAACATTTCTTGCAGGGCTGGCTTAGTGGTCACATATTCTTTCAGTTTCTGCTGGTCTTGGAAGCTCTGCATCTCTCCATCCATTCTAAATGACAGCCTTGCTGGATAAAGTATTCTTGGCTGCATGTTCTTCTCATTTAGTATCCTGAATATGTCTTGCCAGCCCTTTCTGGCTTGCCAGGTCTCTGTGGACAGGTCTGACATTATTCTGATGTTTCTCCCTCTGTACATAAGGAGTCTCTTCCCCCTAACTGCCCTTAAGATGGTCTCCTTGGTTCTAAGATTTGCAAGTTTTACTATTACATGCCGAGGTGTTGGCCTGTTTTCCTTGATCTTGGGAGGGGTCCTCTCTTCCTCTAGGACACGAATGTTTGTTTCATTCCCCAAATTAGGGAAGTTCTCAGCTATGATTTCCTCAAATATATCTTCCAGTCCTCTCTCTCTCTCCACCCCCTCAGGGATCCTGACATTGGAACGTTTCATGGTGTCACTTATTTCTCTGATTCTATTTTCATGGATTCTGAGTTGTTTTCCCCTGGCCTCCTCTTTTCCCTTCTTGTCTATTAATTGGTCTTCTAAATCACTAATTCATTCTTCTGCCTCGCTTACCCTCGCTGTTAGATTATCTAGATTAGATTGGATCTCATTGATAGCATCTTTAAATTCTGCCAATTCAGCTTTCATTTCTGCCCTTAGAGACTCTATGTTGCCATTAATCGATTTCTCCATTCTAGCTATCATCTTCACAATTGCTACCCTGAATTCCATCTCTGACATCTTGGTTATATCTGAATCCATTTATAATTCTGTGGCATAAGTCATGGTCTCTGAGTCTTTCCTATTTTGGGGTTTCCTCCTCCTAGTCATTCTGTTGAGGGGTGGTTGAGGGAATGTACAGAGTCCAAATTATTGACCACAACCCAAGCAAGATGCGCCTGTTTTATAGGGACCTTAGGTTTGCTGGCCTCTTGTTTTTCCAGCGTGGCTTCTTGGGGAGGGGCCTGCCACACTGTTACTCAGGCAACCCTGTTTGGGCAGAGTTGCCGTGCCCCCTGTGGTGGGGGATGGGCTCAGTGGAAACTGGTTTTGGGGGCTTTTGTTCCCTGGGGCTTTCCCTGGAGGCTTTCCGTGTCTCTTCCGAGAGTCAGAGCAGAAGAGACCGTTTCCAACCCTCTGCCTCAGAGCAGAGAGATCACAGTCTGCTCTTCAGTGAGCTCTCCAGGCCACACTATCTCCGTTTCTGTCTGTGCTGCTATCAACTGAAGCGTCCTGAGTTGTGTGCCCCTCAGCAGTGCTTCCAGTCCTCGTCCCCAGGTCAGGGAACGTCTCAGCCCTTTGTGGTTCTAAAACCATCAGCTGCCCCTGGTTTGCACCCATGGCCCCGCTGCTCTGGGTTTCTGTCTGGGGGGCTGCCCTAAAGTCCTTTCCCCATTGCTACCGATCTGCGAGTCTGTGCCCCATCCCCAGCACAGGAGGCTATCACTCACCAGCGGTGTAGGATCCCGAGGGCTGGGCTCCCTCCGCCTTCCATTTATCCTCCAATATCTGCCCACGGAATCATGGCTCCCCACTTCCTACCTCGAAACCAACTGCTTGCAATATTCTGGTTGTAGAGATCCAGATCTATCTTCTTACATCTTGGGCTGATTTTGTGGGTGTTCAGAGTGGTCTGGTAGATATCCAGCTCAATGCTGGGGACCGGTTGGAATAGGGTCCCCTACTCCTCTGCCATTTTTTCCCTCTCCCTATCAAACAAAGGTTTTTACAAGAATTATTTTCATAATGGATCCAAGAAGCAAGTCTCAACAAATTTAGGGAATTGATATCACTTGGACCTTGGTGTCAGAGCAAATAACATTAAATTAGAAATTGATAAAAATACATATTTTAAATATTTTGTATATATGGAATTGTGTACATAATTTGGGGATAAAAGTAATGCATAATAAAAATTTAAAATATATCAAATTCTATAATAACTAAAATATGATATCAAAGTTTTTAGAATGCAAGTAAAGTTAAACAGCAATGTATAACTGTAAATACTTACTGAAGAAAAGATGGAAGTGGAAAATTTTTTTTTAATTTTTTTTTTTAGATTTTATTTATTTTTTGAGAGAGAGAGACAGAGATAGTGAGAGAGAGAGCACAAGTGGGTAGGAGAGGGAGAAGCAGGCTCAGCACAGAGCAGGGAGCCCGATGCGGGACTCGATCCCAGGACCCTGGGATCATGACCTGAGCTGAAGGCAGACGCTTAACCGACTGAACCACCCAGGCGCCCCAAGAATATCCTGCCCTCTGGGCAGCGGCTTTTTCCCCACGTTCATTGTTCTCCATGGCTGTGCCCTCTGGGATTTTGGCTCTGTCGTCTGAGACATTTTTCTTTTTCTAAATGAAATGACCATGTTTTTAACGGAGTAGAATTTGCAGCCTCTTGCCTGCCTACACAAAGTTGGAGACAAAAGTGTCTTTTCATTTTAAACTGTCTGTCTCTTTTAGTTTATACTTATCCTACTCTCTTAAAAAATGTGTGGCTTTCCATGTATAAGATCTAGTCCATTCTACTGGAAAAAGCCACATCTACTTTTCTTTTTAAGACTGGCTTCTGTGTCTGGACTTCCTCATGGCTAGTCTAGCTTCTTTATATGATGGATGAGTTTCAAACACAGCCAGAAAACACATTCTTATGAACAAGCGTTTTTCCCTCAAGCCTCTCCTTGCAACAAGTTTGTTAGCATCCCATTGGCCAATTTAAGACACATGGCTAAATCCATATTCAAGGGATGTTGAAAAAGATCCCGCTCCTTAATGGAAGATGCTGTGGACATTTTTTTATAATCCACCATATTACTTAACAGGTGATTTTTCTTGATTTATGTTTGCTATAGACTGAATATTTGTGTTCCCCAAAATTCATATGTTGAAACCTAATCCCCAGTGTGATAGTATTTGGAGGTGGCCTTTGAGATATGATTAGGTCATGAGAGTGGAGCCCTCACAAATGGCATTGGTGCCCGTTCTCAAGAAGCCCAAGAGAGCTCCTTTGTCCTTTCAACATGTAAAATTATTGCAAGAAAACAGCCAACTATGAATCAGGAAATGGACCCTCACCAGACACTTAATCTGCCAGTACCTTTATCTTAGACTTCCCAGCCTTGAGAAGTGAGAAAAACATCTCTGTTGTTTATAAGCCACTCAGTCCATAGTATTCTAACACCCCATACTGACTAAGGCAGTATTACCTATGAAACAGCTTTTCACATGTGATTTTATTTTTCAATTCTATCTCATTGTGTAATTAACTAATCATTATTTATGATGCCTCTTAGATATGGTTGGTTTCAATGGGAGACAAGTTCCAAGGAACAGGTCATCCTACACCAGAACTAGACAGACACTGTCTTAAGGGAAGCAAAAGAGATAAAGAGTCAGTGAAATGTAATAAAATGAAGCCTGACTATTTCCACTCAAAGGTTATTTTTCCTTCTTACAAAAGTGTCTGAATAGAGCAGCCCTTGTTACAAGGGCTTGCCATTTCATGTTCTAGATAAAGTCTATCCTAGTGATAAGGATCTCTGTCTGAAGAAGAAAATGGCAGGTTTTTGTTTGCAAAATCTCATGCTTATGGATGTTACCTAGATCATTCTAGAAAGATGGAATCAAAAATTTGAATGAGTCAGAAGTGGCTCATCTTAAGAGCCATGTACTCCTTCTTCAGTGATGCAGAGGTAAATGGACCCACGTGTACTCCAAAAGATGTTTATTGGGTAACATCTGTGATAACAGCTGTGGCCTGGGAGATTCACATATAGAACACCATATTTCCCTGCCTTCCAGAGGACTAAAGGACTTTGGCCTATGAACTTTTCCCCAGTTTTCTTTTCTTTTCTTTTTTTTTAAGGATTTTATTTATTTATTTGAGAGAGAGAGAGCGAGCATGAGCAGGAGGGAGGGGGAAAGGGAGAGGGAGAAGCAGACTCCCCGCTGAGCAGGGAGCCCAATGCAGGGCTTGATCCCAGGACTCTGGGATCATGACCTGAGCTGAAGGCAGCCGCTTAACCAACTAAGCTACCCAGGTGAACCCCCCACCATTTTCTATACTTTGTAACATTCCCCGGGAGTCTTCACAAACTTTTAGTGGGAGGATGACCCACACAGCCTCAGGAAAAAAAAATACATAAGGCTGAATCTCTTACCACACTGGTGAGAAAAGACTTGGAACCAAGTCAATTTAAAGAAGAAAATATTTTTTACTCCCAAATTTTGTGGAGCAATTTCATTTCCAAATTATCTGTCTCATTCATAGTTCCTTCTGTGAAACTTATCTGCCTGCAGCCCCTGGAAGACACATCTACTTTTCCTTCTCCATCCAGGTCTGATTGGATCAGGCTTTGGCATCACCAGGGCAAAGTACTCAGCCCCTCTTAAATTTTATGTGTGGTGAAAGTACCTACTTAAAGCACGGTTTGGAACATAAAATTAGAAAATTTTAATACAATGCATGGTACATACTGAATACTTAGTATATATTAGACAGAATTATTACAGCCACATTTAATTGAATGTTGATAGTTCAGATATTCATATACTCCCAATAGAACATTAGTATATGAAGAAATGCTAATACACTGTTCACAAACTGGTATCTTGTTTGTTTGCCTCGTTTATAGAGATATAAACACTTTTTTAGAGTTTTGCTTGAAGTTGTTAAGAGGATGTAAAAATTGAATATTTCTACTTTTTGTTTTGGCCAGGCTTCCAAAGTCCAAGCACAAAACATTAAGATTTCAATGCTCACATTCCAGTACAAGATCTTAAAGTATTTAGATAGGATATGTTGGAAAAAATAAACTTGTCTTCAGCTCACAACTTATCAAATGCATCTCATGGGGTGCCTGGGTGGCTCAGTCGTTAAGTGTCTGCCTTCGGCTCAGGTCATGATCCCAGGGTCCTGGGATCGAGCCCCACATCGGGCTCCCTGCTCGGCGGGAAGCCTGCTTCTCCCTCTCCCACTCCCCCTGCTTGTGTTCCTGCTCTCGCTATCTCCCTCTCTGTCAAATAAATAAATAAAATCTTTAAAAAAAAATGCATCTCATGCAATAAAACAGTTACAGGAGAAAGAGGAAGATTAAGTATAAGCTACAGTGTCTCTTTCCAGTCTCATCCTTTATGATTTGGGCATTAGGGGTCAGAAGCTGGTAAAATTGATCAAGAAGAGATCATGTGGGCATTCCGACATGGGTCAAATTGTTTCAGGGACAAAGTTTAGTTCTACTTTTATAGATGAAGTGATGCTCTTCTAGCACTGTGAGGACTGGGAACTCTGACAGCACCTTCACCCAGTGAGTGTCCTTGGTATAAACATCAACATTCCCATAACAGGTCATGGCATAGTTGAAGCTTCTTCAGATAATTTTAGAGACAGAAATGGAAGCAAGAGTACAAGAATCAGAGAACAGCATACACTGAGAGAACTAGCAGGGAGAGACAGCCTTTTGAAAAATATATGGAGTACCTCTAGGGTATACTGTCTGGCATGACTCGACATTATGAGGAGTGGCTGGGAGAGTAGTGATATCCTGCTAATACCTGGTAGGAAGCTATTGAGTCAGCAGGTATTTGAGTTAAGTATTGTTGTTACTGTTATTGATACTTTAAAGAGTATTTGATTTCTATCAGTTATTGAAGGTAACAGCTACATGAGTAGGTTTGTTGTTGTTTTATTTGTTTTCTGAATGTGAAACTGCTGAGAAGCAGCATTACCTGGGTGCCTCATTTTTTTCAATTGTTGAATATGTGAATATGTAGGACTCACATTCACAAAATTATCAGCCAGTGAATATATTTGATAGGGAGCAAATGAGATTTTTAATTGCCTTACAGAACCAATCCAATAGAGTTTTAGAACAAGCTGACAGGAATTTAAAAGTACACTTCAAAATAAGATGTTATTGTACATAAAAATATAATACTTATTAGTCTCACCAACTATGTATGTGGATATGACACCCTATTACTTTCTGAGAAAAGTAGATCATGCTAGAAAATATTTTCCAAGTCATCCACCAAAATAATTCATGGACAGGTGAGTGCTGCCATTTTTGGGAAAACCCAGTGCTTCTGGTTATTAACTTCTGGCCATTCATTACAATTGTGGTCCTCAAACTTTACCATGCATCAAAATCATCTGGAGGGATTATTAAAACTCAGACTGCTGTATCCCAACCCCAAAGTATCTGATTCCATAAGTCTTGGTAATAATTTGCATTTCTAACAAGTTCCCAGGTGAAGCTACTATTACTGCTGAGGGGGACTTTGAAAACTTTTGCCCTAGAATAAATTTCAGCTAGAATTCTATGAGCTGCTGAAGGGACCAAGTTGAGCAGATCATGAAGATCTATTGAACATTTTAGAGGATCACTGGAATCATCTAAATGGCCCTATCTTCAAACACCATGGTTGTGGATCTTCAGGTATATCCTATAGAATGCATCATTGATTTAATAAAACCAAAACAATTATGTCAGCTCATGGGAACCATCACTTGGAACTTTCCCATCTCTACCAAGAACTTCGGTATTTATTGCCTTTGCATGTGCATCTGAGATGTCAACTTTGCTGGCCCTTTCTACCCTGAATGACTGTGTTCTCAGAACTGTTCCACAACCATCATGTAGGAATCATCATTCCTAGCAATACAATTGGATCAGTTGGCATCTGTTCCACAAGCAAATTTTGCAGGATAATTTTGGACAATTATCAGTATCCAAACTACTAGATGACTAGAGAAGTTTGGGGTTTGGATTAGTTTGGCCTAGCATGGATTCTGTACATTTATAAACAAAAGTCTATTGAATGACTGTCCTTTGTCTAAGCAAAAGAGTCATCTTTGTTTTTGTACAGATATTGGACACACTGGTAGTATAGCACTGTTTTGGTTTTTATGTGAGAAAACAAATGCTAGAATCAATGTGGTTATAACTGCACACACTTCTTGGGCTAATATGTCCTGGTTACATACATCAATGTAACCTGGATATCATAGTCTGGAATTTAATGTTGGTGTCAAACATCAGAAATTGTTGTAGATGGTCACTTCATGACTATGTACGTATGTGTCAGGTACATGTGACCATCCTATACCACTGGAATTTAATTTTGGTGTCAAACATCAGAAATTGTTGTAGATGGTCACTTCATGACTATGTATGTGTCAGGTACATGTGACCATCCTATACCACTAGTACTAGAGTAAAATGCTTGAAGTCATCAAAGCAGACCTTCCTTAACTTCCTACTAATCCATCAGCAAATTTATTTGAATTCACGTTCATACTTTCTTTTTTTGGTCTTGTCACAAAAGAAGAGGCACCTAACTTTCTTCCCACCAAAAAGGCAACCAAACCACTGGTGTTCCAGATGCTTTCACCCTCCCAAAGCATCTTACCCACTCAATTACTCCTTTCTCTCCTTTATCTTCAATCTCCCTCCCTAGAGCAGAATGTTACTCAATGTGTGGTCTTTGAATCAGCAACATTAACATAATCTGGGAGTTTCTTAAAAAGGCAAATTCATAGGCCCCACACTAGACATATATGTTTTAACAAATTCTCAGGTAATTTTGTCACTCAAGTATGAGAAGCCCTAGAATCGGGTGCAGTGGCTCTTAGACTTATTTACACATTGGATTACCTGGGAGCTTAAGAAGTTATTGATGCTTTGAACCTATCCCCAGTGATTTATTTCATTCATCTAAGATACAGCCTGGGTACTGGATTTTTTTTTAAATAAATTTTTCTTAAGAGCAATTTTAAGAACATTTTTAAGATCATAGAAATTCCCCATCTGCCTTCTGCCCTCACATACACACAGGAATTTTTAAAAGCTCTCCAGGTGATTCTTATGTGCAGTCACATTTAAGAACTACTCTCAAAAATATTTTTCTTATCAGTATTTAAATAGCATTTTCTTATTTTCCTCAAATTCCCCTCAATCACGTATCTACCTCTAAAATTTTTGTTGTTCTTTCAAACTTAAATTTTCTCTTTCTCCACTTCCTCACCTCCTATTTAGCACAGAGTTCACTGTGATTTCTCCTGCATTTCCACCATTCTCTTATTTTAGATACTTTTAGATCTTACCTTACTTGACTGCTCTGGGCATTTGGTGCTGACCCCTGAACTCTTCCCTTTCATTGGTTTCCAGATAACTCAACCTCTGAGTTGATTCCCCACTTCTCACTTATTCTCAGTCTCTTAGCCTTCCTCCTGTGTCTATCCCTTAGATGCTGATATTCCTCAAGTTTACATCTCAGGCTCTCTTCTGGACTATCTAGTTGCCACATAGCAAGAAAACTGGGGACATGTGGAGAATTTTTTTAAATTAACTTTTAATGTATTAATGAATAGCATGTGAATAGTCTAAAAAGCCAAACACAGATAAAGACTTAGAGGTTTCTGGCTACTCTGCATTTTCCACAAAAAAAAATAAAATAACTTGCTGGGATTTTTGTTTGGAAATTCATTGAATCCATAGATCAATTTGAGGAGAAATGATACTTTAATAATATTAAGACATCCAATCTGAGAACATGGTATATCTCTCTTTTATGTAGGTCTTTATTTCTGTTATGTAGGTTTTATACTTAACGGAATAGAGATTTTACACATTTTTCATTACCTTGTTTTACTAGATATTTGACTTTTGGTGATATTTGTTTTGGTGCTGTTGTACATGGCATCTTTTAAATTACATTTCCTAATTTTTGTCTCTAGCACATGGAAATACAAGTCATTTTGTGCATATTGATTTGTATACTATCACCTTGCTAAATTTACTTATTAGTTCTAATAATTTCTTTGTAGAGTTTTTTGAGTTTTTTGTACACATAATTGTCATTGGTCAATAAAAATAATTATACTTTACAGTTCCCAATCTTTATGGATTTGCTTTTTTTTCTTGCTTTTTTGAATTGGATAGGGCCTCCAATATTATGGTGAATAAAAGTATTGGCAGTAGACATTTTTGCTTTGTTCCCAACTTTCTTTAAGGGAAAATTTTTTGATATTTCATTCATAAGTAGTCAGCTCTAGGTTTTTGGCAACTACTCTTAGCCAGATTGAAAAAGTTTAACTCTATTTTCTAGATTGCTGAGATTTTTACCAACTTAAATTTAATTATATGACTTTTAGGCATCTGGTGATAAGGTAATATGATTTTTCTCCCTATTCTGATGGGCTAGTGGACCACATTGATTGATTTGGGATGATATCAATCATAATGTTTTGTTTGTTTTTGCTGAGTTATATTAGTTGATATTCTGTTAAAGATATTTACTGTGCTCATGAGTGATTTTAGTCTGTAATTTTCTCTTCTTGTAATATTCCTGTTATGGAATCAGGATCAAAATCAGCAGTGGTCTGCTGATAGATGTGCAATCATTGGCTTTCCAGGAGAATAAAAGGCCTTGGTTTATAGTGATTGGTGATTACCTTGGTGAACATATTCCCGTGACAGCTGATTTCAGTCTATCAATGTGATGCCACTGAATGCAGAGTTGAGAAGAGATGCTCTCCATTGGCTCTTCTCAGCCTGTACAAGCTGGGTCCAGCATACCACTGGTATGACCTAAAAAAAAATAAGTTGGGAATTGTTCTATCATGCTTTATACTCTGAAGTAATTGCTGTAATATTGGCATTTCTATGTCTGCTTTAAATCTTTGTTAGCAGTCACAAGGTTTTGAGTAATTAGTTTGGCCTTATGACTCCTGAAATATATCTTTTTTTTTTCTTTTTCTTAATGTAAAAAAAACTGCTCATTTCGACAAAGAGCATATCCTCAGTTGCACTGTGTCTTTCAAGAGAAGCTCATAGTTAGTATGTAAATGCCATATTGCCATATTCCAGGAAAAAGAAAATCAAATGAAGAAAAAGGTAAAAAGAATCTTTATGATCCCACTACTGGACAAGTACATCTGTAGCTGCTAAATAATTAGCAGTGGATTTTGTCAAATGCTATTAGAGAAAGATTTATGTTATCACTTTGTCTTATGCTAGGACACTAGTTTAATCAGAGGCTCACTTTCTTTTTAGCTAAAACATTAGCTAAATCACACTGGGAAAATAAAACCCAGAGGTGGAAACTAATTGGAAACATTGCTTTTAAGTAATGAAGCACTTATGTATCCATTTGGGGGATTCATTAAGTTTTAGTTTGGGGAAGTTTTCCCTCACCTGAAAAATGCATAATTACAATTGAGATATACAGTTGCCAAAATATGGCTACAAGGGAAATTTGGCATTTAATTTCTTCAAACATTCCAACAAAATTTGGCTAAATTTTAGGGGTCCAAAAATAAAAAAGATGAATAAGACTGTATTCCACTACTTAAGTAGCCTAGTAAGGGACAAACACATTTAAACCAATAACAACTCTAACAGGTGCCAATAACAACTCTGAAAGGTGATAAGGGAAATTAATGAGATTTACATAAAGTGCTATAGGAACACAATGAGAGAACCATACACATTCTTTCTAGGTGGGAGACAAAGTCTATCCAGAGTTATTGTCTGTCTGTCTATCTCTCTCTCTTTCTCCCCCCCACCGCCCCCATCCACAGATTTAGTATTTACTAGTTTAAAGAAAGGTCAAAGTATCCCTTCAGTAAATCAGAGGAAGTTACTTTTGTTCCAAGTCCTATTGTTTGCTAAGAAGTTTGCTTAAGCCAAATGAAGGGGCATTCATTCCCAGCGGGATATCTTCCTTTGGAGAACTCCAGAAGCATCACCATTGGTGAAGAGCACTTCAGCAACTAGTGAGCACAACACATTCAGGATCAATGAGTACCATTCTCATAGGAAAGAGATAACCGATATCTGAGAGGTGAAGCTGTTTTACTAATGATGATAAGAAATCAGTCTCAAAATTGTCCAAAATGATCTTGCTTATTGATTAGGACTGGTTTTATTGTATCTTTAAACATGAAGAGTGTTAAAAGTTGAGATATTTTCCGGGAGCAGGACCAGCTACATAATTTGCTGGGCCCAGTGCAAACTAAAAATGCAGTGTCACTTATTCAAATACCAGTAAAATTTCAAGATGGCAACAACAGTACATTAAACGAAGCACGGGGCCCTTTCTTACTGCACAGTTCCCAGGCCCATGAAGCCAGTCCTGACCAGAGGGCAGTATCACTTTACACATTGGAGCAAGCAAAATCTTTGTCATTTGGTCTAGAATGGGAAACCATAAGCTTTGAAATGTAGCAAATCCACGTCTGAATACCACTTCCATCACATGTTACCTACTGGATGTTGGATAAGTTATGAAATTTCCCATGTTCCTCACTAAAATGTGGCCATACAAATTAAAACTTCCATTGCAAGTTCCAATAATATACATGAATACATATGTGCATTTTCATCTGGTGAGTTTAAAAGTATTATAAAAAAGAGTTTGTGCAGGGATGCCTGGGTGTCTCAGTTGGTTGAGCGTCTGCCTTCGGCTCAGGTCATGATCCCAGGGTCCTGGGATCGAGTCCCACCTCGGGCTCCTTGCTCGGTGGGGAGCCTGCTTCTCCCTCTGCCTGCCACTGTCCCTGCTTGTACTGTCACTCTCTCTCTCTCTCTCTAGCAAATAAACAAATAAAATCTTTAAAAAAAAAAAAAGGAGTTTGTGCAAATTAGTGGCTTTACAATATTGTTGTTAGTTTTAGAAAAATAATTATGTTAAATTAAAACAATCCATTCTTTTTTTTAAATTTCCTTGTCCATTGATGACATCCTTCATTTTAGTTGTGAGCTAAATCACAAGTTAGATCATTAGAAAAATAATTTTAAGATCAGGTTTTTAAATATTTAAATGAAAGTTAGAGAGTTAGGATTAAGAACATAATAGCATGTGAATTATATATATTCTGCATATTATATTCTTTATTGTAACATTTCACCATTATTCTGGGTATTCATAGGTAGATTCATTTAATTTACATTGCATTCAATAATTTAAAAAATCATTTACTAAAACAGTATGGTACTGTCATAAAAACAGATGCATGAATCAATGGAACAGAATATAGAGCCAAGAAATGAACCCCCACAAATAAGGTCAATTAATTTATGACAAAGGAGCCAAGAATAAAAATGGACAGTTTCTGTAATAAATGATTCTGGGAAAACTGGAGTTACATAAAAAAGAATAAAACTGGACCACTATCTTACACCATATACAAAAATTAACTAAAGACAGATTAATGATTGAATGTAAGACCTGAAACTGTAAAACTCCTAGAAGAAAACATTAGTGGTAAGCTCTTTGACATTGGTCTTGGTGATGTTTTGGATTTGACACCAAAAGAAAACAAAAACAAAAACAAAAACAAAACCCCAAAATACACAGGTGGAACTATCAAACTACAGAGCTTCTGCACAGCAAAGGAAACCATCAACAAAATGAAAAGATAATCTACTGAATGGGAGAAAATATTTGAAAATTGTATATCTGATAAGAAATTAGATAAAAAGGGGCAATTAGCCCAATGGCAAGCAGAAGGAAGAGGATGAAAAGACAAGGACAAGGAGAAAGTATTTGCAAACCACATATTCAACAAAGAACTATAGAATATATAAAGAAGTCTCAAAACTAAACAGTAAAAATAGAATACAATTAGAAAATGATAAAAGACATGAACAGATACTTCACTGAAGATATACAGATGGCAAGTAAACTTATGAAAAGACAGATGTTCAACATCATTAGCCATTAGGAAATGCAAATTAAAACTACCATGAGATATTACTATATACCTATCAGAATGGCCAAAATAAAAATGGTTACCACATGAAATGTTGGCAAAGATCCAGAGAAAATTATCACTGATACATTTACATTGTATGTAAAATGAAATGATATAGCCATTCTGGAAAAACTTGGCAGTTTCTCAGAACAAAACATGCAACTACCACAGCATCTCAGGCATTTACCACAAAGAAACAGAAATGTATATTCACACAAAAGTCATAGAATCTTTATTCATAACAGCCAAAAACAGCCAGATGTCCTTCAATAGATGAATAGTTGGGGCGCCTGGGCGGCTCAGTCGGTTAATTTATGTCTCCCTTCGGCTCAGGTCATGACCCCAGGGTCCTGGGGTCGAGTCCCACATCAGGCTCCTTGCTCTGTGCTTCTCCCTCTCCGTGTGCTCTCTCTCTCATAGGCGTGTGCTCATGTTCTCAAATAAATAAATAAAATCTTTAAGGAAAATAAAGATTTTAAAAAAATAGATGATAGCTAAGAGCAAACTGTGTAGTATATGCACAACATGTAACTCAGCAATAAAAAGAACAAACTAGGGATACATGTGCCTTTGATGGATTTCCAGGGAATTGCATTGAGTAAAAAAAGCCAATCCCCAAAGGTCACATTCTGCATGATTCCATTTATACAACACTTTTCAAATAACGAAGTTTTAGAAATGGAGGTTAGATTCCTGGTTTCTAGTGTTTATGAGGGGGAAAAATATATGAGGCAACTGGAGGGAGGTGGGCATGGTTATATAGGGGCAATAGGAGGGATACTTGTGATAGTGGCATGTTCAATATCAAGACTGTGTTACTGGATATACAAACCTACAGTGGTGATAAAATTATATACAACTAAATTCTCCCCCCCACAACACACACACACACACACACGAGTGTAAGTAAAGCTGGAGAAATCTAAGATCAAGCGTATCAATGTCAATATGCTGGATGTGGTATTATACTACTTTTACAAAATGACTAATAGGGGGACTGGGTGAAATGTTCAAGGATTTCTCTAAATTATTTTCTTTACAACTGCATATGAATCTACTATTATCTCAATAAAATTCATTTAAATATGATTCGTGTAAATATTTCTCCTAGAGACTACTCACAAGAACTTTGAGGTCAGATTAGGCATCAGATTGCTGCTAGAGAAATACTATATAAAAAGTCTCCCAGCCCAGTGCTACCTCCTAGCCACATTCAGTAACCCATCTAAACTATACAACAATCTTATGAAAAACCATAGCACCATTCTTAGATGCAAAGAATTGAGATTCAGAAATATTATATAGCTTTCCAATGTTGCACAGTGATAGAGTTGAAATCTGAACCTGGAACCATCTAAACACAAAGTCTAAGTTATCAAACTTCACAATACTGCATCCTTACACAAGCAGCATTAACATCACTCTGGATTTCATAGGGACAGACATTGTTTACTACTCTCATGTTATTTTCTTAATTTTAATTTTAGTAGAGGAAGACTATGGGAAAAATGTGTACCTTATATTTAAATGCTTCAAATCCAGTTAATGTTTCTTAAATAAAGGGATGTCTGCATGTCAGTGGGCTCCTAGTGGGGGTGGTAATTCTCTTAATTTAACATTTGCCCCAAACTATGATAATTAGACCTATTAGTCAAGATACGTCAGATTCCCAAAAGGTTTCAGTGCACTGAAGTTGTCTACAAAGGGCTGCAATTCTAACCAGCATGGACTGTTTATCACAGCAAAAATCTAGTGGTTTTGAGAAGTATGGACATTGTAGGGAGTGCTAATCTCCTGTGATATAACTTTTACTATGAATTGGTACAGACCAAACTGGAGTCAAAATGAGCTCTTTTCCAATGTTTTTTTGAAGAGACACTGACAAAACCCTCCTCTTCTTTGACAAAGCCCCATTATCTGAGTGATAAATGCAGAGATAATGGGGGATAAAACACACTTAGTAGCAAACAAACAAACAACACAGAGCCCCTGCCAGGACATTATATTTGTTTGTTTTTTCCTGACTGGACAAGTTGTAGCTTCAGAAGCTTTGAAAAGCTAAACATGAATATATTTTTGATGTTGGGGAAAAAGTCATAAAGAACTAGTTTCAAGAACAGAAGGAAGCAGGTGATGACACTTTATGTCTGAGAAGCATCAACAACAACAAATGCGATGAAATTCTTGCTTAATTATCAGTAAGTCTATTTTTAGAGAAGCTCTGTCACTTTTGTGGTTCTCTACCAGGTAGTCAGAAAAGAAAATCATTGGGGCGCCTGGGTGGCTCAGTCGTTAAGCATCTGCCTTTGGCTCAGGTCATGATCCCAGTGTCCTGGGATCGAGCCCCACATCAGGCTCCCTGCTCCGCAGGAGGCTTGCTTCTCCCTCTCCCACTCCCCCTGCTTGTGTTCCCTCTCTCGCTGTCAAATAAATAAATAAAATCTTAAAAAAAAAGAAAAGAAAATCATTGTTCCATCACATACACCTAACACTCCCACACCTTCTCTTCCCTATCCTTCCTTCCACCTCTCCCAGCCCCTTCCATCAGATAAACTAAGGTTCAAGAACATGATGGATGCCACCAAAGGGCAGATGCATACATCTGCACAAAAGAAGAAAAAAGTTTTCATGGAAACTAACAAACACAGAATCAAGCCAGTTTAAAGGAAAAATAATTTCATTATTAAGGTGAAAACATTCAATCAAAAATATTACTAAAAAATGTAGTTAGATAAGTTTTTGTTGAAATGTCCTATTTCATGTGTCAGCATGGAAAAGAGAGGTAAAAGCCCTAGGTAATCCGTCTATAACTGGATGCTATAATATTATCTGCCCCAGGCCCCTTTTTCTAGAAACTGCATATTTACTCATGGACATGGACCACATTTCGTCTTGAGGTTACTACAGAGAGAACCAGGCTTTTACAAGATGACCACCCCCTCACTCCACAGTCAGTTGGTTCAGGGACCATTTTCTGCCTTGTGAACTCAGACAGAAAAAGCCAGCCTGTAATTAGAAAACAAGCACCATACAAAGAGGCAGAAAGAGATGGAGAGGGGAGATATCCTGATTCCATCAAAACACTATAGGTAGAAGCAGTACTTAACTTCTGGGCCCTACACCAGAATAATTAAATCAGAGTTTCTTTGGGTGGAGCCAAGATTTTTAAAAAACCCCATCAAACTAAAGGTAAGGGGCAGGTAGGTTTGAAAATCATGATTCTAGATAGATGTTGAAGCTCAAATGCATTTCCATGCGGAGCTTGGAAGATACCCCAGTATCCATCCAATAAATTACTCTTAACTAATATAGTTTCTATGCCAAAATTTTAGAATACATCATGAGTACTGCAGAGAGAGATAGCAAAGCAAACAGCAAACATATACCACTTTAAAGCAATGTTACATTTTAATAAGTTAGTTCAAAAAGAAATTTGTCATATACCTACACTGTGATTCTTTTAACCAGAAGTTTTAAAAAATAAGGGAAAAGACCTTGTAGTCCTATATGAATATACAAAATACATATAACTGAATTTGCGTAGTAGGAGTCTAAGTTTCAGGCCCAAGGGAATGCTAAACTTCATTTTTATAAACAAAACAAAACAAAACCTTGCTTACGGAACATAAGTTAATGGCAGAGTCCTAACAAAAACCCTTTTATCATACTGGGCTGTTGTAAAAAGTAAGTAGTTGGAGAAAGTGTCACATTATTTTTCACTTACATTTTTATCTGCATTTTTATTCACTATCCAAGTTATCTTAGAGATAATGTTAAATGAGGAGAGAAAGAACCAACAGGGGAATAAAAGAGAAATTAACATTTTCTTTGGTCCTTATTAGCACAACAGAGAATTCAGCTTCAGATTATACTATGAGGAGTCCAACTTTGTCTTGGCTTAGTATATTTCCAAAATACATTCACATATACTCTTTCATCTGATCTAATGCTTTAATAACAAAATGTTTGTTTACCTCTTCATTTAAATATATTTGCAATATATGGGATCCTAAATATTTTTTTCCTTTTATCCCCCACCTTTCACATCATCCTTGTCTAGCTGCAGTTTCAAATATTTTCTTTCTCATTCCTGCTGCCAAGGAACTTCAACATAGATAACAGAATTTGAGACTCTTCCCCCCAACAATTTATTTCTTCTTTCACCCTGAGTATAAAACAATGCAACATTTCCCAGGCTTCTTCCTCTAGAGACCAATGCCAACAGTTGCTTCCTAAGTGTGATTAGCTTTCCCAGATGTTGATGAAACTCATGTTTTCATCAAATCCACCTACCCTATATATGGAACCAGGTGCACTCTCACAGGGTTCACTTTATGGGAAAATGAACATCAGAAATTTATTTTTAAATGCACTTTTTTTTCCTGAAAATAATTATCTTCCAAGTGTTGATTTTGTTAGATTTACTTGAAAATTTCTTCTGGCTTCATTTTTCCCTTTCAAGCCTTAGGCCAAATTTTTATCTTTTTCATTCTTTGACAAGCTTCTTATATTTCTTCTGGCATTTGCTATAGCTTTTTGATATACGAGAGGATTTAACCAGTTTTTTTTTTTAAAGATTTTTATTTATTTATTTATTTATTTGACAGAGAGAGAGAGCACAAGCAGGCGGAGTAGCAGGGAGAGGGAGAAGCAGGTTCCCCGCTGAGCAAGGAGCCCTATGTGGGGCTCGATCCCAGGACCCTGGGCTCATGACCCGAGCGGAAGGCAGTTGCCCAACCAACTGAGCCACCCAGGCGCCCCAGGATTTAGCCAGTTTTGACACAATTTCTTTTACCTTATTTTTATAAACTCCTTCTATTTAACTTGTTCCAGAATTCTCTATATCCAAAGTAGGAAGGCACAGTATTGCATCACTCAGCTTTGTTATATATCGCTTTTCTTTTTTCCCTGCTGAGGAAGAATTATAGTTATACGTGCAAAGGGCATCTTCACATGGTCCAGATTGTGCCTATGTCCACCAATTTGATTGGTCAGGAAGATAATCATACTGGTTATAGTCAGCCAAACAATCTTCAATACAAACAATAAAGAATATCACTATGCCTCCATTCTTCAATGAGTTTGCTAATTTTTCTCATATTAACAGAGAAACCAGTTACTTTCTCCTTCAAGGTCCTCTCTGTGTATCTGTTCATCTGCATAACTTAACTTTCAGTACAGACATGTTGTACCTTGAAATCAGAATCATCACTCAGTAGTTCTTTCCTGAAATATGGTTGTTATACATTTTGTTTAGTTGGTTGTTGTTATTTTTTTATAGTACATTTCAATTCTCTTGAATCTGCCATGAAGATCAGCAAAGGAAATTTTTTCTCTCAGTTCTCAAGGCTGTTCAGAACTCTATATTGGGCTCATGCACCACTTAATTTCTTGTGAAAAATTCTTTAGCATAGACCACCTAAGGTTTTTGGTTTTCTTATTACTTTGTTTCATTGCCTCATTCTAATGGTTTATACTCCAAAATAAATACTTTCTTCTGTCCTGTTTTTCAAGAGTTAAAATTTCTCTTTTGATGAAATTTTAATGAGTCAGTAGCTTTATGGGTTTCTGCAAACCTTTATTTGTTTATTTTTCAAGACCTAGAGAAGTAAAAATTGACAGGGAATTCTTTCATCTTCTTATAGACAGATTCACTCTTTTCAAACAGCCTGGAACTTGTCCAAAATTTGTAGACAAGGAAGATTTTAATGTACTCTTATACTGGAGGAAAAGTATTGTGTTAATTTGCAGAAATTGTTGATTCTATTCGCTCAGAAATGATAACCAGATAATCTAAACAGAACACAGAAGTAATCAAACTAAGCAAGCTAGAAAAATCCAAAAGAAAAGTGTTCTTTCCAATATTACTTTAAAAAACCTTTATTCAAATAACTATTCAATTGTGAAATATTCATCAAGTGCTTATTAATCACCTACTGTGCCAGAATTGTACAATTCCCTAGACACAGATTGGAGGAAGCTGTCCTCATGGGGCTTGTAGCCCTTTCTCTTTTAATCTTCACAAAGATTCTTTGAAACATGAAATTTGGCATTATTATGCCAATAATACATAAGAATAAAGATTCAATGTCTTGTCCATGGCCAAACTGGAGCTCAAACCTCCATATTCCTTTTGGGGACTTTTTCATATATAAAAATGCAATTTTATTGTCATTTTTGAAAAGTCATGCTATCAAGATATTAAGAATAAACCAAGAAATGGATTGGAAGAACAAATATTGTTAAAATGTTTATGCTACCTAGAGCAATCTATACATTTAATGCAATCCCTATCAAAATACCATCCACTTTTTTCACCGAGCTAGAACAAATAATCCTAAAATTTGTATGGAACAAGAAAAGACCCCAAATAGCCAAAGGAATGTTGAAACACAAAACCAAAGCTGGTGGCATCACAATCCCGGACTTCAAGCTCTTTACAAAGCTGTAACCATCAAGACAGTATGGTACTGGCAGAAAAACAGACACATAGATCAATGGAACAGAATAGATAACCCAGAAATGGACCTCAACTCTATGGTCAACTCATCTTTGACAAAGAAGGAAAGAAGATCCAATGGAAAAAAGACAATCTCTTCAACAAATGTTGTTGGGAAAATTGGACAGCCACATGCAGAAAAATGAAACTGGACCATTTCCTTACACCATACACAAAAATAGACTCAAAATGGATGAAAGGCCTAACTGTGAGACAGGAATCCAGCAAAATCCTTGAGGAGAACACAGGCAGCAACCTCTTCAACCTCAGCTGCAGCAATTTCTTGCTAGACAGGTCTCCAAAGGCAAGGGAAACAAAGGCAAAAATGAACTATTGGGACTTCATCAAGATAAAAAGCTTTTGCACAGCAAAGGAAACAGTCAACAAAACCAAAAGACAACTGACAGAATGGGAAAAGATATTTGCAAATGTCTTATCAGATAAAGGGCTCGTATCCAAGATCTATAAAGAACTTATCAAACTCAACACCCAAAAAAGCAAATAATCCAGTCAAGAAATGGGCAAGAGAGATGAACAGACATTTTTCCAAAGAAGACATCCAAATGGCCAACAGACACATGAAAAAGAGCTCAATATCGCTCGGCATCAGGGAAATCCAAATCAAAACCTCAATGAGATACCACTTCACACCAGTCAGAATGGCTAAAATTAACAAGTCAGGAAATGACAGATGTTGGCGGGGATGCGGATAAAGGGGAACCCTCCTACACTCTTGGTGGGAATGCAAGCTGGAACAGCCACTCTGGAAAACAATATGGAGGTTCCTCAAAAGGTTGGAAATAGAGCTACCATATGACCCAGTAATTGCACTACTAAGCATTTACCCCAAAGATACAGATGTGGTGAAACGAAGGGGCACCTGCACCCCAATGTTCATAGCAACAACGTCCACAATAGCCAAACTATGGAAAGAACCCAAATGTCCATCGATAGACAAATGGATAAAGAAGATGTGGCATATATATATATATACACACACACACAATGGAATACTACTTAGCCATCAAAGAAAAAGAAATCTTGCCATTTGCACCCACGTGGATGGAACTAGAGGGCGTTATGCTAACTGAACTAAGTCAATCAGAGAAAGACAATTATCATATGATCTCACTCATATGTAGAATTTAAGAAACAAAACAGAGGATCATAGGGGAAGAGAGGAAAAAATAAAACAAGATGAAATCAGAGAGGGAGACAAACCATAAGAGACTCTTAATCAGGAAACAGACTGAGGGTTGCTGGAGGGGAAGGGGAGTGGAGGGATGCGGTAACTGGGTGATGGACATTAAGGAGGGCATGTGATGTAATGAGCACTGTGTATTATATAGGACTGATGAATCACTGACCTCTACCTCTGAAACTGATAATACATTATATGTTAATTAATTGAATTTAAATTGAAAAAAGGAAAAAAAATAAGAGACAAAAAAAGAGACCCCCCAAAAAAAGTAAACCAAGAAAGAAAATAAAAGAAACGGAATCATTTGTTTTTTTTTTTTCTTTCACTTGGATAATTTATACTATGAATTAATGAAACTCAATTGCTTATTTTGCAGCAATCTCTCCTGCAAGCAAAAAATCCATTGTTTCCTACTTGGATTCATCCCTTCATTCTTCAAATAATTTAGTGCCAGATGTGTATCATATACTATGCTTGGCTTCACTCCAACTTCTTCCAGGATAATGAAAGAACCAGGACAGACTTTCTGGAACCCAGTTGTATATTCTTTCCATTAAATCCTTTCCATTTGCATCTCGGTGCATCTGACAGTTACACTTCATCCTAACAAAGCTGCATGTCATTTTCTCTATTGGGTTTGCCTTTTCTGAAGCTGTAGTGTTCCTGGTTCTGTGGCATTATCAACCTACTTCTTATGCATTAGGTGATATCTTCATTCTTTGGTCCAATATAAATATATTATCTCCCTTGCACTGTAAAATTATTATCCATCCACTCCAAAGCCTCTTTCACATAATGTAATTAATATGTCAAAATATCTATTTCAGGCTAATTTTCATGAAACTGAGTTCCATATTTACATTTTTATGAACAGCATTACTTTTTACCTTCCAAGACATTTTATAATTCATAAAGAAAGGATTAGATTTCCTCATTAGAATGCTTTAAAGGACTTACTACATTGCTGTGGGTCCTATAGACACATAGCAGCTCTATATTGCCAGATGAACTTTGATATTTTCAGGCTACCCTGTCTTACATTGCCTCTTCATCCCCTGACCTTCTCCCTTTCTTCTCTACGCTCAACATCTGGCAAGACTGAGGAGTGGCTGAAAAATGGAAGGTAACAAAAACCACAATTCTTTTATTTTTCCTTTCACATGTCAAGGACTTCTTTTTATCTTTCTGTTTCTAGACATGGTGGATTCATCCTGCAGCTCAATGTGGGAGGCAAAGTGATAATGTGGAAGAGATGTGAAACTGGGAACTGATGGTGAGAGTAAAAGCACCCAGAATATCAAGATGGCAGTGGTGACAAACTCTCTTTGACCAAACCCTAGCCAGGCTCTTCTAAGTCCTCTTCTTGACTAGGCTACAACCTTGGCCTACAAAGACCTGAACAAAATGCTAATATAGTTTCTAACAGCTCAAGACCATATCGCTAGGATGCCCCTAACCCCTCCCTCCCTTAAAGTACCTGAGAAAACTCAAGGCTGCCAAAATAATTAACTGTTTATTCTAGCCAAGCTCTGAAGATAAGGTCTTCCAGTTTCTATGGGATAGTAGGAGCCTAACTTCAATAGGCACAGGTTACCAAACCCAAAGGGGTTTCACTGGACCAATCCCCCCCTCCCATTTTTTGTAATTTTTACTTCCCTGACTCAGTGAGGCCCCACTCATTCCCTGCCTTATCCCTCCTACTCCCTTTAAATCACCCAGTCACCTCTATACAAATTAAAATTGAGTTAAAGTCATGCTGAACTCTTTCCCTGTTATAATAGTATATTACCAATAAAAATCTGATCTTACAATTCAAAATTATTGTTTTAAAGATTTATTTATTTATTTGAGAGAGAGTGTGGATGCAAGTGTGCACCACACACAGGGTGGAAGAGCAGAGGGGGAGGAAGAGGGAGAATCTTAAGCAGACTCCCCATTGAGCACAGAGCCTGACAGGGGGCTCAATCCCATGACCCTGAGATCATGACCTGAGCTGAAATCAAGAGTTGGCTACTTCACCGACTGAGCCACCCAGGTGCCTCTGATCTTACCATTTAAAGTAGTGTCCAATTTCCTTTATCTTTAAAAGTGAGAGCAGGTGGTGGCTATCAGGGAGGTGGGCAGCAATTATAGCTTATAAAATGTATATCACTCGTACCCAGCCCAGAGCCTCCATAACTCAGATCTTCACATACGTTAAGTCAGAGACCACAGGCTACTGAGTCAGTTTTTGTTACTCTTTTTTTTTTTACAGATTCAAAAAAAAAAAAAAAAAATGTTTGTAAGCTTGTGCTTTCAAAAGGAGACACTATTCACTATTCATCCTCATTGTGATGTCCAAGAAACCTAAATATTTGGTTCATAGCAGACACTTAAAAATGGTGAATGAAATTATATCAGAATAGGTATTTGATACACTTCAATTTCCTTATTCCATTAGAGCTCTAAATGCTGAATTTATTAACTTTTCAAATTCTAAGATCTAACTAATACTCTTAGCTGTATAAATTCAGCTTTGAACTTGTTTTCTAGTTCTAGATACTTCCTCTACAGATTCTTTCCTCTGTTTTCTAGTTCTAAATTCTTCCTCTAGTTCTAGATTCTTTCTCTTTGTAGGAAGATTCTTCCTGTTCCTACATACTCAGTTGAAACAATTGTTATCTTGTCCCCTACTACAAAGTAATATGTTTATATTATATACAGTATAATATTTCAGAACATACATAAGTGAAATATAAAATGTACATGAAATAAAGGATTCCAGGCTCAATTTAAAATCTAAATATAAAGACCATATTTAGAAAAGCAATCTGCAGAACAGATTGTAGGAATCACTTTAAGAATATCTAAACCCACACTTTATTCTGAGAGTAAACAAAGGATTAGGAGAGCACTAGCCAGGAAGTTGCTGGGGAAAAGACTATAAATGGAATGTATTTGTCAAGTGAAGGATAAATAAAAATGTAACCCATAATTATAGTGAAATATAGCATTTGCTTTTGCTGGCTTACGACCAATAACCTTCTATTATTTCACATAGTTAAGGTCTAGCTAAAACACCAAACCAATTAAGACCTGCTGCACACTTCAAAGGGAATAAGTGATCATGACAAAGTTGACCCTTGAACAATTCAAGGGTTAGGATCACCAACTTTCCACAAAGCTGAAAATCCACATATAATTTTGACTCCCTCAAAATGCAACTACTAATAGCCTACTCTTGACCAAAAGTCTTCCCAAACACTCGATTAACACATATTTTATATATGTATTATATATTGTATTCTTATAATAAAGTAAGCTAGAGAAAAGAAAATGTTAAGCAAATCATAAGGAAAATACATTTATAGTGTCGTACTGTGAAAAATACATTTATAAGTGGACTTGCACGGTTCAAACCCATCTTGTTTTAAGGTCAACTATATTATTCAAGTTGTAAGGCCTCTAATATGATTCCTAAGAAATCTTCTGGTTCAAGAAATTGAGAAAGAAAATGGAAGGGAGAATAAAAATTATGGGAAAATGAAAAAAAATGTTTCTACAATTTTTTTTCACACAAGACTTCGTTTTGACCAACTGTTCACAAAGTAAGTTAGAAGTGATTTAAAATCAGTTACTACCCAAGTCCATTAAAAAGTGCTGGAAATATTTGAAGCACATACTTCATAGAAAGGTCACATTTTTAGCCTGCTCAGGGTAACTTATTGGGTTGCCTTCATTTCTGCCCCTTGATGAACCAGATAATGACAAAACTATCATAAGCTAATAAAGATAAATGTTGAAGTTCACTTCTGATATATGTAGTTGCCATTATGTCGAAATATGAATGAATGGAAGATGAATTAAATTATAAATCAATATAACTGCATTTTGTTCAACTATCAGAAACTTATCCTATACATATTAGTCAGGGTTCTTGAGAGAAACACAACCAATAACATGTATTAAAGATAGATACAGAGACAGAAAGAGATAGAGAGAAAGGAAGAGAGTAAGGGAGAGAGAGATTTATTCTGAATTACATGATTATGGAGGCTGAGAAGTCCTATAATCTGCTGCCTGCAACCTGGAGGACCAGGAAAGCTGGTGATGTAATTCCATCTGAATAGAAAGGCCTGAGAATGAGGGAAGCTGACTATAAATCCTAGTCTGAGGGCAGAAAAAAATAAGATGAAATGTTCCAGCTCAAGTAATGAGGCAGGGGAAAAAAAGGGCAGATTCCTCTTTCCTTTGTCTTTTGTTCTATTCAAGCCCTCAATGGATTGGATGATGCCCACCCACAATGAGGAGGACAATTTACTAAGTCCACCAAGTTAACGGCTAGTCTCATCTGGAAATACTCTCACAGACACACTCAGAAATGTTTAATCTGGGCACCAGGGCTAGTTAAGTTGACACATAAAATTAACCATCACACTTACATTCACACATTTGATGAAAAATACCTGTTAAGTAACAGGAAATTATGATCTGTCATCAAGAAAAAAAAGGACCCATAGAAATAGACTCAAGATGACTTAGATATGGAATAAGCAGATAAGGATTGTAAAAGTTTTCTTAAGTATTGTCAAGAACTCAAAGAAAAAGATGGCCATACTAAACAAAATGGGGAATCTCAGCAGAGACATGGAAGATACAATAAGGAACCAGATTAAGAAGTTCAAGATGGCAGCATAGGAAGATCCCGAACTCACTTTTTCCCATGGACAAAACCAATCTACAGCTACATATGGAACAATTTCCTCTGAAAAGAACTGAGAATAAGTTGAACAGCCCCTCCACAAAAAAAGATAAAAGGGCCATATCAAAACAGATTGGAGAGGTACACACGAAATCTCCTCAAAACCCACATTAGTCATGGTGAGCCACAAGTAGGAGGGATCTTACAAACACAGAACTTCTCCCTGAGGAGTGAGGGATTTGTGCTCCACATCAGGCACCCAAACCCTTGGGACCTGCACTGGAGGGAATGAGCCTCCAAAATATCTGGTTTTGAAAATTAACAGGCTTGTATCCAATAGAACCAGAGTTGTATGGAATAGAGAGTCTGCTCTTAAAGGGCTCATATGCAGAATCACTCATCCTGGGATCTGGTGTAAAAGCAATAGTTTGGGAGAAGTCTAGACCACATGTGAAGGAAATTCATTTGTTAATCTTAAAAGTATCTACCAGAGGGCAAAAGCCTATAGAGACTCTCCCCAGGGACAGAAATGATGGTGGGCATCTTTTTACATTTTCCCACTACCTTTTTAGCACCAAGGCTGGTGGGCACCATTTTTGCACTCTAGCTAGTGCTGCCCCCTGCACTGCTGCTAGGGGTGGCAAGCAAGAACCCACCCCACCAAGCAGCTTCCTTGGCTCAAACATAACCCCCACACCCCTACTGCTGTCATGTCAGAGGTGATGGGCAAGTGCCCTGCCTCCATGTGCCACAGCTGCAGCCCCACCAGAGGTGGTAGGTGAGTGCCCCATCCACCCACACCACTGCCATGGCCCCACCAGAAACAGCAGGTAAACACCCTGCCCCTTACACCTCCCCGCCAAGCCAGAGGATACATGCAGCCCACACAGGGGATACCCCCTGAGCCCTGAGTGCCACACTTTGGTGGAGGGAAGGAATGCATTTCTGGAGCTCAGGGGTCTAAAACAATCAGAGAGACAATCTGAGAGGTAACCAAGAACTAAGGCATGGTTAAATAGTAGGGTTCACCTTCCACATGAGGCCACCCCTTTAAAACTGGAAGAGATAGCTGTTTTGCTTAACACATAGAAACAAATGTAGAGCGACAAGCAAAATGAGGAAACAGAGAAATATTTCTCAAATGAAAGAACAAAATAAAACCCTGGGGTGGGGGTGGGGGACAAAATGAAATGGAGATAAGTAATTTACCTGACAAAGAGTTAAATGTAATGGTCATAAGGATGCTCACCAAACTCAGGAAAAGACAGTATGAACACAGCAAGAACTTCAACAAAGAGAACAAAAACATAAGAAAGTACCAAACAGAAATAACAGAGCAGAATTTAATAACTAAACTGAAAAATACACTAAAGGGGTCCAACAGCAGACTAGTTGAAGCAGAAGAACAAGTCAGTGATCTGGAAGACAGGGCAGTAGAACTTACCCAAACAAAGCAGCAAAAGGAAAAAAGAATTTTTAAAAATATTATGAATGAATATTAAGGGACTTAGGGGAAGACAAACAGAATAACATTTGCATCATAGGAGTTCCAGAAAAAGAAGAAAGGGGCAGAAAACATATTTAAAAAAATAATGGCTAAAAATTTCCTAAACCTGGGGAAAGAAATGGACATATAGATCCAGGAATCCCAGAAAATTCCAAACAATGAACCCAAAGAGACCCACACCAAGGCACATAACTAAAATGTCAAAAGTTAGTTTTGATGGGCCAGGGGGCTGCCCTGAGGAGGTGGGGAGGGGAGGGCTGGGCCAGCCAGAGGGTGGGCGACTATGCCCAACTTCTGCGCTGCCTCCAACTGCATGAAGAAGAGCACGCAGTGGGACCTGGCCTTCTTCAGGTTCCTGCCGGATCTGCCCAGATGCCAGAAGTGGGTGGAGAATTATAGGAGAGAGGACTTAGAAGATAAAACACCTGATCAACTAAATAAACATTATTGATTATGTGCCAAACACTTTGAGACCTCTATGATTTGTAGAACTATACATTTTGCCAAGGCATCAGAAAATGAAAGAATAATTGGGTTATTTTATTTCTCAAATTAATTGAAGCAGATACTTGTGAAGTCATTGGGAGAGTCCTTATAGTACAATTCTTCAAGATAATGCAATACCAACAATATTTTATCTTACCAGTCACTTGAACAATCCACATAGTGGACACAGAAAACGAATAAAAGAATTGAGTGAAGATGAAATCAGGACACTGAAACAGAAAAAAAAAATTGATGAAACTTCTGAACAGGAGCCAAAACATAAAGAAATAAACAACAGCAAAGCTCAGAACCCCAGTGCAGAGGAAGGGGGTGAAGAACAGAATGAGGACATTTTACCTTTAACCCTTGAAGAGAACGAAAACAAAGAATACTTAAAATCTTTATTTGAAATTTTAATTCTTATGGGAAAACAAAACATACCTCTGGATGGGCATGAAACTGATGAAATCCCAGAGGGTCTCTTTACTCCTGGTGACTTTCAAGCACTACTGGAGTGCCAGATAAATTCTGGCAAAGAGGTTCTGAGAAAGCGCTTTGAGACAACAGTGGTTAACACATTGTTCTGCTCGAAAACACAGCAGAAACAGATACTAGACATCTGTGAGAGATGCACTGGGGAGGAAACCCTCAGGGAAGTGAGAGACTCTCACTTCTTTTCCATCACCACTGATGACGTAGCGGACATAGCAGGGGAAGAACACTTGCCTGTGTTGGTGAGGTTTATTGATGAATCTCATAACCTGAGAGAAGAATTTGTGGGCTTCTTGCCTTATGAAGCTGATGCAGAAATTTGGGCTGTGAAATTGCACACTACGATAACTCAGAAGTGGGGGTTAAACATGGGGTATTGTCATGCCAGCCTTACATTGTGTCCAGTGGGTTTTCTTCCAAAATGTTGCTTCTAGTCTTTTAGAGAAATATCCCCAAGCTGTCTACACACTTTGCTCTTCCTGTGCCTTAAATATGTGGTTGGCAAAATCAGTGCCTGTTGTGGGAGTATCTGTTGCATTAGGAACAATTGAGGAATTTTGTTCTTTTTCCCATTGATCTCCACAACTGCTTTTGGAGCTTGACAATGTAATTTCTGTCCTCTTTCAGAACAATGAGGGAAAGGGTAAAGAACTGAAGGAAATCTGCCATTCTCAGTGGACAGGCAGAAATGATGTTTTGAAATGTTAGTGGACCCCGTACAAGCACTTGTTTTGTTTAGATGGTATAAATAGTGATACAAATATTAGATGGAATAACTATAGCTGGTAGAGCTTTTGTACTCTGTAGTGCAGTAACAGATTTTGATTTCATTGTTACCATTGCTGTTCTTAAAAATGTTCTATCTTTTACAAGAGGCTTTGGGAAAAATCTCCAAGGGCAAACCTCAGATGTCTTCTTTGCAGCCAGTAGCTTGACGACAGTGCTGCATTCACTAAATGAAGTGATAGAAAATATTGAAGTGGCTCATGAATTTTGGTTCGAAGAAGCCACAAATTAGGCAACTAAACTTGATATTCAGATGAAAGTCCCTGGGAAATTCCACAGAGCCCGGCAAGGTAACCTGGAATCTCAGCTCACCTCTGAGAGTTACTATAAAGAAACTAAGTGTTCCAACAGTGAGACACATTATTCAGGAACTGAAAGATATATTCTCAGAATAGCACCTCAAAGCTATTAAATGCTTATCTCTTGTATCCTCTGTCATGGGACAGCTCAAATTTAACACATCGGAGGAGCACCATGCTGACATGTAGTGACTTGCCCAATCCTGACACACTCTCAGCTGAGTTGCATTGCTGAAGAATCAAGTGGAAAAACAGAGGGATAGATTTAGAGCTTCCATCCATCATTTATTAAGCCCTGCATCTACCAGACATCAAGTTTTTTCCTAATGTTTACGCATTGCTAAAAGTTCTATGTATTCTTCCTGTGGTGAAGGTTGAGAATGAACACTATGAAAATGGGCGAAAGTGTCTGAAAGCATACCTGAGGAACACTTTGACAGACCAAAGGTCAAGTAACTTGGCTTTGCTTAACAAATTTTGATATAAAACATGATCTGGATTTAATGGTGGGCACATATATCAAATTCTATACAACTAAGTCAGAGCTTCCTACAGATAATTCAGAAACCATTGAAAGTACCTAAGAGACTTTTAAAGTAGGCTTTCTCTTATGTTTGATATTTGGAAAAATCTGTAAGAAATTTGAAAACACCTTACAGAAAAGATGTCAGGTGTATGTAGGCCACTTAATCACTGAATATCTTGACCTATCAACCTCTCATTGAGTACATTAGCCATTGATAACCTGCCTATTTAAATGGCCCCTGTTTAAATTCTCATGCTTTGGAGACATACCTGCTCTTCCAGAAGATAGCATCGAAAGTGCCACATTACAATTCTATGAGATCTTTGCTAATGGCACTTGGGAATTGTTTTAATTAAGTCATTTTAGACATAACATTTATTATCACTAGATCCAACTGTCAGGTATTGAGTTATCAGTTCTTAAAAGGTATAGATTTTGAAGAGGTGTGGGAGGAAGGAATACATTTTATAAAATGTTGCAATGAATCTCAGGAGTGACGTTTGAATAGTAGTAGTGTTAGTATGTTAAAAATCTGTAATGGACAGTTAAAGGAGTTACCAGAGAGAGAGAGAAACAGGTAAGCTTGCCCAGCAAGGATTGCAGTGTAGATTTAGTCTTCATCAGATGAACTTAAAAGAATAAGTTACACTTAAAGTTTGAATGGGAGAGCCTGCCATTGTTCCACATTGGGTTGTTGCTGTTTACATTCCTTTGTTGAGCCTACATCTTCATAAGCTCTTTAGCAAGTATATGTTGAACACCTACATCTTCGTAAGCTTTTTAGCAGGTGGATGTTGAACACCTCTGTTCATGGTCAAGACAGAATCAGAGGTCTGCTTTCATCTTTTTCCATGACTATATCTACTGCCTCATCTTATTTATAAACAAAACCTGGAAAACCTACAAAAATAAGTGTTTTGTGGTTTATCTAGGAATAATACAGAAAATATTGCTGTTATTTTGGGTGAAGAAACTCAATTTTGTACAGTTTATTTCAACCTAAATAAAATGTGAATTTTGTTAAAAAAAAGTTAAAGATAAAAAGAGAATCTTAAAAACAACAACAACAACAAAAACTTGTTACATATAAGGGAACCCCCATAAGACCATCAGCAGATTTCTTAGCAGAACTTTGCAGGCTAGAAGAAAGTGGCATGATATTCAAAATACTAAAGAAAAGAATACTAAGAGAAATACTAAAAGATACTAAAAGAAAAAAAAAACAAAAAAAACCCAAAAAATTCTTCCCAACAAGAATATCTTGCCTAGCAAGATTATCATTACAGAGCTGGAAAAAAAAAAAAAAAAAACTTTTTCAGGCAAATACAAACTAAAAGAGTTCACCATCAAAAAACCAGCCCTACAAAAAAATGTTCAAGTGATTGCTTTAAGTTGAAAAGACAGGGTAGTAATTAGCAACAAGAAAATATATGTAAGCAAAAAACTCCCTGGTAAAGGTAAGTATATAATAAAGGAGGTGAATTAATCATTTTTAAAGCTAGTATGAAGGTCAAAAAGACAAAAGTAGTAAAAACAACTATACCTACAATAATTTGTACGTAAAACAAATACTTATAAAAAAAAACAAAAAGGACAGTGAGAAAAAGAACCTAAGCATAATACTACAGAGTTATCAAGCCATAAGGGAAAAAAAGGAGAGAAGAATAAAGGAAAAGAGAGAAAGTACAAAACAGCAAGAAAACAACAAAATGTCAATAAGTACATACCTATAAATAATTAAGTGTGAATAGACAAAATTTTACAATCAAAATATACAGAGTGGCTAAATGGATAAAAAAACAAGACCCATCTATATGTTGCTTACAAAAGAGTCACTTCAGATGGAAGGACACACACTGACTGAAAGAGAAGGAAAGGAAAACGACATTTCATACAAATGGAAATGAAAAGAAAGCTGGGGAAGAGAAATTTAGAAAAAAAATAGACCTTAAAACAAAGACTGTAATAAAAGACAAAGATGGGTACTATAGAATCATACAGGAGTCAATCCAATAAGAAGACATAACATTTGTAAATATTTAAGTACCCAACATAGAAGCACCTAAATATAAAAGTGAATACTAACAGAAATAAAAGAAATAAACAGACAGCAATACAATAATATTAGGGGACTTCAATACAACATTTACTTCAATGGATAAATCATCTACAGAGAAAATCAATTAAGAGTTATTCGCCTTAAATGACACATTAGACTGGATAGACATAATAGATGTATACAAAATATTTGATCTAAAAGTAGCAAAATGCATATTCTTCTCAAGAACACGTGGAACATTCTCTAGGATAGATCATATGTTAGGTCACAAAACAAGTCTTAGTAAGCCTAAGAAGACTGAAACCAATCAAGAATCATTTTCGATCACAATGGTATAAATTTACAAATCAATTACAAAAAGAAAACGAAAAGTCACAAATATGTGGAGATAAAACAACATGCTACTGTAAACCAATGGGTCAAAAAAGAAACCAAAAAATACTTGAGACAAAGGGAACATAGCAAAATGTATGGGGTGCAGCAAATCTGTACGAAGAGTGAAGTTTATAGCAATAAAGGCCTCTCTCCAGAAACAAGAAAAATCTCAAACAACATAAATTTATACCTAAAGGAACTAGAAAAAGAATTAAGAAAAACAAAGCCCAAAGTTAGTAGAAGGAAATAATAAATATTAGAACAGAAATAAATGAAATACATTAAAAAGACAATAGAGAAGATCAATTAAACTAAGAATGTTTATTTGAAAAGATAGACAAAATTGGTAAACCTTTAGCCAGACTGATCAAGAAAAAAAGGGAAAGGGCCTAAGTAAATAAAATCAAAATGAAAACTGAGAAGTTAGAATCAATGCCATAGAAATACAAAGAATCATAAAAGACAGCTATGAATCGTTATAAGCCAACAAATTATACAACCTGGAAAAAATGGTTAAATTTCTCAAAACTTCCAACCTACCAACACTGAATCATGAAGAAATAGAAAATCTAAACAAATGAATAAAGATAAAGAGATTGACTTAGTAATCAAACCCTTCCAACACAGAAAAGCTCAGAACCAAATAGATTCACTGGTAAGTTCTACCAAATATTTAAGAATTAATGCCAATCTTTTTTAACTCTTCCAAAAAACTGAAGGTAAGGGAACACTCCCAAACTCATTTTCTGAGGTCAGCATTAACTTGATACCAAAACCAGTCAAGGACAACGCACACACACACACACATTACAGACCAGTACCCCGATGAACATAGATGCAAAAATCTTTTACAAAATACTAACAAGCCAAATTCAACAATACATTTAAAGGATTATACACCATGATCAAGTGGGATTTATTCCAGGGATGCCTGGATGGTTCAACATCTGCATATCAATTAATGTGATATGCCACATTAGCAAAATGAAGAATAAAATCATATGATCATCTCAATAGATGCACAAATTTAATGAAGTCTGACATTCATTTATGATAAAAATTCTCAAAAAAGTGGGTATAGATGGAACGTACCCCAACATAATAAAGGCTATATAGGACAAGCCGACAGCTAACATCATACTCAATGACAAAAACCTAAAAGCTTTTCCCTTACAATCAGGAACAAGACAAAGATGTCCACTCTTGTCACTTTTATTAAAAGAGTAGTGGAATCCTTGCCAGAGCAATTAAACAGGAAAAGAAATACATGTCATCCATATTGGAAGGAAGAAGCAAACTATCACTATTTGTGGATGACATGATTATATAGAGCGAGAACACTAAAAACTCCACCAAATAAAACCTGGTAGAGCTACAAAAAAAAAAAAAAAAAGCAAATTTAGAAAAGTTACAGCGTACAAAATCAATATACAGCTATCTATTGCATTTTTATAGACTAACAACAAACTATCAGAAAGAGAAATTAAGGAAACAATCCCAATTATAGTTGCATCAAAAAGAATAGAATAACGAGTTATTAATTTAACCAAGAATGTCAAAGGCCTATACTCTGAAAACTATAAGACATTGATGAAAGAAATTGAAGACTCAAATAAATGAAAACGTATGCTGTGCTCATGGATTGGAAGAATTAATATCATTAAAATGTCCATATCACCCTAAGTAATATACAGATTCAATGCAATCCCTATCAAAATTCCAGTGGCATTTTTCACAGAAATAGAACAAACATCCTAAAAATCCCAAATAACCAAAACAATCTTGAGATAGAAGAATAAAGCTGGAAGCATCACATTCCCTGATTTAAACTACACTACAAAGCTATAGTATTCAAAACAGTGTGGTATTGGCATAAAAACAGACACATGGATCAATAAAACAGAATAGAAAGTCCAGAAATCAACCCAAGCATATATGGTCAATTAATTTATGACAAAGAGGCAAGAATATACTATGGGGAAGAGATAGTCTCTTCAATAAATGGTGTAGGGAAAACTTGACATCCACATGCAAAAGAATGAAACTAGATTACTATCTGACACCATACACAAAAATTAACTCAGAATGTATTAAAGGATATAAAACCAGAAACCATAAAACTTCTGGAAGAAAACATCTCTTAACATCTCCGTGGTGGTGGTGGTGGTGGTGGTGGTGTGTGTGAGTGAGTGTCGGATCTGACATCAAAGGCAATGTCAACAAAAGCAAAACAAATAAATGGGACTACATCAAACTAAAAGGTTCACACAGCAAAGGAAACCATTGACAAATTAAAGAAGCAACTTACTGAATGGGAGAAGATATTTACAAATTATATAACTGTTAAGGGGTTAATACCCAAAATATATAAAGAACTTATACAACTCAATAACAACAACAACTCCAATTACAAAATGAACAGAGGATCTAAACTGACATTTTCCCACTGAAGACATACAGATGGCCAACAGGTACGTGGAAAGATGCTCATCACTAATCATCACAGAAATGCAAATCAACACCACACTGTGATATCACCTCACACCTGTCAGAATGGCCATCATCAAAAAACAAAAAAATAACAAGTGTTGGCAAGGATGTGAAGAAAAGGGAACTGTGTGCACTGTTGGTGGGAATGTAAATTGGTACAAGCACAATGAAAAACAGTAAGGGGTTTCCTCAAAAAATTAAAAATAGAACTACCATATGATCCAGCAATTCCACGTATGGGCATATATCTGAAGAAAAACAAAACACTACTTTGAAAAGACATATGCAGGAGCACCTGGGTGGCTCAGTTGGTTAAGCGACTGTCTTCAGTTCAGGTCATGATCTCAGGGTCCTGGGATTGAGCCCCACATCGCGCTCTCTACTCAGCAGGGAGTCTGCTTCTCCCTCTCCCTTTGCTCATGCTTGCTCTCTCACATTTGCTCACTCTTTCTCTCAAATAAATAAAATCTTAAAAAAAAAAAAAAAGAAGAAAAGACATATGCACCCCATGTTCATTGCAGCATTACTTACAATAGGCAAGATATGGAAACAACCTAAGTGTCCATTGATAGATGAATGGATAAAGAAGATGTAGTATATATACACAATGGAATATTATTCAGCCATATAAAAAATGAATTCTTGCCATTTGTGACAACATGGATAGAACTTGTGGGTATTATGCTAAGTGAAATAAGTCAGAGAAAGACAAATACCATATGATTCCACTTATATGTGGAATCTAGAAGAAGAAAACAAATGAACAACAAAATGAAGAAAAACATAGATACAGAAAAGATTGGTGTTTGCCAGAGATGAGGGGTTGGAAGGTGGGCCCAATGGGTGAAAGGGATCAAGAGGTACAAACTTCTAGTTATAAAATAAATAAGTCCTGCATATGTAATGTAAAGCATGGTAACTATAGTCAATCATATTGTATTACAAATTTGGGGGGTGGGGGGGAGGATCAAATGGAAATATTAGAACTGAAAATGTAACACCTAAAATGGAAAAAATCACCGGACAGGCTAAATAGCAGATTGATTTAAAGGTCAATAACTTGAAGACAGAGCCATAGAAATTATCCACTTTTAAGAAAAGAGTAAAAGAATGAAAACACAAACAAAGCTCAGCGATCTGTTGGGCAATATCTAGAGTTCCAGCATATATTCAGTTGGATTCCTAATTATAAGGGGGGAAAATGGATAAGAGAAGAAATTTAAAAGAAAAATTGCTAAAATATAACCAAATTTGGGGGGAAATGTGAACTGACATATCCATGAAACTCAGAGAACCCAAGCTAGAAAAATACAAAGAAAACTAAATAGTATAGACTAACTGCAGAAAACCAAAGATAAAAAGATATCTTAAAAGCAATGATAGCTTACTGCCATCAGACAAAAATGGAGATAAAAGTTATGTCTTTAACGTGTTAGGAATGACATTTAAAAATGAAGGCAGAATAAATATATTTTCAGATTAATAGAAGCTGAAAGAATTTATTGCCAGCAGATTTGCACTTTAAGATATGCAAAAGGAAACTCTTCACCCTGGATGGGAGGTGACACTATATAAAACTCAAATGTCCAAGAAAGAATGAAGTCATGTGGAATTGTGCACATAGGGGTAAATATAAAAGTTATTTTTCACCTTGTCTTAATATCTATAAAATACAACTAACTCTGTAAGGCCAAATTTTATTTTATTTTATTTTAATTCAATTACCCAACAAATAATACATCATTAGTTCCAGATGTAGTGTTCAGCAATTCATCAGTTGCCAATAACACCCAGTGCTCATCACATCACGTGCCCTCCTTAATGCCCATCACCCAGTTACTCCTTCAGCAACCCTGTTTGTTTCTCATAGTTAAGAGTATCTCATGGTTTCTCTCCCTCTCTGATTTCTTCACATTCAGTTTTCCCTCCCTTCCCTTACGATCATCTGCAGTTTCTTATATTCCACATATGAGTGAAACCATATGACAATTGTCTTTCTCCAATTGACTCATTTCACTTAACATAATACCCTCCAGTTCTATCCACATCAATGTAAATGGTAAGTATTCATCCTTTCTGATGGCTGAGTAATATTCCATTGTATATATATACCACATCTTCTTTATCCATTCATCTGTTGATGGACATCTAGGCTCCTTCCACAGTTTGGCTATTGTGGAAATTGCTGTTATGAACATTAGGGTGCAGGTGCCCCTTCATTTCATCACATCTGTATCTTTGGGGTAAATACCTAGTATTGCAATTGCTGGGTTGTAGGGTAGCTCTATTTTCAACTTTTTGAGAAACTTTCATACTGTTTTCAAGAGTGGCTATTCCAGCTTGTATTCCCACCAACAGTGTAAGAGGGTTCTCCTTTCTCCAAATCCTTACCTACATTTGTTGTTTCCTGTCTTGTTAATTTTAGCCATTCTGACTGGTGTGACATGGTATCTCATTGTGGTTTTGATTTGTATTTCCCTGATGACAAGTCATGTTGAGCATTTTCCATGTGTCTGTTGGCCATTTGGATGTCTTCTTTGCAGAAATGTCTGTTCATGTCTTCTGCCCATTTATTGACTGGATTATTTGTTTTTTGGGTGTTGAGTTTGATAAGTTCTTTATAGATCGTAGATACTAACCCTTTATCTGATAAGATATTTGCAAATATCTTCTCCCATTCTGTCAGTTGTCTTTGGTTTTGTTGACTGTTTCCTTTGCCATGCACAAGCTTTTTATCTTGATGAAATCCCAATAGTTAACTCTCCCTTTGTTTCCCTTACCTTTGGAGACATGTCTAGCAAGAAGTTGCTGTGGCTGAGTTTGAAGAGGTTGCTGCCTATGTTCCCCTCTAGGATTTTGATGGATTCCTGTCTCACATTGAGGTCTTTCATCCATTTTGAGTTTATCTTCGTGTGTGGTATAAGAGAATGGTCCAATTTCATTCTACTGCATGTGGCTGTCCAATTTTCCCAGTACCACTTATTGAAGAGACTGTTCTTTTTCCATTGGATATTCTTTCCTGCTTTGTCAAAGATTAGTTGAACATAAAGTTGAGGGTCCATTTCTGGGTTCTCTAGTCTGTTCCACTGATCTATATGTCTGTTTTTGTGCCAGCATCATGCTGTCTTGATGATCACAGTTTTGTAATATAGCTTGAAGTCAGGCATTGCGATGCCCCCAGCTTTGGTTTTGTTTTTCAACATTCCTTTGGCTATTTGGGGTCTTTTCTGGTTCCATACAAATTTTAGGATTATTCGTTCCAGCTCTGTGAAAAAGTCTATGGTATTTTAATAGGGATTGCATTGAATATGTAGATTGCTCTGAGTAGCATAGACATTTTAAGAATATTTATTCTTCAATCCATGAGCATGGAATTTTTTTCCATCTCTTTGTGTCTTCCTCAATTTCTTTCATAAGTGTTCTGTAGTTTTCAGAGTTTAGCTCTTTTACCGCTTTGGTTAGGTTTATTCCTAGGTATTGTAAGGTTTTTGGTGCAATTATAAATGGAATCAATTCATTAATTTCTCTTCCTTCAGTCACATTGTTAATGTATAGAAATGCAACTGATTTCTGTGCATTGATTTTGTATCCTGCCACATTGCTGAATTGCTGTATGCGTTCTAGCAATTTTGGGGTGGAGTCTTTTGGGTTTTCCACATAAAGTATAATGTCATCTGCGAAGAGTGAAAGTTTGACTTCTTCTTTACCAATTTGAATGTCTTTTATTTCTTTTTGTTGTCTGATTACTATGGCTAGGACTTTATGTTGAACAACAGTGTTGAGAATGGGCAACCCTGTCATGTTCCTGACCTTAGGGGAAAAGCAATCAGTTTTTCCCCATTGAGAATGATGTTCACTGTGGGCTTTTCATAGGTGGCTTTTATGATATTGAGGTTTGTTCCCTCTTTCCCTACACTGTGGAGAGTTTTAATCAAAAAAGGATGCTGTATTTTGTCAAATGTGTAAGCCAAAATTTTAACAATGTATATGGAGTTTGTATCTCATAAACTTGTGAATGGTGACACAAAGGATTGAGGAACTGAAGTGTACCGTTGGGAATTTCTTAATTTTGTACTAAATGATATAATATTAACTTCAAGTGGATTGTGGCAACATAAAAGCAATCAGTGCAGTTGTTATCACCTAACTTATTCAAGTTGGAACATCACTGCATCATGTCTTTAAGACTTGAGTTTGGATTACCACAGCTTGGTGGCTATTTCTTAGTTTTATTTATTTCTACAGTTGAGAAATGTCCTGTGTTAATGATATATACAGTAGGATTTTTAAAATTTATTGTCACATACATACAAATAGCATGCAAAGAAAAATGGAAAATTCCAGAACTCCACTCCCATATGCCCTCCCCCATCCAAACTTCTCCCATAGTGGAGCACTGCCAAGTACTCTTCAGAGCTTAATCTAATTTATTTCTGCCCAATTATGATTTTTTTTTTTTTTCTATAACATTAGGGACCTTTTTAGACTCCACCAGCTCTGGTCAGTGAATTGTGCTTCTCCCCATGGACCACCCCAGTGCTGAATGCCAGGAGTCTGAAAAAAAAGATTTGTGCTCAACAATGGTTATTAACAAATGGCATTTTTTCCCCCAGTGTTCGAAAACACAGGCTCCCCTCCCCAGCTCTCAAGTCCCCACCTTGCTGCCTCCAAACCCCAATCCTGTGAGGAAAAAAAAACCAGAATGCCTGTGCCTGCGCCTGAGTGTTTCCAGCTAGCATTGCAATGCCAAGGCCAATTCTCCAAGCCAGGGTCTGGGGGGTGGGAGCAGATGCAAATTAACCGGGCTCTTGCGAAACAGTGGTTTCTTTTCCTTTCCACGCACAGTAATCTCTGTCAGCAAAACTCCTCACAGGCTGTGAACCTGCCTCCTTGGTTAGAGGCACCCGTCGACAGGCCCTTACCTTTCTCTTCACCTCACACTAGAGCTGTGACAACTTTTCTCTCCGTGTCCCCCTCCCCCTCCTCTCTCGTTCGGACGCCCACGCCAGCGGCGCCCCGCGCCTCCCGGGACGACCGACCCGCAGCGGCCCAGCGCCAAGCGCGGGGGGCGGGGTCCGAGGCCCGCGCGGCCGCTCGCCCTGGGGGAGGGTCCGGGCGAGTCGGGACCACGCCCTGAGCCCCGCACCGCCCCCTCCCCTCCGGGCTCCAGTTTGTTTTTAATTTGAAAAGTCCTCCTCTTCCTTCTCTGCTTCCCCGCCCCTACTCTTTACTCCGCTCCGCGGGGAAACTTAGACCCCGGGCTTGGCGTCGCGGGTGCGTAGACAGCGGGCCAGGCGGTGAGTGGGGCCGGGCGGCGGGCGAGGAGCGGGGTCCCGGAGGAGGGGGCGCGGAGCTGGGTGGTGAGGGGAGGCCGGGAGCTGGCGGACGCGGGGACGGGCGGCGTCCTGGGCCGAGAGTGGCCGGCCCGCTGTGCCGCGCGCTGCATCCTCAGGTGGTGCCGGAGTTTCGGGGCTCCCGGCGCGGGTTCGCCGGGAGACTCAGTAGGACCGGTAGGGAGGTGTGTGCTCTGGGAGGACTGGCTGTGTTTCGCGGCCCTCCCTGCCCCGCTTTCTAGCGCCTCCTGCGGGAAGAAGGCGCGTTGCTGGGGCTCCTCTAGCCCACCTCTGCGTCTCTGTTCCGCAGGAGGATTTCTACCTGGCCAGACTCGTCTTGCATGTCGTAATGAACATTTAACTTTATAGTTCTTATTCTTCAGGATTAAGGAGAGATGATAAAAACGAAAGTAGCTAAAATTTGACTACACAAAACAAAATATTGCATGGCGAATTCCAATAAGGACCAATGACACATTTCAAAAATATTTCATCATTTAATAAAGTTCTACTAAACTTCATAAAAAGAACTCAAATTGAAAAGAAGAAAAGCTAATAGATAAAAATGGACAAATGGCAGTTTGTGAAAAAGGACATACAAATGACTTTCAAACAAAAAATTACTCAACCTCATCAACGAAAAATAAAACTACAAGTTTTCTTTGACTGAGATTTAATAATGACAAAATTTTGATAAAAACTCTGTTGGGAAGTGTATACATTATTGCCAGGATTGCAAACTGATTTTTCTTTTTTGTTATATAATTCGACTATAGCTATCAAAATAAGCAGCATGAGACTTTGATCCCGCTGTTCTGCTTCCAGGAGTATATCCCACAGAAATAAATACACATATATTTATTTGCACATTTTTTGAAATAGCAGAAATTTTTAAAGAATTTAAATTTCCATTAACTGGCCAGTTAAAGAAAATATGTTGCAGTCATTAAAAAGAACAAGGTTTATATCAATTGAAATGTAATCAATAAGAAGACTTTAGTAGGTTTAAAAACAGATACACAAACTCATATGGAAGACTGTCATTTGTATTATAAGATGCTATAGATAATGTTTGTGTCCCTTCAGAATTGGTATGTTGAGTCCTAATGCCCAATGTGATAGTGTTGGATGGTGGGACCTTTGGGAGGTGCTGAGTTCATGAGGATGGTACCCTCATGAATGGGATTAGTGCCCTTATGGAAGAGGCCAGAGAAAGATCCCTTGCCCCTTCCACTATGTGAGGTTACGATAAGTCTGCATCTGGGGAGAGGGCCCTCACCACATCAGGCTGGCATCTTGATCTTGGACTTCCAGCCTCCAGAACTGTGAAAAATAAATGTTTGTTGTTTATAAGGTATTTTTGTTATAGCAGCACAGATGGACTAAGATACAAGGTGTACATATTAGATTGGTTCTTAGAATGTCTCCTGGAAGACAAAAAATCTGGTATCAGTGGTACCTTTAGAGATTAAAAATGGGGTTTGGGGCAGAAGGAATCCTTACTTTTCATGACATGAGTACTCCATGACTGCTTGAATTTTTTGTTATTGTGTTTGCGGATAACACCAATTCAAAGGAAGTCTATCTTAGTAAATGTAAGATTTCTTGTCAAAGTGATTTAATCATAGGCCACATGATCTCCTTCTTTATTATAATTTTCAATACCAGAAGACTAGACAGATAATAATACAATAAGACATTATCTGTTAATAGTCCAGATACAATTTACATGGTAATGTTTCCTTAAATGTATTCTAGAAACCTCACGAGAATATTGTTCTTCCAATATTTTTATACTCCAAAATGACAAAAACAATTTTCCTGAAAGCTAAAATTGAGAGAGACCTGATAGTCTCTTTAAACCACTTAACCTAATTTAATATATTTAATAAAATTTATCTATGGACTGTAGATATCAGCTTGCTTCCATTCAGTCTCATGTTTTTATTTTAAAATAAAGCCAGAAGCTGACCTTTACAATCCCTAACATTTGTTGAAAAGAAGAAAATATTCCTTCATATACCCTTTGTTTGGAAGGTCATAGCATGAATAAAATAAGAAATATATTCATGTAGATTACAAAAAGGATAATATAAAATCAATTAGATTTTGCCAAAACATCATTTGTTCATAGTGAAAAGGCTTCACTTCTCAATTTTTTGTATGATTGATTCCATGTTAATTCATAATTAAATGAATACATTATAGGGTACCTGGGTGGCTCAGTCGGTTAAGCGTCTGCCTTCGGCTCAGGTCATGATCCCAGGGTCCCGGGATGGAGCCCCATGTCGGGCTCCCTGCTCAGTGGGGAGTCTGCTTCTCCCTCTCCCTCTGCCTCCTCCCCACTGCTCATGCTCTGTCTCTATCTCTCTCTCTCTCAAATAAATAAAATCTTTTAAAAAATGTGTACATTACATGTACAGTTCTAATAATAAAAGACACTGTGAAGCTATAGATATCTGTATATGTTATCCCATTGTAATAGATCTTTGTTTATCTTATTAGTGGAAAACTAGTATAGTGACTTTTAGGATAGTTTTTCTAATCCCAGCACATGTGACAGCAAACTATAAAGGTGCCAAGGTGCTGAATAGGAATGGCTGAGTCCTTCATAGTCATTGGATTTGAGTTCATATTGTGCCCACACAACTAACCAGATCCTAAGTAACCAAGAAACTCATGAAACTAGTCAACACAGTATACCACAAGAGCCAGTAATTAAAGCCTATTAAGAGAATTGAACTTGGAAGAGTGTGCATAAACTATCTGTCTGATGAACTCAGAAGGTCTTTTTACTTACAGATTCACTACAAGAGGGTACTATCGGTTCTGAGGTTTTTTTCCATAGATTAATTTTTATTCAATTTTGCAAGGTCATCATAACAAACACACATTATGTTTTTAATTTAGTGGTATTGGGAGTTTTAAATGTAAATAGGGGAATTTGTTGCTACTATAGATGCCTTCAAATTACAGTGATTCTTGGCTTCTTTTTTTCTTCTCTTTGTTACAAAATACAACATAAAATTTACCATTTTAACCATTTTTAAGTGTGTGGTGCAGTGGCACTTCTATTTTTATTATTTTTTTCAACTTATTCAGGTTATTAAAATCTATTATACATTTATTATAGAAAAGTTGAAGAGGAAATATTGCTTACATTTTAGTATTTCCTCTAGGTTTTTCAGACTTTTTAAAAACAAAATTATCCAGGGGCGCCTGGGTGGCTCAGTCAGTTAAGTGTCTGCCTTCAACTCAGGTCATGATCCCAGGGTCCTGGGATCAAGCCCCACATCGGGCTCCCTCCTCAGCAGGAAGCCTGCTTCTCCCTCTCCCACTCCCCCTGCTTGTGTTCCTGCTCTTGCTATCTCTCTCTCTGTCAAATACATAAATGAAATATTAAAAAATAAAAAAAAATTATCCACATTATAATTATTCATATTATATTATAAACATTTTATGATTTTTCCAAAAGTATTTGTAACCATATCCCTTAAAGGTGGCAATAAGATTGTGTCAGGAGGTTTCATTATAATGTATTTACTGAACCATTATGAAATATTTGCATTATTTTTCTTGTTTCAACATGATGAAAACTACACAGTGTTTATAGTATCACAGAAGAAATTCAACTATATTTAAAAATATATTTAGCTAATTTCTTTTTCTGAAACATTTTGGATAAATACTTGAGGAGGTAGGGAAATGACTAAACACTTTGGAGATATTTTCATTAAATTGATAAAAAGTTTGGGAGAAAGCCGTTCATTTCTAGGAACACTGTATATCCTACTAATCATCCATTTTAAAAATATCTACTATTTCGGATGCCCCAGAATAGTATTTTAACTGAAGTTTAAAAAATAACTAATGTTATATTTTAAGAATATATATTAACTTAAAAAAATCTTCAGCAACTTGATCTATCAATATAAAAATCAAAACAAAATTCCCCTTTTAAATTTTACTGTAGAAGGCTTTAATTTGTATTTCAATTTTATTCTCAATTATTTTTGTATTATTTTAATGTCAAAGGTCTATATAGTCGTAAATTTTTCAAAAAGTGCCCAAGAGAAAATAAATAATCTGTAAACTTGATCATGTCTTAGGTTCTTGGGATCATTTCCCCAGGTCATAATTACTAATCTAAATGCAGAGAAATCCCCATTCCCCTCCACCATGTGAGGATGCAGTGAAAAGAGTTGTCTGTGAACCAGGAAGTGGGGCCTTACCAGACACAAAATTTGCTGGTGCCTTGATCTTGCACTTCCCAGCCTCCAGAATTTTGAGAAATAAATTTCTGTTGTTTATAAGCTACCCAGTCTATGATATTTTGTTAGAGCAGCCCAAGTGAACTAAGATAGGTGCTTCCACCAAAATGTAATCATTTTTAAGACTTGCCATTTCAAAAATGTTTACTCTTGGGAATTTAAACTTACTTTTGCCTCTGCTAATTCTCTCCCTGTTCTCTCACAAAGTTCCAACATCAGTACCACTACCCAGCCAGAAGGGGGCAGATGTGTTTTCTTTTTGGTCCAGCAGGTCTGTTGGACCATAGGAGGATGGCAGAGATCTCAACACTTCCTTTCATAAACATGATCTTTCCTTGGTTCAGTTTCCCAGGAAGGAAGGTTGGGGAAGCCTATGAAAAGCATCTTCTTCATGAGTTGTGTTTATGTCACAAGAATTCTTGCCGCAGAATTTTTTGTGAATTATTTACCTACCTCATTATGTTTACTAAATATGTAAACTGACTCAAGTTTAAAATTAGAGTTAACATTTTTAATATTCATGCTAATGTCACACATGAATTAGTTGTTTATAATTCACAAAACTTGCTGAGCAAAAATAAATGAAATAAACCAAACACCAGTGTGAGATGGTGGTATTAGAAGATCCTGAGCTCACTTCTCACAGACACAACAAATCTACAACTATATATGGAATAATTCCGTCTGCAAGGGACCTAAAAACTGGATGAACAGAGCCTCTACAACAAAGGATAGCACGAGATGGGTAGAAGAAACGGATATGTTCTTGATAAGGAGAAAAACCACAACCCAAGTGTGGCCTTTTATGGTCAGAAGGGATCACAAAGGTATTTCTTTCTGAAGAGCAAGAGATTCAAGCTCCATATCAGGATCCCAACCGTTAGATTCCACACAGGAAAGATGAGCCCCCAAAACACCTGGCTTTGAAACCCAACAGGGAATACATCCAGCAAAACTATAGAACTATAGGAAAAGATAAATCTTCTCTTAAAGTCTCAGGCACAGGCTCACTTAATTTGGTAACCAGCACAAAAAGACCAGATCAAAAAGCACACAGTAAAGGAGCCCACTTGCTAGTCTTGGACCACCTGCCAGAGAGGCAAGAGGCATCTGGGCCTCTCCCCAGGGACTGAGACATTGATAGCAGCCATTTCTGCCATCTCGTTCAGTGGCTGATCCTGGTGCTTGTGGGCGCCATTTTGGAATGCTCCCTCTAGACTATCAATGCCAGGATGCATTCCCCACTAAGAGCCCTATACAGTCCTGCTGGGCCTCATAGCCATCATGATGATAACCCCACCTACCAATGAGCTGACAGCTATCATGGTCAGGCCTTGCAGCCTGCTGGGCTGGAAACCAGCCCCATACAGCAACATGCTAGCAGTAGTCACAGCCCTGCCAATAGGAGGGAGCATGCAGCCCACATAGGGGATATCTCAGCACCTGGCTCTGGTTGCCAGAGGGAATTGTGCTTCTGGGTACCATGGGACATCTCCTACATAAGGCCACTCCTTTAAGACTGGAAGACATACCTAAGATGTAACTAATACATATAAAGAAACAGAGAGCTAGGCAAAATGAAGAGATAGAGAAATATGTTCCTAACAAAAGAATAAGACAAAACCCTCAGAAATAGAGCTAAATGAAAGGGAGATAAGCAGTCTACCCAGTAAAGTGTTCAAAGTAATGGTCATAAATATGCTTACCAAACTCAGGAGAAGAATATATGAACACACTGAGAAGTTCAATAAAGAGATAGAAAATATAAGAAAGTACCAATCAGAACTGAAGCATATAATAACAAGTAAAAAATACATGAGAGAGAATAAACAGAATAGAGGATACAGAACATATCTGAAAGACACAATAGTGGAAATCACCCACATTGAACAGAAAAAAAAAAAAATTAAGAAAATGAGGATGGGGGCACCTGGGTGGCTCAGTCGGTTAAGCGTCTGCCTTCAGCTCAGGTCATGATCCCAGGGTCCCGGGATTGAGCTCCATGTCAGGCTCCCTGCTCAGTGGGGAGTCTGCTTCTCCCTCTCCCTCTGCCCCTCCCCCCTCTGCTCATGCTCACACTCTTGCTCACTCTCTCAAATAAATAAAGTCTTTAAAAAAAAAAAAAGAAAAGGGATATTTGGTTACTAAATCTCTAAATATTCTAGTGACAAATGGACGTGTGAATCTGATTGATCATATTTCTATAGGTAAAAAACTCCAGACTTCAGATATTTATTCTTTATCTCAGTGTGCTTGCATGAGTATTATATATTGGAACTTCAAGAAATAGAAGTTGGAACTTAAAGTGACTATACATACTCGTCTCCACACAAAAATGCTTACATTGAAATTTGTTTTTCATCATGCTTATGTCATATATCTTTCAGCATGGAATGAAATAATTATAAATGTAAAAGAAAAATTAGCTAGTTTAAAAGACCTCTGGGACCCTATAATAGATATACAAAAAATAGAAAGGAATCCAAACATAATACTAAAGAACATCCTCAAATCGCAAGGGAAGAGAGCAAGAAAAGAACAGAGAAGAACTACAAAAGCAACCAGGAAAAAAAAAAATGAACAAAATGGCAATAATAACATATCTATCAGCAATTACTTTAAATGTAAATGGACTAAATGCTCCAATCAAAAGATACAGGGTGGCTGAATGGATAAAATAGCAAGACCCATCTATATGCTGTCTAAAAGGGACTCATTTCAGCTCTAAAAGCACACACAGACTGAAAGTGAAAGGATAGAAAAAGATATTCCATATAAATGGAAATGAAAAGAAAGCTGGGATAGCAATATATCAGACAAAATAAAACTTTAAAACAAAGGCTGTAAAGAGACAAAGAAGGGCATTACATAATGATAAGGGAATCAATCCAACAAGAACATGTAACACTTATAAATATTTATGCACACAACATAGAGGCACCTAAATATGTAAAGCAAATATTAACAGACACAAGGGGCGGGGGAGAATTCACGGTAAAACAATAATAGTAGGGGACTTTAACACGCCACTATCCATATCAATGGATATATCAGCCAGAAAAGTAATAAGGAAACATTGGCCTTAAATGGCACATTAGACCAGATGGATTTACAGAACATTCCAACTAAAAAAAGCAGAATACACTTTCTTCTCAAGGGCACATGGATCATTTTCCAGGATAGATCATGTTAGGCCACTAACATGATAAGACAATCTAAATAAACTTAAGAAGATTGAAATTATATTCAGCATTTTCCCCAACCATGATGGTACAAAATTAGAAATAAGTTCCAAAAAGAAAACTGGAAAAAACACAGATGGGGAGGCTAAACAATGTGCTGCTCAACAACCACTGGGTCATTGAAAAAAATCAAAAAGGAAATGAAAAACATATTGAGACAAATGAAAACGAAAACACAATGCTCCAAAATTTATGGAATGCAGCAAAAGCAGCTCTAAGAGGGAAGTTTGTTGCAATATAGACCCACACAAGAAACTGGAAAAAGTTCAAATAAGCAATCTAAATCTATACCTAATGGAACTAGAAAAAGAAGAACAAACAAAGCCCAGTTAGTAGAAGGAAAAAATAGTGAGATCAGAAAGGATGTAAATGAAATTGTTACACAATACATACGTACACATAAAGAAAGAAAAGATCAGTGAAACTAAGAGCTGGTTCTCTGCAAAGATAAAGTTGGTAAACCTTTAGCCAGACTCATCAAGAAAAAAGAGTAGGCCCGAATAAATAAAATCAGAAATGAAAAAGAATTTACAACTGACACTAGAAAAATACAGGGATCATAAGAGACCACTGTGAACAATAGATGCCAACAAATTAGACAACTTAGAAGAGATGGATGAATTCCTAAAAACATAAAATTCTTCCAAGACTGAACTAGGAAGAAACAAAGTCTGAACAGACCAGTTATTAGTAATGAAATTTGATCAGAAATCCAAAAAAACTTCCAATAAACGAGAGTTCAGGACTAGATGGCTTCACAGGTAAATTCTACCAAACATTTAAAGAAGAGTTAATACTTATCCTTCTCAGCTATTACAAAAAAAAGGAAGGACATTTCCAAACTCATTTCACAAGGCCAGCATGACCCTAATAATAAAAACCAGACAAAATAGGAAGGAAGGAGAGAGAGAGAGAGAGAGAGAAAGAAGAAAGAAAGAAAGAAAAGAAAGAGAAAGAAAGAGAAAGAAAGAAGGAAAGAAAAAGAAAGGAAAGGAAAGAAAGAAAAAGAGGAAAGAAAGAAAAAAAAAGAAAGAGAAAGAAAGAAAAGAAAGAAAGAAAACATTATAGGCCAGTATCTCTGATGAACATAGGTGCAAAAATTCTTAATAAAATGTTAGCAAACCCAATTCAAAATACATTAAAAGGATCATACACTATTATCAAGTGGTATTTATTCCAAGGATGCAAGGATGGTTGCAAATCAGTGTGATACAACACATTAACAAGATGAAGGATGAAAATCATATGATTGTCTCAATAGATGGAGAAAAAACATTTGACAAAATAGAGAAAAAATACCCATTTATGATAAAAAACTCTCAACAAAGTGGGTAGAGGGAATGGACCACTTTCTTATAACACATAAAAATAAACTCAAAATTGATTAAATATTTAAATGTAAGACCTGAAGTCATACAAGTCCTAGAAGAAAACAAAAGTAGTAAACTTTTTGACATCAGTCTTAGTGATACTTTTGCATCTGTCTCAGCAGACAAGGACAACAAAAGCTAAAATAAGCAGATGGGACTAAATCAAACAGAAAAGCTTTTGCACAGTTGAGGAAACCATCAACAAAATGAAAAGACAGCTGACTGACTGTTAGAAGATATTTGCAATGATACAGCCAAAACATATAAAGACCTCCTGTAACTCAATATGAAAAAAAAACAAAAAATCTGACTAAAAATGGGCAGAGGATATGAAGAGACATTTTTCTAGAGAAGACATACAGACAGCCAACTGGCCCATGAAAAGATGTATGGCCTCACTAACCACCTGGAAAATGCAAATCAAAACCACAATGAGATATTCACACCTGTCAGAATGGCTGTTATTGAAAAGATCAGAAATAACAAGTGTTGACAAGGATGTGAAGAAAAGGGAAGCTTTGTGCACTGTTGGGAATAGAAATTGTTTCAGTCACTATTAAAACAGTATAGAGACTCCTCAAAAAATTAAAAAATAGAACTACCATATGATCCAGCAATCCCACTTCTGGGTAGGGGAATGGAAAAAATAGGTGAAGAGGATTAAGAAGTACAGTCTTCCAGTTATAAAATAAAAAAAGGACACGAGGCCATAATGTACAGCATAGGGAACATAGTCAAACATACTGTTACAACTTTATATGGTGACAGGTGGTAACTAGACTTCATGTTGTGACCATTTAGAAATGTATGTAAATATTGAATCACTACGTTGTACACCTGAAACCAATACAGTATTATGTCCGTTATTCTTCAATAAAAAAAGAAAAGAGAAATTGACCAAACACCATCACTATAAAAATTGCTCAGGGGCGCCTGGGTGGCTCAGTCGTTGGGCGTCTGCCTTCAGCTCAGGTCATGATCCCAGAATTCTGGGATCGAGCCCCACATCAGGCTCCCTGCGCAGCGGGAAGCCTGCTTCTCCCTCTCCCACTACCCCTGCTTGTGTTCCCTCTCTCGCTGTGTCTCTCTCTGTCAAATAAATAAAATCTTTAAAAAAAAAAAAAATGCTCAAAGACCATGCCTACCTGGTTCTGAAATTTCATACTCAAAGAAAAGTGTGTTTGAACAGGTCATTTCTGCTTTTGAGTCTACCAAATCTGTCACCAGAACTGCTGTGTTTTGTAGAGACGAGAAAAAGTGGCTCATTAGAATGTATTTACTTTTCTAGTCTGACTTCCCTCCCCACCCTACCTCAGAGGTGAGTATTGCAGAGATGTGGTGTGGCCAAAAGGCTGCCCCTGCAGCGGATGAGACACGGGTGGAGCTGTGGCTTTGAGGGAGCTAAGCTGCCTGGGCTCAGATCCCGCCAGGACTTCTCACTAGCTGTGCAACCTTGGAGAAATGCCTTTCAAGTGCTCTGTGCTACCGTTTCCACCCCTGTGGTGCCACCTATTCTATAGGACTTTTCACAAAGTGAAATGGCTCAATATTTCTAAACTGTCTATGAAGATGTTGGGGAAGTGACAATTTAAAGATAGAGAGGGTCAATAATGATGTGACCCAATTCTGATTTGATGTCTTGGCCATAAAAATAATAATCAGTTCTTGATATGTCTTTTGCAAATATCTTCTCCCATTCTGTCAGTTGTCTTTTGGTTTTGTTGACTGTTTCCTTTGCTGTGCAAAAGCTTTTTATCTTGATGAAGTCCCAATACTTCATTTTTGCCCTTGCTTCCCTTGCCTTTGGCGATGTTTCTAGGAAGAAGTTGCTGCGGCTGAGGTCGAAAAGGTTGCTGCCTGTGTTCTCCTTTAGGATTTTGATGGACTCCTGTCTCACATTGAGGTCTTTCAACCATTTGGAGTCTATTTTTGTGTGTGGTGTAAGGAAATGGTCCAGTTTCATTCTTCTGCATGTGGCTATCCAATTTTCCCAACACCATTTGTTGAAGAGACTGTCTTTTTTCCATTGGACATTCTTTCCTGCTTTGTCAAAGATTAGTTGACCATAGAGTTGAGGGTCCATTTCTGGTCTCTCTAGGGCTAGTATCCAAAATCTATAAAGAACTTATCAAACTCAACACCCAAAGAACAAAGAATCCAATCAAGAAATGGGCAGAAGACATGAACAGACATTTTTCCAAAGAAGACATCCAAATGGCCAACAGACACATGAAAAAGAGCTCAATATCGCTCGGCATCAGGGAAATCCAAATCAAAACCTCAATGAGATACCACCTCACACCAGTCAGAATGGCTAAAATTAACAAGTCAGGAAATGACAGATGTTGGCGGGGATGCGGAGAAAGGGGAACCCTCCTACACTGTTGGTGGGAATGCAAGCTGGTGCAGCCACTCTGGAAAACAGTATGGAGGTTCCTCAAAAAGTTGAAAATAGAGCTACCATATGATCCAGCAATTGCACTACTGGGTATTTACCCCAAAGATACAAAAGTAGGGATCCGAAAGGGTATGTGCACCCCGATGTTTATAGCAGCAATGTCCACAATAGCCAAACTGTGGAAAGAGCCAAGATGTCCATCGACAGATGAATGGATAAAGAAGAAGTGGTATATATATACAATGGAATATTATGCAGCCATCAAAAGGAATGAGATCTTGCCATTTGCAACGACGTGGATGGAACTGGAAGGTATTATGCTGAGCGAAATAAGTCAAACAGAGAAAGACATGTATCATATGACCTCACTGATATGAGGAATTCTTAATCTCAGGAAGCAAACTGAGGGTTGCTGGAGTGGGGGGTGGGGTGGGAGGGATGGGGTGACTGGTTGATAGACGCTGGGGAGGGTATGTGCTCTGGTAAGCGCTGTGAATTGTGCAAGACTGTTGAATCTCAGATCTGTACCTCTGAAACAAATAATGCAATATATGTTAAGGAAAAAAAAAAAAGAAGAAGATAGCAGGAGGGGAAGAATGAAGGGGGGAAATCAGAGGGGTAGACGAACTATGAGAGATGATGGACTCTGAAAAACAAACTGAGGGTTCTAGAGGGGAGAGGGGTGGGGGGATGGGTTAGCCTGGTGATGGGTATTGAGGAGGGCACGTTCTGCATGGCGCACTGGGTGTTATGCACAAACAATGAATCATGGAACACTACATCTAAAACTAATGATGTAATGTATGGGGATTAACATAACAATAAAAAAACATAAAAAAAAATTGGTTCTTGGATATCTCAGGCATCTTAGCCTTCTCCATACACTGAAGTAAACTTAAGAAATGTTCAAAAAAGAAGGTAAACTAAAGAAGGCTTAATAGGCTTAGTGAATTCACCACAAGAATCCAGTTACGCCCTCAATGTATAAAATTGGGAAGGAGCAGAATCCGTATTTCTGGATATCCCTATCAAATCTGATTTAAATCTTTTCTTATTAACAATTTCACTGTGCCTATACCGGAGAATGTGTTTTACTGATTTATTCTCTTACAGGATGCTAGTAACTCAACTACATTAATGTTCAATACAGAATCCATGAGCAAGCTAAATGGAAATACATTGCATTTGCTATTTTAAACTTCCACTTGGGGAGACTGCTTGCCTAGGGACCTATTACATTTCTTTTTGTCTTTATCTTGCCTCATTTGAAGAAATTAATAAAAAGTTATATAGTTTTTTTAAACTAGCAATAGATGGTTTAAAGTGTTTCTTACAAAAGGAAGATTGATCTTTTTGAATTGAGGTTAAAGTTACATACAGTACCGAATACCTGTTATTCTACAATATTTCTGCATTTTGATTTTTAAAAATTTATTAAGCCAGTATAAATTAAATATTCTGTTTTAAGCAGTGCATAACTAGTATTTTCAGTATTAGAAGGGAATTATTTTATTTAATGGTATTATAAAACAATAGCCATAGTTTTCATGTAATAAATTGGGAGTGAAGAAAGGAAAATAATATTTAGTGCCAAGATGGTCATTCATATGTGATTTGGGCTTAAACAGAAGGACCCTTATTAGAAAGAAAATGTCTAGGCAAAATGTTCCCAAATTGTGAAAACTTCCACTTGTAGACCCAAAATCTTAACATAAATTATTTTGTACTAAGGCAATAGACAATAACCATATATACATATAGACACTTATGTAAAAGTGTATTTTATAGTATTAATCATAATGCCAAAAAATTAAACCAATAATAATGAAATAGTTTGAATAAGTTAAGGCACAGCCAATAATAGATTGCTTTGTAGTCACTAAAATTGTGGTTTAAAAAATATTTGTTCTATCCAAAATATGTTCATTAATATATGGCTATAATATAATGAGATCCTAATTTGGTTGTAATATATATTATAACTTACTCCTCACGCATACACACAGAAATTCACATACACAAAAATGGATCATGCCAACATTTTTAAGGATGGCTACTTTGGGAAAGTAGGAACAAGGATGTAGTTCATTTCTGTTTTATGACTTTTTGCATTTCTTGATTTTCTCTAAATAGCATATTACTTTGATAATAAAAAACAATGTGTTATTGTGCGTGCATGTTATTATAATCTTCTAAAATTTTCGGCATGCTCATGTTGGAGGAGGTCATCGAGAGCCTGTGACCACCAATTGACCTGTGAGCTGGACCCCAGCAATTGCAGCTCCTCATTCCCTCCCTGTCCTTGGAATGTGTACTCTACTTGCCTTCACCAGGCTAGAAGCTGACCAAAGACACAGGCTTGAGATAGTAATACAGTGTTGAGACCTTATGGATGTTGTATGTCACAGCCCAGGTAAGGCCTCTGTATAAACTTTAAGATTCTGGTGGTGGGTGTGGAGATCTACTCACAGCCTGCAGCTGCCCAAGACAAACCTTATGTGTAAGTCCTCTTGTTAATTAAACTTGCCACCTACCAACCGAGAGTGGTCTGCCTCTTTGTCGGTTTCCCCTGTCATCTCTGTAGGGAGGCTGGTTTCAGATTCCACTGGGGAAGCTACCAAGGTTGTGAACTAACATCTAATTCACCTGTAACAACTTAAGTGGAATAGCCATTTATGGATATAGAAAAAATAATTAACATATTAGCCTTTTACTGCAAAGACTAATAAATGATTCATTTTTAAGCACAGCATATTTACTTAGGATTATTAGCACATTAACTTATATGAACCCAGCCTATATCCCTGTTGTGAAATATAAGGTTTATGAAATTTGAACACTTCAAAAGTAATGTTCCTATTTACTAAGAGCTTTATCAAGGCTGTCACATAAACAAACATAACTGTATAAATATTATCTCTTTTCATACCATAAAGCACTATAATAACAGTAAAAATATTCAGTTTTTCATATAGCAGGGTTGCAAAAAAAAAGACCTCGGTATTTATATGTTAAGGATTTAATGGATATTATATTTTCCTAATTTTCAGATGTTTTAACACTGTTTGCATTACCTGCTCTTTTAAGTCAATTGCTAAATAAATCTGTTCATCTGAATGATACGACATGATGAGACTATACCGAGCTAAAAGCAAAATCTGCAGACACTTAAGCTGTACTCTATCTCATTTGTCTTTTATTTAGCTAGAAATAAAGACTCGCTCAGCAATGTCTCCATTTTTAGTCCATTCCAGTGTTAAGCATAGTATAGGCAATGCTCATGAAATGTTACCTGCAAGAATCATCACCAGTAGAGGAAGAAGTTAGTGATGTCAGCTGGAAGCACAGCATAAAATCGTAGGCATGGGTGCTCAGTAATACATGTTAAATGGCTGAAAGCCTAACAGCTTTTTTAATACTATACTTGAATATAGACATTTATTCTTGGTCTCTTCATTAGTTTATATATTTCATCTTTTGAAATAATAGTAACAATGAAAATTTATTGAGGGCTTGCTCTGTGCCAGGCACCGTTTTAAATGCTTTCCAAATGGGATAGTTTTAATCTTCACAGCAGTAGTTCTGTGAGGTGGATCCAACCAAGATCACACTCGTTATACAGGATAACCCAAGAACAGTGAGGTTGCCTGATTCAACCCCCATTAAGGACATCTCTGGAATTTGAACCCATACTCTGGACCACTGTCCACGCTGTCTCAAATGGGCCAGCAGCTGCTGTTTACCAGCCACCAACTCTTCTGTCCTCCTCCGCATAGCGCATATCATCGTCTAACAGTTTCAAGTTAAACTCATACAGGAGATGAGGGATTTTATTGTTATTTTTATTTTTTTAAGATTTTACTTATGTATTTGTCAGAGAGAGAGAGAAAGCACAAGCAGGGGAAGTGGCAGGCAGAGGGAGAGCCGGCTCCCCACTGACCAAGGAGCCCGATGCGGGACTCGATCCCAGGACCCTGGGATCATGACCTGAGCTGAAGGCAGATGCTTAACCGACTGAGCCACCCAGGCATCCCGAGATGAGGGATTTTAATAGCTGCAAAAGATTTGCAGAAATGATTTCTCCCGCCCCTGGTAAGTAAGAATCAGAAGGAATTGTCCAGACAGTGACCCACTGCTTTCTTTACTCTCCTCTCACAGTTGAAAGCCCTGGAGACAGGTAGGACTCAGGGTTTTAGATTGCATGTGCAGGTTTCCAAGACTCATGCCTCGAGAATTGCAAGGTTCCACGTGTCCAGTGGCTTCTCCGCCTAGAGGATAGGACACCATCTAGTACATACACAGCTGCAAAGGGCTGACCATTCTCAGTTTTGTGATTGAAGTTTCAAATATCCATGGTGTGGCTCTAGAGCTTGTGGTTTCATTGAGCTTTGCCTGCATGTCACTGTTTACAAAGGTGGAACTGAAGAGCAAGATAGAGCGCAGCTGCAACGTCGGATGCAGTGAGGGTTGTCCCATGTAAATGCTCTCTTGCTGTGGAATGTAATTTACGCTATCAGGGCTGCCTCGCAAAGCAGCAAACCACAGCTTCAGCAACCTCGTCCTATCCAACCCATGTCCCCTTTCCCTCTTTATTAGGTTCCAGTTGGTTTAGATTCCCCGTATGCAGCTTAAGCCCTAAAAATGCAAAAGACCTCTGCAATGAAGAGCTCTGGGGACCATATAAAGCTAACATGTTATGAAATAGAGCTTAGTTTACTTTTTTTTTAAATAAAGATTTTTATTTATTTTTTGACAGAGACAGCGAGAGAGGGAACACAAGCAGGGGGAGTGGGAGAGGGAGAAGCAGGCTTCCCGCTGAGCAGGGAGCCCGATGCGGGGCTCGATCCCAGGACCCTGGGATTATGACCTGAGCAGAAGGCAGATGCTTAACGACTGAGCCACCCAGGCGTCCCTTAGTTTACTTTTATAATCTGAATTCCAACTCACATAAAGCCCAAATTCAGTCTCTTTTCAACCTATGGCACTTATTATTATTATTATTATTATTTTAATTTTTTTGTAGTTTTTCTTTAAACTCCAGTTGGTTAGCATGTAGTGTAACATTAGTTACAGTAACATTAGTTTCAGGAGTAGAATTTAGTGATTCATAACTTACATAGAACCCCAGTGCTCATCACAACAAGTGCCCTCCTTAATACCCATCACCTATTTAGCCTATCCCCCTGCCCACCTCTCTTCCTGCAACCCTCAGTTTGTTCTCTATCATTATGAGTCTGTTTTATGGTTTGCCTCTCTCTTTTCCCCCCTATGTTTATCTGTTTTAGTTCTTATATTCCACATGAGTGAAATCATATATTTGTCTTTCTCTGACTTATTTCACTTAGCATAATACACTCTAGGTCTATCCACGTCATTGCAAATGGCAAGATTTCATTCATTTTTATGGCTGAGTAATATTCCACTACACACACACTGCATTTTCTTTATCCATTCATCAGTCAATGGATATTTGGGCTCTTTCCATAATTTGGCTATTGTTGATAATGCTGCTATAACCATCAGGGTGCATGTATCCCTTCGAATCAGTATTTTTGTATCCTTTGGGTAAATACTTAGTAGTGCAATTGCTGGGTCATATGGTAGCTCTATTTTCAACTTTTTGAGGAACCTCCATACTGTTTTCAAGAGCGGCTGCACCACATTGCATTCCCACCAACAGCATAAGAGGGTTCACCTTTCTCTGCATCCTCACCAACATCTTTTGTTTCCTGTGTTAATTTTAGCCATTCTTATAGGTGTGAGATGATATCTCATTGTAGTTTTGATTTGTATTTCCCTGATGACCAGTGATGTTGAGCATCTTTTCATGTGTCTGTTAGCCATCTGGATGTCTTTTTGGGAAAATGTCTATTCATGTTTTCTGCCCATTTCTTAACTGGATTATTTGTTTTTTAGGTGTTGAGTTTGGTAAGTTCTTTATAAATTTTGGTTACTAAGATATGTCATTTGCAAATGTCTTCTCCCATTCCAAAGGTTGCCTTTTAGTTTTGTCGATTGCTTCCTTTGCTGTGCAGAAGCTTTTTATCTTGATGAAGTCCCAATAGTTTATTTTTGCTTTTATTTCCCTTGCTTCAGGAGACGTATCTAGTAAGAAGTTGGTACAGCCGATGTCAAAGAGTGTTCTCCTCTAGGATTTTGATGTTTTCCTGTCTCACGTTTAGGTCTTTCATCCATTTTGAATTTATTTTTGTGCATGGTATAAAGAAGTGAGCCAGTTTCATTCTTCTGCATATGGTTGTCCAGTTTTCCCATCACCATTTTTTGAAGAGGCATTCTTTTTCCCATTGGATATTCTTTCCTGCTTTGTTGAAGATTAGTTGACCATATAGTTGTGGGTTCATTTCTGGGTTCTCTATTCTGTTCCATTGATCTATGTGTCTGTTTTTGTGCTGGTACCATACTATCTTGATCACTATAGCTTCGTAATATAATCTGAAATCTGGAATTGTGATGCCTCCAGCTTTGCTTTTCTTTTTCAAGACTGCTTTGGCTATTCAGGGTCTTTTCTAGTTCCAAACAAATTTGTTCTAGCTCTGTGAAAATACTGTTGGTATTTTGATAGGGATTACATTAAATGTGTAGATTATTTTGGGTAGTATAGACATTTTAACAATATTTCTTCTTCCAATCCATGAGCATGGGATGTTTTTCCATTTCTTTGTGTCCTCTTCAATTGCTTTCATAAGTGTTCTATATTCAGAGTACAGCCCTTTTACCTCTTTGGTTAGGTTTATTCCTAGCTATCTTATGGTTTTTGGTGCAATTGTAAATGGGATTGATTCCTTGATATTTCTTTCTACTGCTTCATTATTGTTGTATAGAAATGCAACAGATTTCTGTACATTGATTTTTGTGTCCTGTGACTTTACTGATTTTGTATGTTAGTTCTAGCAATTTTTTGGTTGAGTCTTTTGGGTTTTTTACACAGAATATCATGTCATCTGTGAAGAGTGGAAGTTTAACTTCTTTCTTGCTGATATGGATGCCTTTTATTTCTTTTTGTTGTCTGATTGTGGAGGCTAGGACTTCCAGTACTATGTTAAGTAACAGTTGTGAGTGTGGGCATCCCTGTCTTGTTCCTGACGGTAGAGGACAAGCTCTCAGTTTTTCCCCATTAAGGATGATATTAGCTATGGTCTTTTGTATATGGCCTTTATGATGTTGAGGTATGTTCCCTCTATCCCTACTTTGTTGAGGGTTTTTAATCACAAATGGATGCTGTACTTTGTCAAATGCTTTTTCTGCATCTATTGAGAGGATCATATGGTTCTTATCCTTTCTTTTATTAATGTGGTGTATCATGTTGATTGATTTATGAATATTGAACCACCCTTGCAACCCAGGAATAAATCCTACTTGATTGTGGTGAATGATTCTTTTAATGTACTGTTGGATTTGATTTGCTAGTATTTTGTTGAGAATTTTTGCCTCCATGTTCATCAGGGATATTGGTCTGTAATTCTCTTTTTTAGGGGAGTTTTTGTCTGGTTTTGGAATCAAGGTAATGCTGACCTCAAAGAATGAATTTGGAAGTTCTCCTTCCATTTCTATTTTTTGGAACAGTTTCAGAAGAATAGGTATTAACTCTTCTTTAAATGTTTGGTAGAATTCCCCTGAGAAGCCATCTGGCCCTGGACTTTTATTTATTGGGACAGTTTTGATTACTGATTCAATTTCTTTGCTGGTTATTGGTCTGCTCAAGTTTTCTATTTCTTCCTGTTTCAGTTTTGGTAGTTTTAAATGTTTCTAGGAATTTATCCATTTCTTCCAGATTGCCTAGATCATTGTGACACAATCTTCCAGATTGTTGGCATATAGTTATTCATAATATTCTCTTATAATTGTTTGTATTTGGAGCATTTAGTCCATTTACATTCAGAATAAATATTGATAGATAGGAATTTAGTGCCATTTTATTACTTGTTTTGTCATTGTTTCTAGAGATTTTCTCTGTTCCTTTCTAGTCTTTGTTGCTTTTGGTCTTCCTGTCCCACTTAAAGAGTCCCCTTTAATATTTCTTGCAGGACTGATTTAATAGTCACACACTTCTTTAGTTTTTATTTGTCTTAGAAACTGTATCTCTCCTTCTATTCTGAGTGACAACCTTGCTGAATAGAGTATTCTTGGCTGCATATTTTTCCCATTTAGCACGTTGCTACTCTTCTCTGGCCTGCCAAGTTTCTGTGGAAAGATCTGCTGCTAACCCTATTTGTCTTCCCTTGTAAGTTAGGGACTTCTTTTCTCTTTCTGCTTTTAGGATTTTTTTTCCTTATATTTCACAAATTTAACTATGGTAGGTCTTGGTGTTGGACAGCTTTTGTTGATTTTGATGGGAATTCTCTGTGCCTCCAGGATTTGGATGTCTGTTTCCTTTCCCAGGTTATGGAAGTTTTCAGCTATAATTTCCTCAAATAAACCTTCTGCCCCCTTTTCCACTCTTCTTCTTCTGGAACTCCTATGATACGTTACTACACTTTATGGAGTCACTGAGTCATTCGTGATCCAATATTTTTATTTCCCTCTTCTTTTCAGCTTCATTTTTTTTCCATAGTTTTTTCTCCTTTATCACTTATTTGTTCCTCTGATTCTTCCATCTTTGTGATCATTATATTTAGTCGGTTTCAAATTTCAGTTATTGAATTTTTCATGTTGGCCTGACTAGTTTTTAGGTTTTTTATCTCTGCAGTAAGGGTCATCCTGGTGTCTTCTATTTTTTCCTTAAGCCCAGCTAGTATCCTTATGATTGTTACTTTAAATTCTGAATCAGGCATATTATATCTGTTTTGGTTAGATTCCTGGCTGTGACCTTTTCTTGTTCTTGCTTTTGAGATGGATTCCACCATCTTGGCAATTTGCCTAGGTTTCCATGTTCTTCTGTGTGTTAGGAAAGCATGTTATGTTTCCTGCTCCTCAGAGTAATGGCTTTATGAAGAAGAGGTCATATAGTTTCCAGGGCCTTATGCTTCAGGAAGTATCTCTGGTGTATGCTGTGTGCACTCTGCTGTTGTGTTTTGGCTACTCTTTCCCTGAGGTCAGTCCTCTGCAGTTTCTCCTTGCCTGCAGTGGGGAGTGTTTGGGCCTTGGCCAACTGTGCTAAGTTTTAACTAGGTGTGCTCTGGTCTGCTTATTAAAAGAGAACTGATGCTCTTCGCACTAGAGCTGAAGCTTTGCAGCACTCTGTGGTCAGTAGACATGGTACCTGCGGGGTGTTGTGCTGGTCTTCTGGGGAAGGGGCCCACTGCTCTGGTTCTCAGGCACACTTGCCCAAGGAAAGTAGCACCAGCAGAGCTCAGGGGGTTGGGGATTGGTGTAAGCGGTTTAGGCCACCACTGCTGGCACTGTGCTGCTTACTGAAGTTAGTTTATGCTAAGGGATGGGGGAGGAAAATGGTGCCAGGCAGCTCCCTAGTCCCTGGAGAGGAGAGTTCATATCTGCTACTGTCTGGGAAGCCCTTCCAGAAGAGTGAACAGTCTCCCTTCTTGTGTCCAGGAGACCCTCAGATTGCTACCTTCATCCTGTCAGTGTCTGGGCTATGTACCCACCCAGCAGCGTAGTGCACCAGTGTTCTATCCCAAGCAGGCTGGCTGAGTTTTAAAACTCCAAACTTTGGGGACCTGTGCTGGTTCTCTAGGAGAGGGTCTCGCCATGTTGGGACTGAATGCAAGTTGTCCCAGAAGGGCAGTTGCACCAAAGTGCAGGGGCATGGAATTTGGAGTAAAGCATAACAAAGAGCCAGTGTCCACATTAGCCGCCCTCGGCAAGGTTCTCTGTGCCTATGCTGAGGGGTGGGAGAGGGCAATGGTGCCCACTGGCTCTTTTGTCCCCGGAGAGGCAATACCACCTCTCCCAGATGTGCTCCGAGAAGGGGGACCATCTTGTCTCTCCCAGTGCATCCCCAGGGATCCTTAGATCATGTCCTCTGCCTCTGGGCTATCTGCCCTCCTTCTCAACAGGAGCACTGCAGCGCCCTCAGGGATCCATACCAGCAGACCTCTAATACTCCAGTCTTTGAGCCCTGCTCTTGTAAATACTCATGAAAGTCAGCCCTTCTCATTTTCCCAGTCACTGGTTTTAAGGAAGTGTTTTCCCCTGTGCACTCCTCTTTCTGTCTCTGTCTCTGTCTCTCTCTCTCTGTGATCAGGGCTCCTTCCCCTCCACTGCACCCACGATCTGTTTTTCCCCCATACCTTCCGCAATGTAGCCTCTTCTCTCCCTCTAGTTGTGCAGTTTGTTCTGTGAGTCCTTAGATTGATTTCTTGAGTATTCAGAATGATTTGATATTTATCTAGCTGTGCTTGAGGGATGAGGCAAGCCTAAGGTCCTCCTGCTACTCCACCATCTTAGCTTCTCCACCTCTTTTCAACCTATGGCACTTTTTGCCCTTGCTGAATGATTGGGAAATCTGAAAACAATCCACTGAATGTTAAGGAACTATTATGTTAACAATATTCATGCTTATATCAACTGGAAAATATTCTGCCTCATATAACATGCTAACTAAACAGAGACATGTTGTTATAATTAGAGATAATATGCAAACTCCTAGATTATAAAAGAAAGAAATATTGTAAAGAAAGAATTGAAGACGCTAGGTGGTGGGGAAAAAATTAGCATCTCAAAGGAGAGGGAAGGCAAACAAACCGTGAGCATTTGCAGCATATGAGGCGGTGGGCAGGTATATTTTACTTTGTTTAAATTCATTGATACTAACTGCTTTTTAAAACATCTTTAGAGATTGATTTTTCACTTGAATCAGATTTAAATTCTAATTTCTGACTGATATAATTGAGAACTATTAATTTATGAGAACTAATTTTCTTTATCGGTCGCAAGCATGCCTGATTATAAGAATCACATGAGTCTCTTGTTAAAAACACAGATTTCTGGGCTTGTCCCCAGAGATACTACCTAAGGGTTAGAGTCCAGAATTCTGCATTTTTTCTTAATCTTTATTTTGAGAAAATTTCAAATATGTATTTTTATCTAGATTCACCAGTCATTAAAATAATGGCAAATTACTGGGTATATGGATGGATGGATAGATAGAAATAGGCCCTAATAATCTGTTCTAATAAATTTCATTATGAGTCCCTAGCAGTTTGAAATTCCCAGACTTAATCTAGAAAGTAACAACAAACTTTTAGTTAAAAAAACATTACTCTCAACATGTAGCTGTCAAATAGTCTTGTTCAATGTGAAGTAATATCATACATCTGAAAATGTGTTTAAACATACACCTGTCATTTAAAGAATGAAAGCCCATCTTCCCTGTCCTTAACCATTAGAACGTTAGCAGGAAATTAGAGTCCCTTTTTCCTCATCACTCCACAGGTAACCATTGACTAGATATTGTGTTATTAGTTCCCTAGCTTTTCTTTAGAGCTTTACTTTCATGTATATATCTGAAAAAAATTATTTAGTTTTTCTGCCTTTGAACATAAAATAAAATCATATAATATTCTTCAGTGACTTTTTAAAAATTTATTTATTTATTTGAGAGAGAGAGAGAGAGCCCGCGCACACATGAGTGGGGAAGGGGCAGAGGGAGAGAATCTTCAAGCAGACTTACTGCTGAGTGAGGAGCTCAACACAGGGCTTGACCTCACAACCCATAAGATCATGACCTGAGCTGAAACCAAGAGTCGGATGCTCAACCCACTGAGCCACCCAGGCACCCCCAGTGACTTACTTTTTTCCTCAATATTGTATTTTTGAGATTCATCTATGATAATGGATGTGGTTCTGATTTTTTTCCACTGCAGTGTGCTGTTATATGATTATACCACAATTTATTTAGCCTACCACTGATGGATAATAAAAATGTTTTTGATTTCTCTTCATATGAAAGTGATGTCAAGAACATTCTTATGGGGGCACCTGGGTGGCTCAATCAGTTGAGCATCTGCCTTCGGCTCAGGTCATGATCCTGGGGTCCTGAGATCGAGCCCCACATCAGGCCCCCTGCTCAACGGGGAGTCTGCTTCTCCCTCTGCCCCTCCCCCCTGCTCATGCTCTCTCTCACTCCCTCTCACACACACACACTCTTTCTCTCAAATAAAGAAATATCTTTTAAAAAAAGAGCATTCTTATGTATGTCCTCTGTGTACATGTACAAGAGTTGCTCGAAAGTACGTACCTATGGATGTCCAGGATTGAAGGTTCTAAAAAGGTATCATTGATTTTCTAAATACCAAGGATTCTTATCATTGGAGGGTAGGACCAATTTCCTGAACTCCTTTGGCTGGCCAGCAATTGCACACACTAGTTTTTTGGTGGGCTTCAGAATACTTTTATACCTCTTGAAACATTGTACTAGTAACTCAGGCTTAAAGGACAGAGTGGAGATGGTCCAAGCCTAGTTGGTCTCTTTGCCTCATACTTAGTAGACAAACATTTGGGCTGGGAATCTGTATACTGGCTTATCTCATGACAACATTTTTGGGTCAACTCAGTATTCATAATGATCACTCACATGCTCTTCTAATGCTTCCCTCACCTAACTCTACAAGAGTGACTTCCCACTCCACTTGAACGACACAAATGACCTCACTCTAGATTCTGATCAACAGGAAGCCATAGTGGAAAGAACATGGGCTTTGGATTTAGAAGTAATTGACTTTCATGAGCTTGATCATTTCATAAGCATATAGTTAAGTTACTTTATTTCTCTAAGCCTGTTTTCTCATCTATAAAATTGGGATAATAGTTTGTATCTTAGAGACATGCTATTATAATTAACAATAATATGCAAATTGCTTGCCCTTTACCTGACCCTTGATGTGCATTCACTAAAGTATAGTCTTGGTTGATACTGTTCTCCTTATTATTTGTCATCACCCTCAGAAATCTGGAAATACTATAATTCCTTTTTTTTGATGATAACCTCATTTTTTTCTGCCTAATTGTATAAATTAAATCATACCCCTCCTTAAAAATTTCGTCTCAACTTCTCATTTCCTACCCTGAGTTATTCTTATAATGTTCACATATAAATATGTTTCGTGCTTTGGTCTTAATTTTTTTTTTTTGAAGAACAGGATCATATATAGACATACTTCATTTTATTGTGCTTTGCAGATACTGCTTTTTTTTTTTTAAACAAATTGAAGGTTTGTGGCAACCCTGTGTTGAGCAAGTCTATTTGTGCCATTTTCCCAGTAGTATTTGCTCACTTTATATCTCTGTGCCACATTTTGTTAATTCGCATAATATTTAAACTTTATTATTATTTGAATTGCTGCAATCTCATGATAAAATTTTACAGATAAGGAGTTGCTTCTTACGGATGAGCAAAGAAAGTGGTTCCTTAAGATGGAATCTACTCCTGGTAAAGATGCTGTGAAAACTGCTGAAATGACAAAGGGTTTCAAATATCACATAGGGGTACCTGGCTTGCTCAGTCAGTAGAGATGCAACTCTTGATCTCGGGGGGCATGAGTTCGAGTGCCACACTGGGTGTAGAGATTACTAAAAAAAATAAATGAACTTTAAAAAAATAAAATATAACTTAGTTGGTAAAGCAGTGGCAGGATTTGAGAGGATTGACTCTAATTTTGAAAGAAATTCTGCTGTGGATAAAAGGCTACCAAACAGCTTCATAGGTATAGAGAAATCATTCATGAAAGGAAGAGTCAATCGATGGGTCAAACTTCATTATCTTAAGTAATTGCCACAGCCACCCCAGGCTTCAGCAACGGCCACCCTAATCAGCAACCATCAACAGCAAGATGGGACCCTCCACCAGCAAAAAGTTTATATTGGTCTTAATTTATAAAGATGATTGACAACATAGAGAGGTTTATGCCTTTGAAAGAAAAGCAACGGTACAGTTCCCCTAGAAATGAGAGGCATGGCACACAACACAGGGCCACAGGAGAAACACCACATCTTGATTAGGAAGAAGCAGAAGCTAGAAGATCCCTTAGATCATGGCCTTTATTGGGGTTTAAGGGGGCCATGGTGGAGGGGTGAAGGCAAAGCAGAGCAGGCAAGCCACTGAGGATTGGCTGCTTTGGGTAACTGTGGCATGCTCTAAGTCATAGGAATAGCTCCTAGTTACCTGGTACCTGGCCCTGGGAAGAATATTATCTCCTAGGGTGTATAGGCCAGACAAAAGAAGAGGTAGATGCTCTGGAGCAGTTAGTTTGCATATCAAAGGCATGCTCCTGTCAGAGCCCTTTGCTGTTTCTAAGAATTGGTTAGCCCTGAGAGGGGTAGTCTTTCCCCAGCCAGAAAAGTTTATTTTTTTTTAAGATGTAAAGACATCGTTCATAATAGAAAATAAACAAATAGACACACAAACAATACATTTTCTGTTAATTATTTATCTTCTTTTGGTCTCTTCTTTAAACAAAACATGCCTATTTGGAGCTTTTGATTCCTACCCTCCCCAGTCCGCACCACTTCCCCACCAGCTTCCTCTGCAGTTCAGTTAATGGCACTGTCATCAGCTCTGGTACCCTGGCCTGAAAACTGACGCTCATCCTTCACTCCTCTCTTCCCTAGTCCGTCAGCAGCTCCTGTAGGTTCTGCTCCTGACCACACGTCACCCTCTCCAGGGTGACCTCCCCGGTCTAAGCCAGCATCGGTCCCACCCGGATTATGGCTGCCATCCCATCCTCACTGCTTCCACTCGTGCCCCCTCAAGAGAAAGTATAAATCAGCTCTCATCCCTCCACTGATTAAAGTCCTCCAAAGACTGCCCAGCGGCAATTATAGCAAATCCTAAACATTTTGCCTCGCTTTTCAGGTATGATCAGACTTGTTTCCATCTCTTCACTCTGTTCTCTTCAGTCCTTGTGTCCCAGTAACACCTGACCTCTTCCTCACCCTTGAGTACCCCAAGCTCAGTGCCATCTCAGGGCCTTTGCACGTATTGCCTGTTTTCCTAGAACTCCCTACATTGTAGTGTCATGCCTCCTTTCCTGGTTCAAACAGCTCAAAGTTTACCACTGAGAGAGGCTTTCCCTGAACCTCCTGGGACCCCATCCATGTTTTTCCTAAACTTTTTATTTTTTCTTTATAACTGTACTATCTAGATTTAATCTTAAATATTTGTTAATGTGTTTTTAATCTCACATCACTAAAATATAATCTCCAGCATGATGGTCACCTGTTTTTCTGGTTTGTTACCAAATTTTCAACATTTATGTTAGTGCTTGATACATAATAAGTGCTTAGTAAGTACTTGTCGAATTAATAAAAATATGAATGAAATGTAACTGGAGACAAAAAAATCATAAAACCTGTTACATGTATGACTAATAATATATATAACATATAAATATGTATAAATATATTAGAGCATTAAGACATTTTATATTTTAGTATTCATTAGAATTCTTCAAAAATGTCAATGGTCTTTTATGAACGAATTTTATTATGCTTCATTTTAATGCATTATATGACTGTTTTCCTTAATAATAGTTTGAGTTTATTTCATTTGGAAATTATTTTTATTGTTGTTTAACATTTGGATAATATAAATATATCCATTCATTTATAGACATGAACATTCCTACTTTCCTGTATTTGACATAGAAAGGACTAAGGAGACTTATATATTGGTTGCATCTAAAGAAAGATACTTAAAATACATGAGAAAAATAAAGAAAAGTAAGGGTAGGAAAATAACTCTAACAAAAGAGGTGATAGCAATGAAAAGCTTTCCTTGATAGAGGAGGTCTGAAAAGCAGGCCCTGAGTTTTCCAGCAACTGATACAAGGAGAGAAATACCACATTTATGGACTTGGGTTTTCTATGTGGTAAAAGTAAACCAGTTCTTTCAGGAACACTGAACTCTTCCTCATACTGAGGTCAGGAAAAATGTCTCCAATCTCAGTGAAAGGGCAGGGTATAACATGAAACATGACTTCGACACCTTCCATTCGGTAATTATAGTGACCTCAGTTGTTTTAGGAAGAATAGGTCAAAATAGGAGTCACTGGGTAAGTGTACTAAATCACCTCTAAGTGAGTTATGTGTGACACACTGCTTTTTAAACCATTAAGTATTTATGTTGTTTTTGTTTTGAGTTTACTTTGACACAGCCACTTTTCAAAAAGTGTGTGGGGGAAAAAAATCAGATTCACTCCACATATGCCAGTTTCTCCATATTACATCATGGGACAAAGAATTTCTGCTATCTTGTGAGGAATTTATCTATGTAAATAATAGTACCAGGTCAGCTGAACCACCAGCCTGAGAGCTCATTGCTTTAGTCACAGGCACAGTATAATTACTCAGCTTTAGTTTTTTACTCTATGTTCAGCCTAACAATTTATCATATGCATGAATTAATGCCTAACATATCATATGCATGTATTATGTGTGTTATAAGAAATACAGCAGTGTATTTCACAATGATTACATACACTGATATTGCAGCAATCTAATAAGGAAAAAATTAATATCTTCAGTAATAAATCATTCCATTTCTCAATTGTGCACCTCCATTTCCTCCAAGGCTCATCCCCATAAATGCTGATCAACCTATGGATGAAATTGAAAATAATACAAAGTCCTTGGATCCAATACCTGATGCTCCTCCTGACTGCACTGCCATTTAAGTGCACCAGATCCAAAACCTGATGACCCTCCAGAGTATAATTCCTATTTTATACCTGATAAGTTAAATCTTCAGAAAGAATCTTTCCACCACTGCAGAAAATGACACTAAGAATTAAGTTGCTTGTTTAACTAACTAATGACTTTATTATTTCAATAAATAAATATTGAGCACCTACTGGATGCCAAGTAGTTTACTGGATGTCAAAGTAGAACATTCCTGCCCTCAAAGAATTTACAGTTTCCTGGAGTAGGAAGTTATATGGAAATATGAAAAGAATGTTATAGGGACACAGAAGGCAAAGTAACTGACTGTGGGATTAAAGGGAAGGTCTAACTGAGGGATTCAAGTTTTATTGGCACGATAAGGAGTTTCTCAATCAAAAAATGGGTGGGGAAGGGAGAATGTCTGGGAGAAAGAAAACATGTCAAAAAACAGGAGGTGATGAAGGTCTGGTGGTATGATTGGGCCTTGATGAAGGCCTGCTTGGGTCAAAAGGCAGAAGTGCACAGCAATGGAGATAACAACGGGTCTTGCGCTGATGAAGGAGTTTGCATCTTATCCTGGAGCCTGTGCGAGCCTACAGATGCTTTTTGATAGGACATCAACACTTCAAAGCAGATACTTGAGTTTGTCTTTCATCACTTTCTTCCCAGCTTCTGGCACAGGGTCTGGTACAAAAAAAGGTGCTCAGTAAATGTCCAGTGAGTAACTGATTGGATGTCTAATAAGATAGCTCTTGGTGGGAGAAGGGGTGGCGCCTGGGTGGCTCAGTCAGTTAAGCATCTGCCTTCCGCTCAGGTCGTGATCTCAGCGTCCTGGGATCCAGCCCCGTGTCAGGCTCTGTGCTCAGTGGGGAGCCTGCTTCTCCCTCTCCCTCTGGCCCTCCCCCTGCTTATGCTGTCCCTCTCTCTCAAATAAATAAATGAAATCTTAAAAAAAAAAAAAAAGATAGCTTTTGGGGCCAGTGTGAAAGAATCACTGGAACAGAGGGAAAGCTAGTTAAGAAGTTACTGCAGTAGTCCCATCTGGATGATACTTAGTAACAATGAGTATAAAGAAGAGGCAAAAGCTCACAGTTTGGAAAACATCATCTATGAGATGATTCCAGAGATGTTATTTCATTCTAGAAATAAGACCCATGGAGCTCAGGTATCCTCTGCCCCTGCAGTGTTTTCTGAAAACAGCAGAGCTTCCTTTTCCTTTTTCCTCTATGTATATGTTGTGTGGATATGATCCAGGATAACCTCTCAGTACAGGCTCTTGACACTCCTGTATTATGGTCAAGTTCTATCTGGCCATTTCTCAGTATTTTATTTCATTCAGTGTCTTATTTCTCTGTCTTTCAGGTGATTTATCTTTCTTTTTTTTTTAATGGAGGTATAACTCACATACATAAAATTGACCATTTGAAAGTGTATAATTCAGTGGTTTTTAGTATATCCACAGGGTTGTATAGCCATCACTACTATTTTTTTTCCCCAGGACCACTTTATTTTTTCAATTAAAAAAATTATAATGCAGATATTTCAAAATTCAAATGGTACAAAAGGACCTTCGAAATTCTCCAGTTCTTGTGAGCAATGTTACTAGATCATAATCTTGTGTATCCTTTGGGGCCACTTTAAACTTAATTCCTGATCTGAGATTCTTCAGAAAATCCTAATTTAAAGTTTGGCTGCAAATCCATGCCATCACTACTATTTAATCCAGAACATTTTTACCACCTCCCAGATCCATATCCATTAGCAATCACTCCACATTTTGTTCTTCCTCTAGCCCCTGGCAACCACTAATCTATTTATATCTGTATAGTTTTGCCTATTCTGGATATTTCATATAAGTGGAATCATAACACATATAACCTTTGGGGTCTGGCTTTTTTCACTCAGCATATTGTCAAGGTTTATTCATGTACATTGTGTTTATAATTATTCCTTTTTAAGGGTGAATCATATTTTATTGTATAAACACCTTGTTTATGCATTTTTCACTTCATGGACATTTGAATTCTTTCCACTTTTTGACCATTATGAATAATGCTGCTACATAAATTGACTTTTGATGGCAGATTATATTTTAAGTTTTAGAAAAAATTCTAACATTGTTTCTTCGAGTGTAGCTTAATATACTAGGTCTGTCAAAATAATGTGGATTTCTTTTGCTAGTATAAAAATGCAGATCCTGGCCACCTATTGAATCAGAATCTCCAAGACAGATCTTAAAAAAGAAAAACATCCTATCTTGTTGTTCTTATCAACAGCTAAGTTTGAGAAACACTTTTAATACTGTATTTTCCAAACTGCAGATCCATCAGTAGGTGCTGAAATTAATTCAGTAATTCACAGTCAATAAGTTCTTGAAACAAAAAATGATAAGAATATTCAAAATAAGAAAACACAAATATGATCAAGGCTTCAGCCAGCTTTACAGGTCAGGTCTCAGCTGGACTCTTCTGCTAACTTAGAGTTGGTTTTATTTAATTTTAGCTAAAATAGATCTGTAATGAAATCTGAAAAATAAATTATTGGCCTTATTTATTTAGTTTTCAACCGCAGTACATTTTTAAAAACATCTCTTTTTCCTGGGATCAGGAGGAGAGGATCTTTTTTGCTCTAGGCTTGGCTTTTCTTTACATTTGGTTCTGGCCTTTCCTAGAAGTTCAGAGAAAGGCAACTGGGGTTCTCCCTCTCACATGATTTCAGTTAAGGCTTTCCAATGCTAGGAATAACTTAAGAGTTTATCAGGTACCCCCTTGTAGTCAACCAGAGCGCTGTTACTTATGTAAATAAAACAATTAATCATTTTAAATCCAAGAAAGTAAAACAAAACACACCAAATTTGGTGATAAAAGTGTTCAGATTTTACTTTTTTAACACTATAGCTACATCTCAGCCGTATGGACAGTCTCATATCTAAATGCTGTTAATTCTCCACATTTTTAGCAATCCATGTGAAACGCTTGTGAGATCCCTGCTTCTCCAGTAGATGGCAGGGGACCAGTCTTCCTTGCACAGCAAAGAGGTTGAAGTGCCCCTTGTTACTGCTGGGCAGGAGTTTAGGCTCCTTCCCAGGACTGCACTGATCCATCCTGGCTGATGCTGAGGGTGCTTCTTTTGAGAGACATTTGATAAAAGAAGCAAAATCTAAAGTCATACATTAGTGGTACCCTCATACTAATTCATGGTTTTGAGAGCTTCTCTTCTTAAATATTGTGATTCTTTAAAGAAATCTGGTTTCCTTGACTGTAATCTTACTTACATTGACCAACTTGAAATTAAACTGACCCGTGGTTGGAGGAGAGCAGTGTGAGAACCAGATGATGAGGATATGAAGAAGTGATTGGACTAGCAACAATATAGCAGTCTTCAAGTCATCATTTTGAAGGTAAAATGTGATTTCAAATCCCAGTGTTACCAGTTGCTATCTATGTAAACTTAACAATAGCATAAAGAATATAAAAATAGAAATTTGCATAGTGCTAAATTTATTGCAGGCCCTGTGCTAACCCTGCAGCAGGTGGGCATATGAGATGGGCATAGAGAGGCTATCAAATTACTTCATCTCTTCAACCTTAGTTTTTGCACTTGTGAAGTGAGCATAACTATTTCAGAAAGTTTAAGAGGATTAAATGAGTTAATAATCTGGAAGACCCTCTAACTACATTTTTGGTACGTGGTATGCCCTTCCTCAGAAAATGAAACCTCTTACTATTTTCAAGAAGCTGTCATGTGACCCATGTAATTTCCATGTAAAAAAAATCATGCTAAATTTCAATATATTGTAGTTTCAGTCATGTGTAATTTTTTCATTTGATTTTGAACACAAGAGTCCCAGGACCTACTGTCCCCCCACTTGCATACTACCCAGGAAGCTTGCTTACAGGATACTACAGTCTACGTCAGCTTAGTACCTTCCCCTCGTACCAGCCAACTGGTGGCACTCATCCTATATAGTACTGGCCTGGCAGATGTCCAATGTTAAATCAGTCTGCTCCAGCAGCATGGATGCCAGAGCCAATTCCTGTGCCAAACTGCCCTCCTGGTCTGGAATACTTATTAGCTCAGGTATTCCACACAAATCCAAAATATTTTCTTAGGAAATATGACCTTGGGGGGTGCCTGGGTGGCTCAGTCGTTAAGTGTTTGCCTTTGGCTCAGGTCATGATCCCAGGGTCCTGGCATCGAGCCCTGAGTCGGGCTCCCTGCTCTGCGGGAAGCCTGCTTCTCCCTCTCCCACTCCCTCTGCTTGTGTTCCCTCTCTCGCTGTGTCTCTCTCTGTCAAATAAATAAATAAAATCTTTAAAAAAAAAAAAAAAAGGAAATATGACCTTGGGGACCCAACAAAAAGAGACACAGGCTGGATACAGTGGATAAAGATGGTGGGTCAGTGATGACAGAGGTCCAGCTTGTGAGACTATAGGAGCGGTGAAACTGATGTCAGATACGTGAGGGGGGAGCAAAAGTATAACAATATTTTCAGTAGGAAGAGTATGGCTTTCATAAAGGATTCAGACTGAGTTGTAAGATATTCAAGATGTCCTCTTGAAGGAAATTAGAAAAATAGTATCCCTATTTTATAGGGATTTATTTTTTTATAGATAAAAAAAATCTATCATAGATGCCAATTGGGGTGTCATTTACTTGGAAGTAAGAGTAAACATCAAGAAAGACAACATGGGGCACGTAGGTGGCTCAGTCAGTTAGGCTCAGGTCATGATCTCAGGGTCATGAGATGAAGCCCTGCATAGGGCTCTGTGCTCAGTGTGGAGTCTGCTTGCCCCTCTCCTTCTGCTCTTCGCCCTGCTCTCTCACTCCTTCATAAATAAATAAAATTGTTAAAAAAAAAAAAGACATCATGAAGGAACAGAACACTTAGTGAAAAACTCATCAGGTGCCTTGGCCCCTTGCTTTCCCTCACCACCCATAATTTCATCAGCTACTCCAGCTCTCATAAAAACCTATTACCTTCTTGCTATCTTCTTCTTTTTTTTTTTTTTAACATATAATGTATTATTTGTTTCAGAGGTATAGGTCTGTGTATAAACAATTTTATATCCACTTTCTAACCAATATTGGTTTAGTAAATGTTAGTATGTGTACAGAATTTTGTCCAAGATATGCTTTCATTATACCCAGTAGGGAGACTGTGAGGCAGTAGTAACCTTCCCCCACCTCAAACTTCTCAGAGATTACTGCTGTCTACCAAACAATAACAGTTATGTAGGACCAAGTTTATTTAGGTTAGTTTGTAATTGACCAAGTTGGGTTTATTCTCAAGAAAGTTAACTTAAATTCTATTAATGTGATTCATCTTATTAATAGATAAAAGGAGGAAATCTTACAATCATGTTAGAAGATACATCATAGTTCTGATATATAATTTCAAACAAATTCATAATTTTTAAAAAATTTAGCAAACAAAAAAATGGAAGAGACCTTCTTGAACTTGACAAGTGTTGTACCCAAATCTAACATTAAATAAACCTATGGAATAAAATGGAAAAAAAAAAAAAAAAACCTATTACCAAGTAAACATAAAGTGCCTACCAAGCACACATAGCTTCAAGCCAAGTCCATGAGGCCCCCTCCCACAAAGTGGTGGTCCCCTAAATCCCTTCTGTATAAAAATTATGAAGCTACTCTGAAACCCAGGTTATAAAATTGAGGGATAAGCAGATTTGGTTGTAAACTCAAATGGTGTAAACTCAAAAAATTTATCTAGTGAAACTGAGATATAGCTAGTATTAGAAATTCTTCTGTAATCCTGGCCCTTTTTGTCTTGGAAACAGGAGGTATTTAAGTTCATTATAAGCAAGGGACTCTAATTCAATACTTCACACCCCACATAATCAATAAAGTATTCCTTGAAGTTGACAAGTTCCTCTTTGCAATTCAATATATTATTAATCTTGTGCATTGAAAACTATCGATACACTGCTGTGGAAATGATATGCGAAATGCAGTACAATTGGATGAAGAAATTAGAATTTGTAGGAGCCAAAAATTTTACTAAACTGTCCCTTTGTAAAGTAACTATAAAATACACATGAAGTCATTAAAGTGCTAGAGTAAACCCCTTCATTATTTTAGAAGTTTATAGAATGCTTATAGTAAATAAATTTTAGGAAATCTTTTTTATACTTGCACAATAAAAATAATTTGTCCTTGCAAGTCTGGGGTCTCCTAGACCATTTCCCCATCTTTTAAAAATTATACAGCTTTAAAATTGTTTATTAAAGTTAAAAAAAATTGCTCTACTTCTTCCATTATCCTGACAGAAGTTAAATGATAAATATGATGGATTCACTTTTCCCTTTCCAAAATGGATGAATTGAGAAACAAAACCAGAAACAAATAAAAAATAAAACCGGATTTAGAGTTAGACAATATAGTTTTTAATTCTGTCTTTATTCCGTACTAGTTCTATAACCTTGAACACATTTCTTAACTATTCGATGTTTCAGTTTCTTCACCTAAAAAATAGTACTAACTATCCCTACGCTATTGGACAGTTCTGAGAATAGTCAATGTCTGATACAATTCCTGGCATGAAGGAACCACTGCCTGGATGAGATACTGTAATGATGCTGTTTAGTTGAGATGCCTGCTTGGGTGTGAGTGGAAGGCACATACCCGGTCACTTTCCTCCATCTTCTCTAGACTTTTGAGATCTCATATGAAGGGTATGAGGACCCCTCAGAGGAATTTCTGTCCAACACAGCAGGATTACATGGTTTCTTTGAGTTTGCCAGCAACTCCACCAGCTCCTCAAAAAACTGCGCCATAATAGCCCCTACGTCTTATTAGGTAAACTCCCATGTTAAAGGGCTTCATTTCTTTGGGCCTATTTTGCCTAGCAGTGGACATCTTATGAAATAGTGAATTTTTTTATCTTTTAGTCCTAGAGTTTAAAATCCTGGAATTTTTGGGCACCTGGGTGGCTCAGTTGTTAAGCGTCTGCCTTCAGCTCAGGTCATGATCCCAGGGTCCTCGGATTGAGCCCCGCATCGGCCTCCTTGCTCAGCAGGAAGCCTGCTTCTCCCTCTCCCACTCCCCCTGCTTGTGTTCCTGCTCTCGCTATCTCTCTGTCAAATAAATAAATAAAATTTTTAAAAATAAATAAATAAATAAATAATAAAAATAAAATCCTGGAATTTTTTAAATAGGACTGTAAACCATTTTGGTGGCCACTTTTGAAAAATTGTAAGAGATGTATAGATCCCCTCACCCGGCTGTGTTTTCATACAAGAAAAAAAATCTTGAATTAAGCATGGACTGTGTTCTCCACCCTCTTAACATTAAGGACACAATTAAACACTCATGCCCAGTTAAGTCACTTTCAGTTTTATTCATTTCAAAATCTATTCATTAACTTATTCAACAAATATTTAAGGAAATGTGACTTTTCAATGTTCCATGCTCAGAATTTAGGAATGACAGAAAATTGTGTAAGATTGTATCAGTCTGTCCTGAAGGAGGTTTTTTTTTTTTTTTCACTAGAAGGATTCAAGCATCTTGGGAATAATCCCAAAGTAAAACTAAGATAAAAAGTCTACCTAATGATATGCCCAATTTCCCTTTTCAAGGGATCATATCCCAGAATATTTCTTGTCCTTTGCCCTAATCCTATTTGTAAGCTTCCTGCCCTCTTGGACCCTCCCCTTATTAAAAGTGAACACCTAGGAAAGAGCTTGGTGTTTAATAACCCGAGTGAATGGAATCAGTATGTTAATCTGTCAGAGGTACCTGTGAAATAATATAAAATTGGACGCTTCTGTGTGAGGTTCACCCTGGCTGATTCCTTCTCCCTGAGCCACTGAAAAGATTGCCTTCTCTGTGGCTGGCCCATGTTAAACCATCCTGAACTTCCTGAGTACCTCTAGTCTGTTTTGGTCAATGAGATCAGTGAGTAGAGACTGAGTTAGAAACAATCTATGTCAACACAGCTTCTTCTAGATGCTGTTACTGTAGTAGGAAGATGATTTTCTGATATTTTATCATAAACATAATTAAATTTTTTAGTCTTCTACAGTATAACTGGAAGAAAGTGTTTTTCCTACCTAGACAGTTCTCCTTATATCTGATCAGGTGCAGATAGGTTAATTTCACTTGATAAAATATATTTGTAATTAATTAATTCACATTAAAGATATTTAAAAATCAGTTGATACATGGTAATAATTTCTATCAATTTCTTTTCTAATGTTAACTTGTTTTAATTCTGTTATTTCTATCTTCCCTAATTACTTCTTTCTATCCCAGTAATTGGACAACATACACATTCTTCAGCATTTTGAACCTCCGGAAAATATGTGTACTTCGGTGATGATCAGCAATATTTGAAACAACATTATTCAATATCCAGTTCCTTATTCATACTGATCATTTTTTAGTGGTTCAAAGAGAAAAGACTGTCCTAGAAACTTAAAAAGGGAATTTTTTGTATAATTTTATTTATTTATTCTTAAATCATATAATATTGGATCTTAGACTGAAAAAGATCTTATATATTATCTGGTCAACCCCATTACACTTATTCCCTCTTTCCACCCCATCATTCACGTTTTATAGATGAGGGGTAAAAAAAGAGCAGGGAAAATAAAGGAATTAGTGAGGGACCAACAGAATCTAGATTTGCGGGAAGCAGGAAGAAATGAGCACGGTAAACATGAAGCTTGTCCTCTGTTCATAGGAAATTGTTCCTGACCCTTAAAGCAACAAATTTACACATTCCTTTGGCTGTATGTAAGGCCTCCAGCTCTTCTTGGTTCCTTTTTCTGTTTGCAGTTTGCAATGACCTTGGTCATCTTACCAGATTTCATGAGTTGATTCATTTGTGATGCAATGTGTAATTTCATTAAAATATTTTTAAAACTAAAGTTTTCTGAATACAGGTATTATATAAGACATGATCATCTTATGAAAGATGTTTTCAATCTTTCCTGTTATGTGACTAAACATTTTAAAGTCATCTTGCTCTGAGCTTAAAATAAATGTTTTAAATCCTAAAGAATTTAAATGCTTACAAGGATTATAAAATATTTCGATGTTCCAAGCAATTGCACATGCTTCAATGAAATTTTGAAAAAGCTGTTTTTCTTTACACACTAAGAAATGCTATACAAATACGCAAGGCCCATTTTAACTGCTTCTAATTTAAAGAGTCTTTCTCAAATTGAAGAAGACACAAAAAGATGGAAAAAACATTCCATGTTCATGGATCGGAAGAATAAACATTGTTAAAATGTCTATGCTGCCCAGAGCAATCTATACCTTCAATGCCATCCCAATCAAAATTCCAATGACATTTTTCAAAGTGCTGGAACAAACAATCCTAAAATTTGTATGGAATCAGAAAAGACCCCGAATTGCCAAGGAAATGTTGAAAAAGAAAAACAAAGCTGGGGGCATCAACGTTGCCCGATTTCAAACTATATTACAAAGCAGTGATCACCAAGACAGCATGGTACTGGCACAAAAACAGACATATAGACCAATGGAACAGAATAGAGAGCCCAGATATTGACCCTCAACTGACCCTGCAATCTTCGACAAAGCAGGAAAAAATATGTAATGGAAAAAAGTCTCTTCAGTAAATGGTGCTGGGAAAATTGGACAGATATATACAGAAGAATGAAACTGGACCATTCTCTAACTCCATACACAAAGATAAATTCAAATTGGGTGAAAGACCTCAATGTGAGACAGGAATTCGTCAAAATCCTAGAGGAGAACATAGGCAGTAAACTCTTTGACATCGGCCACCGCAACTTCTTTCAAGATTCACCTCCAAAGGCTAGTGAAACAAAAGCAAAAATGAACTTTTGGGACTTCATCAAGATAAAAAGCTTCTGCACAGCAAAGGAAACAGTCAACAAAACAAAGAGGCAACCCACAGAATGGGAGAAGATATTTGCAAATGACACTACAGATAAAGGGCTGGTATCCAAGATCTATAAAGAACTTCTCAAACTCAACACCCAAAAAAACAAATAATCAAGTCAAAAAATGGGCAGAAGACATGAACAGACACTTCTCCAAAGAAGACATACAAATGGCTAACAGACACATGAAAAAATGTTCATCATCATTAGCCATCAGGAAAACCCAATCAAAACCACATTGAGATACGACCTTACACCAGTTAGAATGGCAAAAATTGACAAGGCAACAAACAACAAATGTTGGAGAGGTTGTGGAGAAAGGGGAACCCTCTTACACTGTTGGTGGGAATGCAAGTTGGTACAGCCACTTTGGAAAACAGTGTGGAGGTGCCTCAAAAAATTAAAAATAGAGCTACCCTATGACCCAGCAATTGCACTACTGGGTATTTACCCCAAAGACATAGATGTAGTGAAAAAAGGGCCATATGCACCCCAATGTTCATAACAGCAATGTCCGCAATAGCCAAACTGTGGAAAGAGCCGAGATGCCCTTCAACAGATGAATGGATAAAGAAGATGTGGTCCATATATACAATGGAATATTACTCAGCCATCAGAAAGGATGAATACCCAACTTTTACATCAACATGGATGGGACTGGAGGAGATTATGCTAAGCGAAATAAGTCAAGCAGAGAAAGTCAATTATCATATGGTTTCACTTATTTGTGGAACATAAGGAATAGCGTGGAGAACATTAGGAGAAGGAAGGGAAAAATGAATGGGGGGAAATCGGAGGGACAGATGAACCATGAGAGACTATGGACTCTGAGAAACAAACTGAGGGTTTTAGAGGGGAGGGGCGTGGGGGGATGGGTTAGCCTGGTGATGGGTATTAAGGAGGGCACATACTGCGTGGAGCACTGAATGTTATACGAAAACAATGAATCATGGATCACTACATCAAAAACTAATGATGTATGGGGACTAACATAACATAATAAAATAAAATTTAAAAAAATAAAGTGTCTTTCTCATTTTATTTTATAGTGATGACATCTTTTGAAACTAATAACAGACATGATATTAAAAACAACCTGGACCAAATGGTTTACATCGTAACTGAAGACACAGATGACTTTACCAGAAATGCTTATCGGACACTAAGGCCCTTCATCCTCCAGGTCACCGACTGTATGGGCCGAGAAATCATGACAATGCAGAGACCATTCAGATGAACCTGCTGTTGCCTCTGTTGTCTCTCCACCAGGCAAGAGGTCAGAGAATGCAGGTCTTATCCCTGGTTTCTTCCTGATCCAAGTCTTCACAGCACAGTTGTGCTCCTTCCAGAATGACACAGGAGGGGTTTTCAGAGAGTGGGGAGGAAGGAGGCCACATCGTCTCACCCAAGGAAAATCACAGAGGGCTTTTTCTTGTGGGTTCTTTCTTATCTTCTGGTGCTAGTTGGGGGGTCAGGCACAAATTAGGGTTATTTATTCGGTGACCACAATTCTATCAGTTGTGTCTACTGAGTTGGAAATGTATCTGTGACCAGAACAGAAGTCACACACATTTGTCTAAATGTACCTACATATCCGCAGATGTCGCTAGACATCATCGAATGCTTTTAGAATTGGAAGAGACCTTGGATGACTTTGCACTCCCATTGCAGTCCACACCTGGCCACAGATAAAGAAGGGGTGGCTCAGAAAGATGAAGTGCCTGATGAGGGTGTTACAGTCCCCCGAGTGCCAGACCTAGAGAGCAGGTGTTCTGAGTTACAGTTGGCTTCCTCTTCTACAACCGGTGCAGCTCTAGGAAGGTTGTTTGCTGCAGAGAAAAGAAGCAGCTTTAGCGAGAGGTCCACCAGAATTTTGAATTCCAGATATGTCACCTACTTAAATTGTGCAATTTACTTAACTTCTTTGGGGCTCAGTGCTCTTGTACATAAAATATGCACAACAATACCCCATGGGATTCCTGGGATATTTAAAAGACATGGTAAGTGCCAGCACTTACTAAATGTTAATTTATTTACAACCTTCTCTGTGTTTTGATTTCCTGTAAGATGGAAGTAATAATAGCACCTATCACAAAGGATTGCTTTGAGGATCAAATATAAATAAATGTTAACTGTTCATTACAGTACCGGACAGTTAGTACAGTGCTCAGAGGATGTTGTTCCCAGGTATCTTACGCCTCTCTCGTTACTATTTTTGTAATAATAGCCTGATATTTGAGATGAATCTTCACCTTTAATCCTTAGTCCTTTTGGATTCATATTCATGAGTTGGGTTTTCTTCTCCAATCCTATAAATATAGCCTTCCATGATTAAAGTAAGCCATGATGTAGTAAAGCTAATCAAAATTACAAATGTACTCAAGTTTATGGAACATTTATCTCATGATAGATTTTTTTCTCATTTCTCCAATTTTACTTGTATTCCTGTGTGTGTGTGTGTATTCAGTTCTATGAGATTTGATCACCTGTGTCGATTCCTGTGTCCACCACACAATGCAGATAACTGACAATTCCATCACCACAAAAATCCCCTTTATAATCACACCCACCATAGACTTAGAGAAGGAACTGGCTGTTTCATAGCAAGTGACAAGCAAGCCTCCCCTGTGTCCTGAAGGAAAGTATGACTTCATCCCTCAAGGATGCTCCCTCCAATGACAACCCTGAGAAATGGCCAAGGGAAAGAAGAGCAGTCAGGGCCTTGCATTCTTGGCGCACACAGCGAGTAGTTTAGAAGTGTGAGAGGCCCGTGGAGGCTCTCCCTCTCAACAATTTCCTTAGTCCTTAAAGGATTTCAGAGCACATCTGGGTAGTCTGTACGGGTAGACACCTATGCGTAGCTTTCTCCCCTTGATCACTTCATTTGTAGCTGGAGGTGCAGTATCGTCCTGGCGTCAGCACCGGCTTTGTTGTGGAACACTGGAACCTGCTCAGGGCCGTTAATAGCATCCAGATGAGACGAAAGAAAATGTGATAGGAGTGCCTGGGCCGTGTCCAACCTATGGCTGTGGTTCAGATTGTTTTTGAGGTAACCTGATGGTAAAATAATGTTTTTAAGAGTTTTTTCTACATGGACTGACCAACTGCAGAATGAGCCTGTTTCAGTGCACTTTTCCACGTAAGTGAAATGAAGTTTACAATATCACTTATAAAATAAATAGAGCAGTATGATGAAATATTTGTAAGATACTGAGCTAGGTATTTAAGGAAACTCAAAGAGGTACAGAATAGTACTCTATCCCTCAGCAAGTGTAAAACAAGTCAATATATAATTATATATGTATGAAGCTCAACAAGAATGCTTGATATAAAATAAATGCAGTTCATTAGTTTGCACATATGTATCACATGGTTCTCACTACCACATCATGAGCGAGGTGTTAATTAATCTTATTTTTCAGAGACAAAGCTGAAATTCATCAGGAGTTAATAGTAAGGAGACAGGGTGTTGAGGAACTTCTTCCCTCTGATGTAATTATAATGAAGGAAGTTGGAAAGAGAGGGAGAGACATGAGAGCTCCTGGAAGACGGGAAGCAGAACAGGTGGAATTAGCTGACACAAACGCTTGTAGAGCTGATGAGTCTCAAAGGCCCAGCAGAAGCCTGGTGTCCTGACCCTGTTCTCCCAGGTTCCAGAGGAGGGGGGTGGTCAGTGTCCACTTGTGTGTGTGGCAGTGGTAGGGGAAGGTGCTGGGGCTGGGATGACCACGATGCATCCACTCTTTTTTTTTTTTAAGATTTTATTTATTTATTTGAGAGAGAGAGAGAGCATGAGCAAGGGGAGCTGCAGAGGGAGAGGGAGAAGTAGCCTCCCTGCTCAGCAGGGAGCCCGATGCAGGGCTTGATTCCAGGACCCCCGCATCCTGACCTGAGCCAAAAGCAGATGCTTAACCGACTGAGCCACCCAGGCACCCCTGGTACATCTACCCTTGACGTAAAAGCTGTCTTCAATTTGCTCAATCATGTGTGTGTGTTAGAGTTTTCCATGTAAAATTTTCTGGATTCTGAGGAACCAAAATATGTGTACATTAACATAACATAACATAACATAACATAACATAATGAAATATGTGTATATTACCATAACATTTATAAGGCAAATGATTTACACCAGAAATCTACATAGAAGTATAGCTTTAAACAGAAACCAAAAAGAAATAGCAAGTTCTTGTTTAGGTAGTTCTGTAATTAGGTAGCATAATGGTTGCCCCAGTTAATTTTCTTGCAGTTCTTAGTTCTGCTGCTTCTCAACCAAGAAGCTAGTCATGTGAAATCATAATTTTGTTATGTATAGTTGCTAGGTTTACCTCAAGATTTAATTCTAGGCCAGAAGGATAGGCATCTGGGTACATTTGGAGAAGAATCAGCCTAACCATGGACTAGCTGGGATAATGTAATCAGTGACCCACAACTGCAGTGACGCTGTTGATGATAAGAGCAGCTGTCCTTTTCAGTGCTCCCTATCTTCTAGGCATGGTTCTGGTCCTACTTCCCACATATTAACCTATTTATTTATTTATTTTTTTTTTTTACATATTAACCTATTTAATTCTTATAAACAACCTGTAAGATAGATGCGATGATAATTCCCCTTTCAGAGATGAGAAAACTGAGGTTAGAGATCTTGTGCAAAGTTACTCACAAAGCCATTACTTGAAAGTAGCTCCAGAGGCTATGCCCTAAACCACTATGCCCTGTCCCTCTTTCATCTGTGTGATATTTCGTTTCCTTATGTGTGAACACAGGAGAACAGAAATAGAGTAAAATGGTGGTGGGTTACTTCATGTGCTCTCAAGTTTAGGATCATCGCTGAGAAGCCCACGAGGCTCCGAGGACATCTTGTCTGCGGGTGTGCTCTCCTGAGAGGCTTGCTTTTGCTTCTGCTGGTGTCCCAGTGACATAACATACAGAAGACCATTTTTTATGTTATTCTGTCAGTTTGGTGTCTCCCAAGTCATGTGTATATTTTAAATATTGAGTACCAATCTTGATTATGAATTCTCAGTGGACAAGATTTTCCCTACCTCTACTATAGGCCAAAACAGTCAAGCTTTCTTTTATTTATTTATTTATTTTTTTGAGTCTATATGATTTTATTTTATTTATTTTTTTATTATTATGTTCAGTTAGCCAACATATAGTACACCATTAGTTTTTGATGTAGGGTTCAACGATTCATTAGTTGTGTGTAACACCCAGTGCTCAAGCTTTCTTTTAGTCCTTGTTGTCTAGTCTACCCTCATACTGGGTTGACTCCCTTTAAGAGTTCCCACCTTATTGGGGATCTATAACATAGTACAATACATTGCTCAGGCCCAAGGCCCCACCACTGCCTTGCCGTGACTGGGGAAATTAAATCCTCTTGCTACGGAAGATTGGCACCCCTCATAAGCCAAAGAAAGTGTCAGCCGCTGTGTAACACTCAGGATTTTCAGATTTTTCCCTTTTGCCCCACAGATTTCTCTTTCTTAGGAGCTTGGCTTTGCATGCAAATAGGTTTTACTTTCTACTTTAGTCAGCACTTTTAGGTTTTCACATTATCTACTTTGCAATATTGCCAAAAATGGAAGTGACAAAATTCTTAGAAGGGTGCACAGATTTTAGGGTCAAGAACATAAGAGAGAATGTTCAAACATCAATATAACAAAATAATCTTATTTGATTTATTAGTGATTGGCAATAACTAAAAAGATACTCCTTTGTTTTCTATTTAAGATGACATATATGATGTTTTTGCCATACAAAACTCATATGGAATTCCAGATCCTCTGAAAATGTTTGTTTTATTAGGTAAAACATCATTCAATTAATATTATAGCAACTGTTTTACAATCCAAGGGACAGGAAAATTTATCTTGTGAAAAATGCTGAAACTATGTTTTTCATGAAAGTTTCAAGAGCATGTTTGGTCAGTTGTCTTAGGTAAGAGTATTTGAATGCTATTTGTTCTCTTTTGTTAAAAATAAAACAAATTTAGAAAATAAATGATTTTAGAAACTTGTTTATGCAAGGATAGGGAGATATGAGGGATGCTGTAGAGATTAATTAAAATGACAAAATACTTATCTGGTTTTGTAAATTTATTGCTACTGGCTGCCTTTTGCCCTCCTCACCATAAAACTGAGTAAAACAAGCCTGAAAAGGGGGGGCAGTACTAGCTTATAGCTTTCTTTATTAAAATATACTTATTTTGTAGCCAAATTTATGCCATCACTAATCAACACATTTTAATGAATAGAACCAAAGGATTTTAGAGTTAGAAGGAACACGAAGGACTCACTGCTCTATATTCTAATGTAAGATGAGAAAACTGTAAAGCCCTAGTTCATGTATTCTAAGTTATACTAGAAATCCAGAACTATAATTACAAACCCCCCTTTTTTGTCCAGTATTCTTGCAACCACACCTCAAATTTAAGAGATTTAAAACATTCAATGTACTATCTTTCCTAACAATCACATTTGAATGGAAAAAAATTTTAAATCCTGTTTCAAATTTTGCTAATATTCTAAATTATTTTTAAGCATGTGCTAACAGAGTTCATCTCAACAATCCAGACTGATATTACCGCAATCTTCTAACCATGAAGGAAGAACTAAATTATCGTGTTACAAAAACAATGAAAATGTCAAAATCGGGGATGACACTGAGGTTAATTTATTTCAAACATTGATACACTTAGAGTGTTCTTTTCATAGCTGTCATTCACATCTAAGTTTAAGTTCTCTTATTGTATCTGTTTTTAGATTTCTTTTTTTTGTAAAATGTATTCAGCGTTTGATAGATTCACTTGCCTTGAGGAAATTTAATTGCTAATAGCACAAGGAATGTCAAATGAGCAGAGACAGAACCCAATCATTACCTTGATTTAGGGAAAGGCAATATGTCTAATGGGCAGCTGGATACAGTTCTTCCCAGATACAGTCCGGCCTGACTATTGTCCTGGCAGAAGACATGCCTAAAGATGGAATATTTTATTCAGGGGTCTGGCAGATTCACAGACAACTATGACAATTCTTCTGGGTACCGCTCCTTAATTTCCTCTTTCCTTGAGTTTTTTTTTTTTTTTTCCACCAATTATAACATTTTCACTTTTCTCTCTGTTTTCTGTATATTTCTTTCTGTTCTGTAGGTGGTCATATATTTCTATCTACATGTAATTTGTGCCACTTGTGTGAGATATGGCCGTGGGTCCTGCCTGGACAGGGAAATCAAGGTGGGACTGTGCTGTTTTCTTCACTGATAGCTTTATAACTTTCTAAGAAAAAAAATGTGCTCATATTTTTGGCATTTTGAGAGACACTTTATAATATTGCTGTTCTTCGGCGGTGAATGAAATCACTTGAGAGATAGATACAGGAGTGAGAAACACATCATTTTTGTACTGACAGAGCTATTTAGAGGACATGGCTACACTCTCTGGCAACCATAGCTTTGCAAAAAAGGTACCGATTGAGAGTTGCTTTCCCTGTCTCCAGCAGAGGCAAACAACCCTAGTCCTTTCTTGTGGAGGCCTGACACTGCAAACTATTCTGTGGAGGGGCTAGGCATGTGTGCTCTCTGCAGAGAGGCCGCCTCTCCGAATAGAGTCAAAGATAAAGAGGGCTGAACTACTCAGACCCAGTTTCTTCTTTCAAACTCACCGGGCCAGTAATTCATCCCTGCTCTCTGAGGCAAGCAAATAAGGGGACAGAAAAAGGTCAAGTGTGTTCTCTAAAGCCAATGTCCCTACCTTGATGTTTCAGGAGTGGAGAGGAATTGTGGTAGAAGTGAGCTAGTCCCTTAAGTCTCTCCTCCTCTTCTTCCATAATATTATAACCTGTGTTTTCATTGATTCCACATGAAACCTGGAATAAAGAGAATATTTCCTACCCTCCTATGCAGCTAGGTGTGGTCATGTAGCAGTCTGACCTATTAGAAGTGAATTGTAGGAACTACTTAAAAGATAAGTGGTATGCACTATTTGCCTCTCCTTAATCTCTCCTCATTCCAAGTGGATAGAATGTAAAGGGAGCACCTCTCCTGGGATATAAGCTGATTTGGGGAATGAAAACTATGAACAGTAGAGCAAAAGGTAGAAAAATCTGAGTATATACTGTCCCAGAGCTTCTCGTTTTGTCAAATTGTGGAAAAAATCTTCTAGAATTCTGCCAAGTGATGAGGTAGATAGAGTGTTCCGGGTCGGGGGACACCAAACTGTTGATACCATGTGAGACCACAGGGTCTTCAGCTTAAAGGAACATATATCTGTGAAACCAATTTATCTAAAGGGTGGCTCCATTTTTGTTTCTGTCTTGGTTTCTAGTGCCGTCCTATGTACAGCTCACAAACTGCCACACGCGCAGTGTGGAACTTACGTAGCTTTTTCAATAAGTGCCAAGTTTACGTTCATGCCCCTGAGCTTTATGGGAGTCAGTGTTTCGAGAATTATTAGCAAAACCTCTCTTCTAGTAGTGGTTTGATTTAATCTATTCTTTGAGAGTTAGGAATAAGTATAAATAATTAAATTCAATCATATTATTAGATGTAAGAAATGTGTAAAATGATACCATTTTTGCTTCAGAAACCCAAATATGACCTGGGTTTGATGGCCTGGCTCTGTCCTTCTCATACAACAACCTTAATGAAACCTCCCTAAGCACTGGTAAGTAATTGTAAGGGAATTGTAAAGGAATCACTACCCCTCTCTCTTTAGGGTTTTGTTATGATTAAAGAAGTATGTTTCACTATTATTATTGTTATTTATATTATTAATGCATCCCTGTTCTCAACTCTACTTAGATAGAGGACACTACACTATAAACATTGTTTACAGCTTTCAGATGATGCATAACTGCTCTAAGTGGGAAATAAATGTCTTAGAAAAATAATGAGAAAGTAAAGTTTTATTACTTCTGGGTATTCTAATCTAGCATTTTCCACACTGAGCAAATACATGCTCTCCTATACTACTGGTGTATATATGTGACGTATTTCTAGTTGTTGATATTTGATTCAAATAATAACTATAATTCTTTATGTGTGCACTTATGTAAACAAGCCACGTATTCTCCAGTTTTGCTTCCCAACATTATTTTCCCCAATATTAGTTTTCTTGAAGACTTGTTCTAAGTTGAAAATCCGTAACTCAGTTAAGTTCTACATCTCAAAATATGTGACAAACTTGCTTCAGAGTACATTAAGAATATTTGAAAGCATTTACACAATCAGAATTTTATAATTAGAACATTTTAGTATTATTTTATAGATAAAATATTGTTTTACAAATAGTATTATTTTATTTATTTTATTCATAAGAAAACTGAGGTTCCAAGTATTAGTTAATTAATGTTCATTGACATCATGGACAGGTATGACATTCTCTTTTTATACCCACAGTCTTTCACGGATGCCCTGGTCTTTCCCTCTGCTCAAGGGGACTTAAAACACTCAGGAATGTTGCATTATTCATAGGTTCGTGCATGAAGTTGGCAGAGGGGCTTATGCACGAGGGTAGCTCATCCATGGAATCCCTACCACTTTTGTATTCATGGTTTATCTATCTCTCTTCTATTTTCATATCACTTTCACTCCTGTTTTGAATTGCTATGGTCTTCCTTTTCTTTTACCCAAAGCCTGGCACAAAAGAGGATGTTCTGATTCACATTCCAGGTAATCTGTCTCTCTCTCTCTCTCTCATATATGTGCTTGAGGCCGATATTTCTCAATAACTTGCCCTCACACAAAGTGCAAAAAAATGAACCAGTACAACAGATAAGAGCATGCAATGCTCTTAAACCATTTTATGGGCCATAATGTGATTCTTTATTGTCTCATATATAATCTTATTGTTAACCTAGGTAATTATATAATTTTACAGAATAATTTCTAGCACATTGAAATTACATGAGTTAATGACAACACTTATCACAGCTTGAGGATTGGCAGAAACAATGACTTGCTTCTAAAACAATAGGGTATGAAATTGAGATAGGGTGTCTCTCCCTTAGTTAAGTCGCATTATATAATAAAGGTTATGGGATGTCACTTTTATCTTAGCTAACCAGAGAAAGATTTTTTCTCTATTGCTGACGTGATGAAGTAAGCTGCCACACTGTAAGTGAACCTAGGAAGAGGTCCAGATGGCAGTGGACGACAGATAGCCTTCAGCTGACAGCAAGCAGTAAGACAGACACTTAAATGATACAGCAGCAAGAAAGTAAATTATGCCAACAAGCTGATAAAGCTTGGAAATAGATACATCCACAGTCAAGCCTCCAGAGGATAATGCAGCCTGACTAACAACACCTTAACTACAGCCTTGTAGGAAACTGAGCAGAGGACCCAGCTAAGCTGTGTCCAGACTCCTGACTCAAAAAAATTATGAGATAACTGTATGTTGTTTTAAGCCACTAAATTTGTGATAATTACATAGTAACAGAAAAGTAATAAAATCAGAAAGTCAAATTGTGATCATTTGAGCTTGCTTTACCATTTTCTACGTTGCTCTTTCTTTTTCTTTCTTTCTTTCTTTCTTTCTTTCTTTCTTTCTTTCTTTCTTTCTTTTTCTTTCTTTCTTTCTTCTTTCTTTCCTTCTTTCTTCCTTCCTTCCTTCCTTCCTTCCTTCCTTTCTTTCTTTCTTTCTTTCTTTCTTTGAAGGAGAGAGAGAGAAGCAGCAGAAGGAGAGGGAGAAGCAGACTCCCCGCTGAGCAAGAAGCCTGATGTGGGGCTCGATCTCAGGACCCTGGGATCATGACCTGAGCCAAAGGCAACCGCTTGACTGACTGAGCCACCCAGGCACCCCCTACGTTGCTCTTTCATAAACAGTTGCAATTTGATTTGTTAATTTTTTAATTAAAAATATTTTATTTCTCTGGATTTGAGGATTTCGCATTTGTCAGGTTTTTTTTAATTTGCAATTTGTAAAGTTTGGGATTTCTTTTATAAATCTAAAGCAATACTCACTTTCATACCTAATTTTATACTATGTTTCTTAAAGAGGGCTTGCAAAATTGTATCTGCTTTGGCCCTTCAAAATTTAGATTCACCCCAGGCACTAATCTCACTGTCTGGTCCTTGGACAATTTTCTTGAAATGGATGGAAAAATAGAAAATCTCAGCACAGAAATAGAAGGACCCAAATGGAAATTATAGAGCTGAATAGAGTAACAGAAATTTAAAAACAAACAAAAAAACATACTACATGGGTTCAGTAGTAGAGTGGAGATGACAGAAGATAAAATTAGTGAACTTGTGGGGTGCCTCAGTCAGTTGGGCAGCCAGCTCTTGATTTCAGCTCAGGTCATGGTCTCAGGGTCCTGGGATCAAGTCCCCTGTCGGGCTCCATGCTCAGCAGAGAGTCTGCTTGAGATTCTCTCTCTCTCCCTCTCCCTCTGCCCCTCTCCCCACTCGCATGCTCTCTCTCTAAAATAAATAAATGAATCCTAAAAAAAAAAAAAAGGGGGAATCAGTGAACTTGATGTAATTGACCTAATCCCAACAACAAAAAGAAAATAGACTGATGGAAAGAAAATGAACAGAGTCTCATGGACCCATGGGACAGTAACAAAGAACCTAAAGTTTGTGTCATCAGAGAGGAGAAAGAGAGGGAGGTTGAAAGAGTATTAAAAAATAATCATAATGGCTAAAATATACAAAAGATACAAATCCACAGATTCAAGAAGCTGGCATGTATGTCCGCCTGAAAAATCCCAATAAATCTACATGCCAAATAAACAAAACTCCTAAGATTAATGAATGAGTTCAGCAAGGTTACATGACATAGATCAAGCTATAAAAATCAATAGTATTTCTATATATTAACAATGAACATGTAGAAAACAAAATTAGAAATACAATATCATTTACAATTGCCCCAGAGAAAATAAGACTTAGGTAATCTTTACCAGGCTTTGATTTTAGGTAGAATGATTATACAGTTTTTATTCATGAATCTAGTAAACATGTACAGGATCAATATGCTGAAAGTTACAAGATGCTGATGAAAGAAATCAAAGATATAAATAAATGAAAAGATATCCTATTTATTGTACTGGAAGAGTAAAGGCAATTCTCCCCAAATTGATGGATAGTTCTAATATAATGTCTATCGAGATTCAAAAAGAAAAAAGCTTTTTTGTAGACAGGTTTATTCTAAAATTTGTATATAAAGGCACAAGCCCTAGAAAAATAAGACACTTATGAAAAAGAACAAAGAGGTAGAAATCCCTCTACCCAATATTAAGGCCTAATACACTGCTACAATAATGAGGACTGTGTGGTATTGGTGGAGGTATACTCACATAGATCAATGGAACAGAATACAAAGTCCAAAAATAGATCCACCCAAGTTTGTTCAAATGTGCAAAAAAAAAAAAAAAAATCAATTGAGGAAGGATAGCTTTTTCAACAAGTGGTGCTGGAGCAATTGGACATACACAGGTAAAAATATAAATCTCAACCCAAACCTCATACATTACACAAAAATACCTCAAAATGTATCAGATATTTTAAGTGTAAAATGTAGAACTATAAAATTTTTAGGAAAACAGGGAGAAAATTTTTAGGATCTAGGACTAGGCAAAGAGTTCTTAGACTCGACAATAATATCACAATCCATAAAAGAAAAAATTGATAAATTGGACCTTATCAAGATTGAAAACTATTGGTCTGCAAAAGATGATGTGAAAAGAGTAAAAAGACAAGCTACAGTTTGGGAGGAAAATTTGTTAATTGTATATCCTAAAATGGCCAAATATTTAGAAAATGTAAAGAACTCTCAAAACTCAGCAGTGGAAGATAAACTGTTGACCTAGAATTCTATGTCAAATGAAAATATGCTTCAAAAATAAAAGTGGCATTAAGATCTTTTAAGATAAAGTAGAATTTGTCACCACCACACCTGGACTACAAGAAATGCTGAGGAAAGTTTTTCAAGCTGAAGGGAAATTACACCAGCTGAAAGAAAACTTGTGTACTCATGAGGAATGAAGTTCATGGAATTGGCAAATGGAAAGACTTTTTCTCTTAATTCCTTTAGATACTTATGAATGATCAAACCAGAACTTATAGCCCCAAAGGAGTTTATAACATATAAAAAATGTACTACATGTGACAACTGTAGCAATAAGGATGCGAGTAGAGTAAATGGACCCATATGTTTTCAGTGTTTCTACATTAATATGAAGTGGTATATTAGGTCTCCTATGCTGTAAAAAGTTAAGAATATGTACTATAATCCAGGGGAAAAAAAAACACTAAAAGTTATGTAAGTGATGATAACTAAACGTCCAATAGATTTATTAAAAGCCAGAAATGTTCACTATGGATAAAAAAGCAAGACCTGATTATATACTACATACAGGTATTACACTTTAAAGATACAAAGTGGTGCCTGGATGGCACAGTTAAGCATCCAGCTCTTGGTTTCAGCTCAGGTTGTGATCTCGGGACCAGGAGATCAAGCCCCATGTCAGGCTCCATGCTGGGCTTGGAGTCTGCTTAAGATTCTCTCTCCCTCTCCGTCAGCCCCCCCCCACACATAATAAATCTTTTTAAAAAATAAATTAATTAAATAAATAAAGGTACAGAAACCACAAAAGACCCCAAACAGCCAAAGCAACCCTGAAAAAGAAAAGCAAAGCTGGAAGCATCACAATTCCAGTCTTCAAGTTATATTGCAAAGCTGTAATGGTCAAAACAATGCGGTACTGGCACAAAAATAGACACATAGATCAGTGGAACAGAATAGAAAACCCAGAAGTGAACCCACAACTATATGGTCCATTAATCTTCAACAAAGCAGGAAAGAATATCCAATGGGAAAAAGAATGTCTCTTCAACAAATGCTGTTGGGAAAACTGGACAGCAACATGCAGAAGAATGGAACTGGACCACTTTCTTACACCATACACAAAAATAAATTCAAAATGGATAAAAGACCTAAATGTGAGACCTGAAACCATAAAAATTCTAGAAGAGAACACAAGCAGTAACTTCTTTGACATCCGCTACAGCAGTTTATTTCTAGATAGGTCTCCTGAGGCAAGGGAAACAAAAGCAAAAAAAAAAAAAAACTATTGGGAAGACATCAAAATCAAAAGCTTCACATAACAAAATGAACAATCAACAAAACTAAAAGGCAACCTACAGAATGGGAGATGATATTTGCAAATGATATATCTGATAATGGTTTAGTATCCAAAATATATAAAGAACTTATAAAACTCAACACCCAAAAGAATGAATAATCCAATTAAAAAATGGGCAGAAGACATGAACAGACATTTCACCAAAGAAGACATACAGATGGCCAACAGACACAGGAAAAGATGCTAAACATTACTCATCGTCAGGGAAATGCAAATCAAAACCTCAATGATATATCACCTCACACCCTGGCAGAATGGCTAAAACTAACACAAGAAACAACAGGTGTTGGCAAGGATGTGAAGAAAGGAGAACCCTATTACACTGTTGGTGGAAATACAAACTGGTGCAGCCACTCTGGAAAGCAGTACAGAAGTTCCTCAAAAAGTTAAAAATAGAACTACCCTATAATCCAGCAATAGCACTATTCGGTGTTTATCCAAAGAATACAGAAATACTAATTCAAAAGGATACGTGCATGCCAGGGTTTATAGCAGTGTTATCTACAATAGCCAAATTAGGGAAACAGCCCAAGTGTCCATTGACTGATGAATGTATAAAGAAGATGTGGTATATATACATACACAATGGAATATTACTCAGCCATAAAAAGGAATGAAATCTTGCCATTTGCAATGACATGGATGGAGCTAGAGAATATTATGCTAAGGAAAATAAGTCAGTCAGAGAAAAGCAAATATCATATGATTTCACTCGTATGTGGAATTTAAGAAACAAAACAAATGAGCAAAGGGGTAAAAAAGAAAGAGGGAGGCAAATCAAGAAACATACTCTTAACTACAGAAAGCATGCTGATGGTTACCAGAAGGGAAGTTAGTGAGGGGATGGGTTAAATAGGTGATGAGTATTAAGGAATGCACTTGTGATGAGCACTAGGTGATGAATAGAAATGTTGAATCACTATAGTGTACATCTGAAACTATTATTACACTCTATGTTATATAAGTATAATTTAAAAAAAAAACTTAAAGATACAGAAAGACTGAAATTAATGGATGGAAATATATACCAAGAAAACAGTAAGCATAGGAAGGCTGGAGAGGTAATATCAATACCACATAAAGCTGTTTTCAAGAAAAAGATATTATCAAAGATAAGTAAGGGCATGTCATAATAAAATATTTCACTTTATCTTGAATAAAGAGATAAATATAGAAAGGTATAGCAATCTTCAATACACCTAAAAACAGAGCTTCACATTCAAGAAAAAACTTGAATTAAAAGAAGAAATTGACAATTCCACAGTCACAATTGAAGATTAAAGAAATTTCTCAGCAATTGATAGAACAATGAGAACAATAAATAGGTAGATGATAGACAGACAGATAGCCAAGATCTGAACACCAGTATTAACTAACTTCACCTAATTGATATTTATAGAACATTATACCCAAGAACTACAGGATACATGCTCTTTTCAGTTACAAATGATACATTCACTAAGATATACCATATGCTGGGCAATAAAACAAGTCTCAATAAATTTAAAAGAATTAAAATCATACAGAGTATACCCTCTAACCACTATTGGATTAAATTATAAATTAGTAATAAAATCTCTTTACATGGCAATATTTGAAAATTTAAACAACACATTTCTAAATAATCTATGGATAAAAGAAGAAATCAAGAGGGAAATTACAATGAATGATAACAATACAACATATGAAAATTTGCACAGTGCACCTAAAGTAGTACTTTCAAGAAAATTTGTATTTTAAACTATTTATACTAGAAACACTTCTTCAGAAGGAATCATTTAAGATCCCATCTAAGGAAGTAAAAACTCGAAGTATGCATAAGGAAGAAAATAAATATATCAGAATTCAATGAAATATAAACAATGGAAACCATCAACAAAATTAATAAACCTACCTAGACTTACCATAAAGAAAACGAAAAAAATAAATTATGATTATCAGGAATTGAACAAACAAGATAAAATAGATAAATGTCTTGAAAATACAACTATATTTGAATGTCTTGAGAATACAACTTACCAAAACTAATGCAAGATATAATGGAAAATGTATATGGTACTGTATCTAGCACAGGAATTTCTTTCTTTCTTTTTTTTTTTTTTTTAAGATTTTATTTATTTGACAGAGAGAGACACAGCGAGAGAGGGAACACAAGCAGGGGGAGTGGGAGAGGGAGAAACAAGCTTCCCGCTGAGCAGGGAGCCCGATGTGGGGCTCAATCTAAGGACCGTGGGATCATGACCTGAGCCGAAGGTAAACGCTTAACAACTGAGCCACCCAGGTACCACAGGAATTGAATTTCTTATTGAAATCCTTCCACAAGGAAATCTGCAGGTCAAGATGGTTCCCTGATTAATTCTAGCAAACATTTAAGAAAGAAATAACACCAATATTATTGAGAAAATACAGAAGAAAGAAACACTTTACAATTGGATTTATAAAGCCAATATAATTTTTATATTGAAACCTGACAAAAATATTACCAAAACCACTCTTAACCAATATTTCTCTTAAACAAGGTCAAAAGATTTTTAATGAGATATTAACAAATCAACTCCAGTGATGTAGAGAGAAGAAGAATACATCTTGATCAAGGGAGTTCATCCTAAGAACATAAGGCTGGTTCGACATTCATAAGTCAACCAATGTAATACACCATATTAACAATAAAAGACAAAGTCAGTATGATCATTTCAACAGATTACAAAAAAGCATTTGACAAAATTCAACATTTATTCATGGCTGCTCTCAGCAAACTAGGGATAATAAATCTTTCTCAACCTGACAAATGGTATCGAAGAAGCTACCTAATGCTGAAATATTTAATACTTCTCCACTATGGTCTGAAAAAAGCCAGAATACCGACTTCCACCATTTCTATTGAACCTACGAGAGGTCCTAACTGATTGCTGTAAGGCAATAAAATATTTAAGAAGCCTAAAATTCAAAAATAAGTAAATATGTCTCTATCTGAATATGACATAATTTTTAACATAGAAAAAAACTAAGGAAACTACAATTAAGTTACCAAAAATAATAAATGAGCTAGCAAGGTCACAGGATACAATTAAAAGTCAGTTGCATTTATATACACTAATAGCAAAAAAAAAAAAAGGGAAAATGAAATTACAGAAATAATTCTATTTAGAATAGGATCAAAAAACAAGATATTTGGATATAAATTTATCAAAAGATACAAAAGACATTCACACTGAAAACTATAATACACTGACGGAAGTTAATAAAAAAAAACCCTAAATAATTGGAGTCCATTTAATGGAGTTCATTGATTTTGAAGACCTAAAACCATTAAGATAGCAGTTCACTCCAAATTGGTCTATAGTTTCAGTTCAAGTCTGACACAATCCCAGCAGGTGTTTTGGTAGAAATTGATTCTACTGTTTATATGGAAGCACAAATGACCTAGAATATTTAAAGCAATCTTTAAAAAGAACAAATTTGGAGGCCTTACATTTGCTAACCTCAAGATTTACTGTAGAGCTATAATAACCAAGATGATGTGGAACTAGCATAGGATTAATAAACAGATCAGTCCAATAGAATGGAGAGTCCAGAAATAGAATCATATATTGGTGGTAAATTAAGTTTTGACAAAGGTGCCAAAGGAATCCAAAGGGGATAGGAAAATCTTTTCAACAAATGGTCTGGAACAACTAGATATCTGTATGGGAATAATCAACTTCAAAGACTATCTAATACTATACACAAAAATTAAGGTATATCATAAACTAAAATCTATTAGCTAAATCTAGAAAGCTTAAAACATAAACATAGTATAATATCTTTGTAATTCAGGGCTAAGCAAGGATTTTATAGACAGAAATAAGAAGGCAATAACCATAAAAGTAAAAGATGATAAATTAGACCTCATGAAAAGTAAAAACTTCTGTCATTGAAAGACATTTTTAAAAATGAATAGGTGACTCAAAGAGAGAAATATTTACAAACATGTATCTGACAGAAGACTGCTATCCACAATATATTTAACAACCTCTTAAAAATTAAAAGACAAAAAGATCAATTAAAGTGAGCAAAATATTTCAATAGACATTTGGCAAAGGAAGAGATACAAGTGGCCAATAAGCACATAAAAAATGTTCAATATTGCTTGTGACAAGAAAATGGCTATTACAATTATGAAAAGATACCCACACATATCATCAGAATGGTTAAAACAAAAAAAGAATGAGTTAACTAATGACCTAACTGTTGGAGAGAATGTGGAGTAGTTGTAACTCTCAGACATTATTGATGGGAATGTAATATGGTATAACCGCATTGGAAAAAACTCTGGCAATTTTTTATGAAACTAAGCATATGTTTATTTTTTGACACAGTAATTCAATTCCTAAGTATTTATCTAAGAGAAATGAGAACATATGTCCACAAAAACACTTGACAAAAAAGTTTATAGAGCTTTATTCATAATAGCAAAAGCCTGGAAATAGCTTGGGGTTCCATGAGAGGACAATGGATCAAGAAATTATATTATATTCATACAATGGAACACTTCATATTAATAAAAAGAATGAACTATTGGTACATACAATGGCATGGATTAATCTCAAAAATACCATGCTGAATGAAAAAAGCTCCATACCTAGAGTACATACTGTATTGTTTCCATTTATAGAATTAATAAGGAGACAACAATTTTCTATGGTAAGAAAAAAAATCAGAACAGTTGTGGTGCCTATAAAGGGTGGGGTTGGAATTGGAAGGAGCATGAGGAAGCTTTCAGCGCTGAGGCTAATGCTCAGTATCTTGATAATGGTCTAGGTTATGCAAGTGAATATATCTGTAAGAACTCATCACATGGTACACTTAAAATTTATACATTTTACTGTATGGGAATTTTACTGTTAACCTACAAAATGTTCCTTCTGGTAGATCATTGGTGAGGTCCTGGTCTACGGAAGCCCCCAGGGTTAATCTTCGCTCAGATTCTTAAAGGGAATTTTACCTTTTAAGAAAAAAAAGGAACCCAATACAAATAGCAGATCATAGTTAATCACAGGCATGCTGAAGTATCTAGTGGAAGTGTACTGGTATTTTCAACTTACTATGAAATGCATAAAAAAATTAAGAAGCTTTGATTGATGGGTAGAGGAATAATGGATGGGTATATGATGAAGCAACTATAGTAAAATGTTCATTGCAAAATGTAAATAATGGATATATGGGTGTTTGCTGTAACATATTTCAACTTTTCTGTATATTTGAAAATTTTTATAATTAAATATTGGGAAAAGCCAATGCATATCTCTTATTAGTTATTATTTGCAAAATCCATTTCACTAATCAAGTTGAACACAATCTTCAAGATAAATTTAATCAGAGAGAAAATGCATATGAGATTTTATTTTTCTTATGATTTCCAAATTTTTAATTTTTCACTGATAGATATACATCGAACATTTGTTGACATGATTATTTATTTACTTTTATTTATTATACAGTGGTGATTATTGTATGTAATTATAGATTCAGTGATAATATGTGCTAGATGCTGCTGAAGAGTAGTGGTTGATGAATTTAATGGTGTCAGTACTCCCACTAAAGCAGATTTTAAGTCACTGAATGCAGAGTTGGGAAGAGATGCTCACAGTTGGTTCCTGTGAGCCTGCGCAAGCTGGCTCCAACATACCTCTGTTATGACCTCATCAAACAAGTTAGAAATTGTTATGGACCAAATTATGCCCCTGCAAAATTCATATGTTGAAGTCCTACCTCCCACCCCCATCCCTGTGTAACTGTGCGTGGAGATAGGGCCTTCAGAAAGATAATTAGGGTTAATGGAGGTCATAGGGTGGAGCCCTGATCCAATAGGACTAGGGTGTCCTTATAAAAAGAAAGAGATACATGAGAGATCTTTCTCTCTATATATGTGCACAGAAGAAAGCCCAAGTGAGGACACAGGGAGAAGGCAGCCATATGTAATCCAGGAAGAAAGTTCTCACCAGAAACCAACCCTGAAGACATCAAGAACTAGCCTTCAGAACTGTAAGAAAATAAGTTTCTGTTGTTTAAACCATCCAGTCTGTGGTATTTTGTTATAGCAGACCTAACAGAGTAATACAGGAATCATGCTTTATTCCCTGATAAAATGCTGTAAGATTGTATTACTATTTCCTCTTAAATTTTTTAAGTATTCACAGGATTTTGACTGATGAGTTTGGACCCTGATCCTATCACTTTTGAAAATTACATATTCTCATCTAGAAAAATCTTCCTCTTCTACAAGGAAGGTGGCCTCAATCACGTTATCTTTAAAGAGACACTCTTATTTAATATGTGAGTGCCATATTCCAACTGTAGTTGGAATATATCTGTATCTATAGTTGGCTAGATAATTAGCAGTACTTTTTGTCAAATGCTGTTGAAGAAGAATTTATGCTAATAGTGACTGACTTTGTCTTATGCTAAGACTTTAGTTTAATCAGTGGCTCATTTTTCTCTTTAGCTGAAACATTAGCTGAATCACGTTGAGAAAATAAAACCCAGAGGCAGAAACTAATTAGAAACATTGCTTTTAGGTAATGAAGCACTTACACATCCATTTGGGGGATTCATTAAGTTTTACTTGGGATTGAGGAAAGTTTTCACATAACTCACCTGAAAAACAAGTAATTGGGATTGAAATATGTAATTGCCAAAGTCATGGAATATGGCGGGGGAGGGGACTTTGGCAATTCATTTCATTTCACCAAACACTTCATCAAAATGTTTTTAAATAATGGAGCTCCAAAGATTGAAAAAAAAATAAACAAGGTAATATTCTACTCCTTAAAGTAGTCTAGTAGAGGAGAAAGACATTTACACGTCTTCCAGGTGATAAGGGCAATTGAAAGGAATCTATTCAAACCCCCAGTCCAACCAAGCTTATCGACAAAACTCACAGGTGTCAGCACTTGGCCCTCATGCTTTGTTTTCCTAGGTCATGGGGCCCTACATTCTTTTTTTTTTTTTTTAAAGATTTTATTTATTTATTTGAGACAGAGAGAATGAGAGAGAGAGAGAGAGCACATGAGACGGGGGAGGGTCAGAGGGAGAAGCAGGCTTCCTGCTGAGCAGGGAGCCCGATGTGGGACTCGATCCAGGGACTCCAGGATCATGACCTGAGCCGAAGGCAGTCGCTTAACCAACTGAGCCACCCAGGCGCCCCGGGGCCCTACATTCTTAATAAATAGACCCCAATTACAAAACATATTCTTCTCTAGCCTGACCACAACCCACATCCCAGACAGAGCCCCTCAAGAAAACTGCCACTTCCTGCTCTACCTGGCCAAGAGCTGACCCCCACCTCACACCCCACCCCCCCTCACATGCTCGCAGCTTCAACCCTCTCACATCCTTCAAAACCCCTTAAAAGGCCCAGCCTAACAGAAAACTCAGGGCGACATTTGTCTAGAATGTCTGGCCCCTCTCCTTCCTTGGAGAGTGAATAAACTCTGTCCTGCTGGTTGCTCCACTCTGGGCATTTCTTTGTCTCTGGCGTCACAGGCCACTCTAACAGCATTTAATAAGATTTATATTGGGTGCTGTAGGAACACAATGAGAGATCAATACACTCTTTCTAGGTAGAAGACAGTCCAGAAACAGTGTTGTAGTTTCTCTCTCTCCTTTTGTCTCAGCTCTTGTATTTTGAAGGTAACTGTTGAGAAGGGTCAAATTATCCCTTCAGGAAACTAGAGGAAGTTACATTTTCCCAAGTCCTGTAGTTTCCTCGAGGCCCAAAGAAGGCCATTCTAGGTAACTATAGAAAGAACCAGTGACGTACCTTCCTTTGGAGAGCTCCAGAAGCATCACCGTGGGTGGAGAGCACTTCAGCAATAAGTGAGCTCCCTCAGGGTCAATGAGTATCATTTTCTGAAAAAAGAAAACTGATGTCTGAGAGGTGAAGCTGTTTTACCAAAATGAAAAGAAATGAATCAGTCCCAAAGATGTCCAGGAACAATTCTGCTAGTTGATAAATCTAGATTTTATGACACTCATTATAAACACGAAGACTCTTTAAAGAGCTATCCAGACTTTTCCAGAAGCAGGACCAGCTACATAATTCTGGCCCAGGGCAAACCAGAAGTGCTAGATCCCTTGTTAAAAAAGTATTAAGAATTTCAGAGAGAAAACAGCAGACTTTAAACCACATGTGGTGTCCTGTGCGTTTATACTTATTCTGGGGCTCTGGAAGCCAGTCCGGGCCAGAGAGCAGTATCACTTTAAATACTGAAGCAAGCTAAATATTCCCCAATTCTGTCTGGTAGAGGAAATCACAGATTGTAATAAATGCAGATCTGAGTCCTGGCTCCACTGCTTCTCAGCTTTTGGATTTGGGGCAAGTTATTTTCAGTTTCCTCATTGAAATGTAGCCATGCAAATTAAACTTCCATTGCAAGGTCCAGCATCACACGAATTACACGTAGGAATTTTATTCTGGTGAATTTACAGTTATTTAACTGCATGCATTATTAAATAAGAATTATGAAAATTAGTGATTTTTAAATCTTGCTCTTAGTTTTAGAACAAGAATTATACTAATTGAAACAATTATTTGCTTTTCTTTATTTTTTCACCCTCCTTGGCCATCAGTTTCATTCCTCATCCCAGTTGTGAGCTGCCACAAGTGAAACAAACCATAAAGATCATTTTAAGATCAGAAATATTTATTATTTAAACAAAAGTTACATATTTAGAATTAAAGAACAAAATATCATGGCCATTATATATTCCACATATCGTATTCTTCATAGTAATCTTTCACCATTACTTTTTGGTATTCGTAGATAGATTACTTTAATGTACATAGTGCTTAGCAATTCTAAACATTCATTTGCTTACCTTTTATCTATCACTCCTATATAGAAAGCTGGTCCTGGTTCCTGCCTGTGGAGCTCTCTCTGGGTAGCATGGCAACTTCCTTCGCTGTCTCCAGGTACTAGAAAGCTGGATTTTCTGGTTCATCATTAAAAAACTGGCTCCGAGGCTCGAAGTATTTATTTCCTGAGCAAGATCACTGTTATGTTTTCTCCGTTAAATAGAGAGAGAAGCAGAGGGCAGAGTACTTCTGCCAGTACCCAGCCCCACTGTCCAAGTCTGCCTCTCTAGAAAATTGCAAAAACGGATGACTTGTGCTCCTGCTGACACTGTGAATTCCCACATGCATTATGTGATACTTGCTGCTATCTTTACAAAATAACCCTTAAGTCATTGTTGGATAACAGGGGCATGAATTATTCACCTAATTTTACCAATGAGAAACACAAAGCACTGTTTCTATCAAGGTGACAATCACGAACGCTCCCTAAACTCCCCCTCCCATTTCCAGTATGAACAGTGAGATGTGGTTCATTCTGTATGTATCTAGGCAAAGCCTTGAAGGATAAGCTAGAATTAGGACCTATAGGCAATTCATCTGTGCCTCACTTGGGTGTACCTCATATCTTTATGTGCCTGGTTTTGAAGCAATTCCCAGCTTCCAAAGTCATGCACTAGATTTCTCCTAAGCAAGATCTCTATTTTTTTTCCCTTACCTCTTGATTCACAAGCCATATATGAGAGATCCTGAGCTCATTCATGTTGCTATAGCTTCATCAAGGGCTGAATTCCAAAACAACAAAACTTGGAAGTAAAATGCTGATTCAATGACCCTCTAATGGGAAACAGTTAACTGTCCGTAGTGGTTGGGGTGGGTTGTATGCATGGATAGATTTTTAAGGAACAGCTAAGACAGGAGAATTCCCAGGAGTAACTGGTGAGAGAGAGCTGGTAAGCAATTCTAAGTCAAAGTCCTTAATGACTGTCAGAAATCAGAGACAAAATACAAATGCCAAGTCTCCAGGGCAGAAGCAAGTGTTAAATGAGAAAACGGATCAAAGGTCAGGAAACAGATGGAGATGGAATTTAAGAGTTAGCAAGCCAGGAACATAAGAATAGGGATGGTCAGAGATGACAGCCAGAACGTTGTGTGTTTGGGGCTTATTATTACCTCTCGGTGATGATGGTTGCACAACTCTCTGAATATACCGAAAACCACTAAACAGGACACTTTGGAAGGGTGACTTTTATGGTATGTAAAATCTACCTAAATAAGTCTATTTTTTAAGAAGTATATGTTGGGATACATTAAAAAAAATCAAGGAGAAAGAATGTGGCAGGAACCTATGTACCTAGTAATAGTAAGATCCTTAGATGTTAACACAAAATTTTTGTGGATATAGAGAACTGAAAGTGAAATTGCATCTCCCAGCCATGGCTTCCAGCATAGTCACAAATCATGATATTATTAAGACATTGTAGATCCAAGAGAGCAGCGGAGGGATTACATTAGTTTTCTCGATCTGAAAAGCATGATGTTAGCACCCGCTGGTAGGAGAAATGAGGAGTTTATTTTCTAGTCTGAGGTATTCAGAGTTACCGGGAATATCAAAGGCATATTCCCAAAAATCATATTTTTCTGAATTTAATGAAAGAATTCACATAAAATATTTCTTTAAATCATTATCTAAAATGTTTTTTTCTACAGTTATTTTTAAAGACATATGAGATGTAGTTGACAATAGGTTCCCATTTTTTTTTTCTTACCAGTATGAAGCTCAGTCATGACTCAATTTACTCAAGCCAATCATTTAAGCAAATTATTTAAGACTTGGCTCAGGTCTAGCAGAGCACAGATAAATATTAAAATGTAAAATAAACATGTAATGGATATTATTAGACCATGTCCAGCTCTTAGCTAATTTTGTGGTAGATTGTATCGTAGTTGTATGTTCGAGAACATTCTAAGTTTGTTGAAAACCTCTGCAAGGTAAAGGAACAGGAATGTGGAAACATGGTTAAATAAAACAATGGTTTTAACCTCTTCTTTGGATTTGTACCAAAATAATGGAGGAAAATATGACCACACCAACTGACATGCAAACATTTAACTTAACAAATGTGTATACAGTGTATTGTTAATTAGTTTTCAGTGTATTGTTAATCTGTTTTCAAAACATTTTCAAATGTTCTTGGATCTTAATATAATTGAAAAGAGGTGAAAATCAGAAAAATGGAACAGTATGTCCTTGGCCACAATACCTATGCTACTTTCCATTTAGTTAGCACTCACTAAGTGACTATTCAAGAAATCTAGTAAAAGATACCATGCATTTGTCCATTCAAGATATGTATTGAATCCAACCATGTGCCAGTCACTGTGCTGAGAACTAGGATTATACAGGTGCCAAATTGGACACAGTCTGCCCGTGAGCCCACAAACCTAATTGTACATACCATGTGAGGATGATGATAAGGAGAGGCACTGGAGAATCCATAAAAGTATTTAACCCAATGCGATGAAGGAAGAATAGCAAAGAGAAGAGTTAGAAAGGCTTGGGGAATAAGGCCTGAGCCAAGTCTTATATAAGAGTTGCCCAGGTAAAGGAAAGAAATAGAAGATGGATGAGCAGAAGAAGATCCAGAACAAGGAGATGGTATGAAAGGAGGAAGAGGAATTACAAATAGTATAGTATATGAGGAGCTTGCTTGTAATTGGGTTCTGATAAACATAGCACCAGGAAGTGATGGGAGAGGAGATGACAGAGAGGTAGCCATGTGTACATTCTAAGAGGAGGTTGGGCATTATTCTGCATGTGTCAATGAGGCACTGAAGGGTTTAAATAGGGAACTAATGTGGTCTGAAATGTATTTTGGTTACATCATTAAGACTATGAACAGAATGGAGACAGTTTGAATGCCTTTGTGGTATTAAAGAAGAAAAAGAGAAAAATCATTTGAGAGGCAAGATCTACACACATAGAGCCATTGATTTGAAGTAAGTTAGTGGGGGTGCCCGGGTGGCTCAGTCAGTTGAGCGTCCAACTCTTAATTTGGGCTCAGGTCATGATCTCAGGGTCGTGGGATTGAGCCCCACATCAGGCTCTGCACTCATCATGGAGTCTGCTTGAGATTCTCTCTCTCCCTCTGCCCCTCTCCCCACTTGCTCTCTCTAAATAAATAAATAAAATCTAAAAAAAAAAGTGAGTTCATGGAAGATAAAGAAGTTACAAGGAAAACTGATTTCTAGCTAAGTGCATTATAGTACCATCAGTCAAAACAGGAAACGTAAAAAAAAAAAATGCTTGGGGTTATATCAATTTTATTTTGAATCTCTTGAATTTGGTATACCATTGTCAGGCCCAGATGGAAGTGTCCAGTAAGCAACTGGATATGTGTGAATCTATAGGTGAGGACAGAACTCTCTGTGGGATCAAGAGGTTTGAGAATTTCAATACATGCGTAGTCACTGAAAACAATTAAAAAGATGAGATTATCCAATAAGGATTTTTCCAATAATGTATCCTAGGGAACATGGACATTTAGGGGTTATGTGGGAAAAAAAGGTTGTGAAAGAGCTAAAGAAATGCAAAAGTATGAGAACCAGGAGGGTGTGATGTCAGGGAGCAGAGAGCCGTGAAGGGTCAGTAAATAAAGACTTAATTGTTCCCATTGAATTTGGAAATAGAGGTCATTGGTGAACTGTGCCAGAATCATTTCCATGGAGAATTAAGAAAGTAAGCCAGATTGCAAGCAGATGAGAAATAAATGGAAAATAAGATAGAAAGGCTTTTCAGTTGAGGAGAGGAGAGAAGAATCTCCATGGTGTATAGGGAGAAATGGAAACAAGAGATGACTTTTTTTGGATCGGGGGATAAGCCTAAATTTTGGCTAAGCAGAAGAAAGAAAAAATGAAGAATTTAAAGATATCAGGGGTGGTCATTTCAAAGGGGTAGATGTGGACAGAAGAGAAGGGAGATAAGAGGAAGATAGATGGTGTCTGGTGCATGTTCTCAATCCAAAAAGGAAATATCTATAGGCCTAGGGTCCAGAGGTTGACACAGTATATTGGCACAGGTTGGTTAATTGAGATGGAGTCAACCAGACCAGGCTGCCACATCTGAATTTCACATATTTCCAACCTGGACTTGTTTGTTTTGTATGTAGTAAATACATCCTTGAAATTAGGAATGACTTTAATTTCTCTTCTGTCCTGCATTTGTGTGTATTTAAGTGTGTGTTTTCATGTGACAGACCAGCTCCCTCTCTTCTGTGTTGTTTCAATCTTTATAGTATGTATGGATCATTTTCACAATCAGAAAAATATTGAAAATATTTCCATTATTAACCTAATGAACAAGAATCAATGGACTGGAGAAGTTGAAGTTGAAGAAAAACATCTGACTAAATTCAATGGGTTGGGAATGGACAGTTTCTCTCTTGTAATATTAACCTGGAAGGCATTAAATCCACAGATAACATACACTTAAACAGGAAAAATATATACAAACATCAAAAGCAAACAAATTCGGGGCGCCTGGGTGGCTCAGTTGGTTAAGCAACTGCCTTCGGCTCAGGTCATGATCCCAGGGGTCGGGCTCCCTGCGCAGTGGGGAGCCTGCTTCTCCCTCTCCCTCTGCCATTCCCCTTGCCTGTGCTCTCTCTCTCTCTGTCAAATCAATAAATAAAATCTTCAAAAAAAAAATGAGAAAATAAAGCAAACAAATTTTACATATTCACTGGAAGTAACCAGACATTTTTTTAAATGCTCTATTATTTTGCATTATTTATTTTTAGAGGCTATAAACAAACCCATTTTTGGTAATCTTATGTCCCCCCAAATTTAAAACTCATCACAGTATAATTATGATAGGAAGAAATATATTATGAGGACTGAACAAGAGCAGAGTAGAAAATAGATTAACAAAATTTTAACAGTTGTCATATATTTATGAGTACATATAATTGAGTAGCACAAAGAAATTTGATTTTGAAAGCTAAGAGACATGGTTTACAGAATAATTTTTTTTTGAGTCATGTAAAAAATATTCAATAGCTCTATTACTATAAACTATTAAATTACATTTCCAACATTTTCCCTGGATATTCTTGGGCATTTAGTTTTTCCCTCATATAATTGAAGATCATTTTAGCCATTTTTTTAAATTTAGGAGTCTTTTGTATTAAATCGATATATAAATTTTGAATGTATTGATTTTTAAAATCTTGAGTCCTCCCATTCAAAAGCATTGCTTACTCATTTCCTATATTTTACTACAATCACTGAAATTACAACTTCAGTGCCAAATCACTGAAGAAGATTCAATCTTCTTTATGAAGGCTCTACCCATTTCTTATTAAATTTATTCTTAAATTCCAAAGTTGTCTCTATTGTGCACAGAATTTCATTTTTTTTTTTTTACTCCTTCCTTTCGAGGACTGATAAAGAAAATATGGCTTGGGAGAGGCAGAAAATAAATTTATAAATGTGTCCATAAATATAATAACTTAAAATAAGTATATTGCCTAGTATTTGAGAAAGACAGAGCGTGTAATAATTGCAAAGATCCTGGGGTGGGAGTGTGACTCTGACATTTAAGGGTCAGAAAGTGTAACTGGAGTGAAAGCAAGCTCGTTGAGAGAGGAATGGGAGATGAGACCAGGGTTGCTGGATCATATGGGTCATGTGAGGTCTATGGCTTCTACTCTGAAAAGACTGCTAGAATAAAAGCAAGCAAGTCAACCTCTCTTTATTGAAGTACCTCAAGAAAACCTCTCCACCCATTCTCTTCCTATTCTCCTCCACACGAAGAGGAGGGATCTGTGCATGATTCAGTTTCTTCTTGGCTTTACTACATGAACCCTGGCTTCAGGGACTCACCTAGTGCAAGAGTTCATGATTGTGCATGAGCTGTCCACACCACGGCCACCGTGGAACACAATGACTCACTGGCACACAGACTCCATGTAGACATTAGCATCCATTTGACTCAGGAGGAATAGACACAGAGGGTTTGGTGGTAGAGGGAAGAGAGCTCTTTTCCAGTCATCACCTTCCCAGAATCTCCTGCTTCAGAAACCAAAACTATATTTATCTTGGTCCAATTCCACAGTGTCTCTTCATTCTCACCTTCCCATATTTCAAAGAAAATAATAAAATAAAAAGTCTCAAGTTAGCATGAAGTTATATCTATATCCCAATACATACATTTATTATAAGTATTTGATTTTTTACAATGACTTTTGTATAACAGATAATATTGTTGAACAAACCACACTTTATTTTAAACAACAGACAGAAAGTCTTAGCTGTACAACAGAGCTGTAGTTGGACTCTTCACAGAACTATCTATGACTGTGGAATCATTCTTGCTTGAAACAATGAGTATGAATATAATTAAAACAACTAATATCTTTTCAGCACTTATTATTTGTTATAGATTATGCTAAATCCTTTATGCATATGGTTACCTCAATCCTCCAAACAAGTCAGTGTGGGAAGCATTACTGCTATTTCCCTATTACAAGGAAGGACACATATGGGGCACACACATATCAAGTGGCAGAACTGATCGTCTGACTCCAAATCCAGGGGACCTAACATCTACTCACTGTTTACAAAGCCACTCAAACTTAAAGGACACAGAGCATTTGCACAGACGTAAAGCTGTATTACAAAATCCTCAGTTCCAGTTAACCTGTTGAGACAGCGAAGCAGAGCGGTTCAAGACTTGCTTCGGTGAGCATCTCACAGCTGTCAACAGACAGCCGTGTGCGGGAACAGATGTCTGCTCTGATCTCTGCCAGGATACTGCAGGCCAGGAATTACATTTTTAGCTCAAGGGCATTCTCTTTCTCGGAGATGTAGTTCTAAATTGAGGGCATTAACTGAGCCTCTGCCTTTCAGTCTGTCTCCTGAGCTTCAAGGGGTATTATTTTGAAAAAAAAAAAAGAAAAGAAAGAAACAAAAAGAGTGATAAAGAGCAAGAGAGTAAATGGGCTGTACTCAGCTTCTCAAATGTGAAAAAACATGATTGGCATAACATACTATCATCATTATCAGCAGCATTATTATAATCATCATTATAAGTATTTGTAGACAAACTCTTTCCATGGTCAAAGTGCCGGGTATGATCTCTTGCGCTAAAAAGTGAACCTCCCTGGTCTTTCCTTCTCAAGCTAAACTGCTTGGGGCTGGGTAGGAGCCAGGAAGTCTGGAGTCTTCTGTACAATGTACTGGCCAGGTTCCCTTTGTAAACTGTTCATGAGGTGGTCTTTTAAAACGTTCTGGAGAGCTGTAATGACTAGAAAGTGATACATTAAATGAAAATCGTTTGTCCCCCTCTGAAAATTCTATTGTGTTTAGCTCTAATACATTGAGACGCAAAGTTACTTCTACATAGTTCAAATACTTCAAAACAACCAGCCCACGCTTCCTTCTTTCTAAATCTTTATTTTTCTGGACTGAATATTTCCAGTTTTAGCTGTTTTTCAAATGAAGCTATATCCAGGTGCGCTCTTATTCTGCTGACTCTTTAAGACACTTTCAGTTCTGCAACTCTATTTGAGATGAGTCCCCAGGAACTAAATGATATTTCAGGCACATTCTTCACATTGCAGAGGATAGTAAAACTCTCTGTGGCCTTCCTTGTGTGGACACTGGGCATCTGCTAGTGTAGATTATATCCGCATCCACCCACTTGAGATGACTGAATCATACTGAGCATAGAGTCTACTGAATCATTTAGATTTTTGTTTATTTTGCATGAATGTTCGTGGCTTACTAATTAAGGTTTTGTTTGTTTTTAAATGGATGTCACATGATACAGTAAAAAGGGCACTGGACTTGAAGTCAGAGTATTTGGATTGAATCCCTGCAACAACATTCGTGAGCTTGTTCAATGACATACAGCAAACTCATAAATTTACTTTTTTACCTCTCAATTTGTTTCCTCATATTTAAATTGAGCTTGATAAAGATTGAAGATAAAGTATACAAAAGGAGTTTGTAAAGACCTGTGTGGGGGCACCTAGGTGGCTCAGTTGGTTAAGCATCTGCCTCCGGCTCAGGTTATGATCCTGGAGTCCTAGGATCAAGTCCTGCGAGGAGGTCGAGGTCAGGCTCCCTGATCAGCGGGGAGCCTGCTTCTCTCTCTCCCTTTGCCAGTCCCACTGCTTATGCTCTCTCTCTCTCAAATAAATAAAATCTTTAAAAAAAAAAAAAAGACCTGTGTGATCATTGTTTTGCTTTTTTAAAACTTAAAATGAGAGCCTTTTCATTCATTCCTTTTAATTCCTTTATGTGATTTTTGCCCAACTGTTTCATTGCTAAAAGACTTGACAAGAGAAAGGGTTAGCGATTATATTAAAGATATATAAAACAAAATAGTTGGACTATATTGAGAAGTAACTGGTGTTTTGCTCATAAAGAAGTAAAACTGCTTTTTTTGCAAACTGTAATGATATCATTTATTTCAACCTCAGTTGGGGGAGAGAACAATTATCCTGATTTGGGGGTAAGATGAGTGGCTGACTTTTTAAACAAAAATGCTTCAAAGTCAGTTAATGCTTCTTAAGCAAAGATGGGGAGAAGGAAAAAAGGGTGATGCTCTTAGTTTGTTAGAGTTGCTTCAAATTATGATAATTAGACTTCCTTAAGGTCTCAGCGCACTGCAGTTGTCTTCAAAGAGCTGCAGTTCTTCTTACCAGTGCTTTTTGTTTATCATAGCAAAACCAAGTTGTTTTGAGAACAACTCCCAGGTAGGGACTTGTTGGGGGTGCCAATCGCCTATGACACGATGGCCAGTACTATGGCTTGGCACAGGCCAAAATGAAGCCAAGACGAGTGCTTTTCTAATGTTCATGGAAGGCTATGATTGTGTCAAGGACACTGCCGAACCCCGCCCCCCGCCCCCTGCTTTGCCAGAGCCCATCAGCAGAGTAATGAATGCAGATGTGTAGGCTAAAGTGCCCATGCTAGTAAATGTTTTTTTCTAACTGGACAAGTTGTAGTTTCAGGAGCTTTGAAAAGCCAAACTTGAATGCTCTTCTGATGATGGATTATAAAGTAAGGAAGGACTAGTTTCAAGAACATAATGTGGGAGGGGATTATATTGTAATCTGAGAGGTATCAACGATAACAAAGATGACAAAACTCTTGCTTAAAGATTAGCAGATCTACTCTTAGACCTTAGAAAAGCTTTGGGTTTATTTCTACTAGGTAGTCGAAAAAGAAAAATCATGTCCCTTCATTATCACCTAACATTTTCACATTCCTTATTCCCCCTTTTTCTCCACCCTCTCACAACTCCCTCAGTAAGGCTAACAAGAAAACTGAAATCCAGGAACGGGATTGCTGCCACTGAGCGTAGTTTGTGTCTGTACAGCAGAAGAAACAAGTCTATTCATGAAGACTAATAAAGAGAATTTCACTGGGGTACCTGAGTGGCTCAGTCGGTGAAGCCTCTGGCTTCGGCTCAGGTCATGATCTCGGGGATCCTGGGATTGAACCCAGGTCTGGGGCTCCATGCTCAGCAGGGAGTCTGCTTCTCCCTCTCCCTCTGCCCTTCCCCCTGCTCATGTGCAAACGTGCTCTCTCTTAAATAAATAAATAAATCTTAAAAAAAAGAATTTGATTTAAAGGAAACATAATTATTTTATTAGTAAAAATTCAGTTTATGTATGAATTTAGAAATACTTTTTTTCAAAAATATTATAAGAAAATTTAGGTACAGAAGTTTTGTTGGAATGTCCTATTTCACACGTCAACATAGGAAGGAGAGTTAGAGATCCAAGATAATTTCTCTATAACTGGACAGTATTATATTACCTGCTTCGGCTTTTTTTAATAAAGCTGGTCACCTACCATACTCTGCATCTTTATACTTACTGGAAAAGCACCCATACTTTCATAAGATGACACCCTTTCTATCACAGATGATTGATTCAGGGACTGTTTTCTGTCCTGTAAACTCAGAAGCAGAGAAAGCCAGCACTTAATATAAAAAAACAAAATGAACAACAATAAAAAATGTAACATAGAGAGGCAAGAGATGGAGAGAGAGTTTACTTGTTTCCCCCAAAATATTACAGCTAGAACTTGTTCTTAGTTTCTGTGCTCCACACCCTAAAAATTCAGTCAAAATCTTTATGGGTAGAGAGCCCAAACACTGATATTTTTACAGATCTTGCCAGGTTAGTCTATGGGGCAGCCAGCTTTGAGAACCATGGTTCTAGACAGTTTGGCTGAGACCAAAATGCATCTACAGTGTGGGGCTTGAAAGATACCCCAGTATCTGTTCAATAAATAATTCTTAGTTAATATACTTTGCCAGAATTTTAAAATACATCATAGGTGTCATATTTATTAAAATATATTCTAATGCTATGTTACATTTTAATCAGTTGGCTCCAAGAGAAATTTATAGCACATTTCTGAACTGTCATTCCTTTGACCAGAGGTTTAAAAAGAAAAAAAAAAGTAAAGACCTACAGTTTCAGCATTAAAAACAAAATATATGTAATTGTTTTGGTTTAGTAGGAGTCTCACCTTCATACTTTTCAACACCAAGCATAAGAAACTGCAGTATTTCCTAGATTCCTTCGTGCAGAGATAAATGCCCACAGTTACTTCCTAAGTGTTAACAGCTTTTGCAGATGTTCATGAAAATGATATTTCCACCATCTCTACCTGCCGTTTAAGTAGGAAACATGTAAGTTTTTCTGTAGAAAAGTGGAGCAGAAATTAATGATATTTTTTATCTTTTTTATATGAAAAGTAAAATCTTCAAAGTGTTGATTTTGTCAGATTTTCTTAAAAACTTCTTTTGGTCCCTTATTTCCCCCTTTCAAACCTTGGGCCAAATTTTTATTGCTTTTCTCATTCTTCGATGAGCTTTTCACATATTTCTTCTGGTATCTGCTCTAGATTCTTGATATGTACTTCATGCACTGGAAGATTCAATCTGATTTGGACATAATTTCTTTTTAATTTAATTTCTATAAACCCCTTCTCTTAACTTGGTACCTAATTCTCTATATCCAAATTAAGAAGGAGCAGTGTTCGCAAGTACCTTAAATACCTGTATTCCTTTTTTTGTTTTGTTTTTTCCCAAACTATAATAATGTAATTTTTTTGTAATTTTAAAAAGTCTATTATCAAGACAGTAAATGAAATTTAAAGCAGGAAAGAAACATTTTTAACTGATACAATTCAGATTCTGTTCTTTTTAGCTTGAATAATTTACAGTTTGAGTTAATATAACTTGGTTGCTTATTTCATAAACTCTTCCCCAGACAAGAAACTCAGACATTTTAGCTATGGGTGATCTCCTTACTTCCTTACTTGGATTCATTCCTTTGCTCTGCAAATAATTTAGTGCTAGTTACATGTCAGGCACTACACTTGGCTTTGCTCAAACTTCTTCCAAATTATTGAAAGAATCAGCACAGACTTTCTGCAGCCCAACTGCATATTCTTTCCACTAAAACTTCTGCACTTGTTTTCATCTTCTGGTACATCTGGACAGGTACACTCTGTACGAATTAAACTGAAAGTCACGAGCTCTGTTGGATCTACTTTTAGGAAGCTACAGTGTTCCTCCTTCTGTGGTGGTGTTCAACCTACTTCTCATGCATTAGGAAATCTTAGTTCTTCGGCCTAATATGCATGTATTATCTCCCCTCTACTGTAAAATTATAGACTACTCCTTCCATAGTCTTTCTTATACAATCCAATGAGCACATCAATGTACTAACTTAATGAGATTTGCTTTCTTCAAATTGTATTGTAGATTTTCATTTTTATTGAAACATAGGCCGTGTAGCCACTTTACGACTATATACTGAGGGACAAACATTGCTTCTCAGTTCCCTGTCCTTTGTCTGCCCTTCTCTACCAGAAAGTGTAGTAAAATTGAGGTTATTGTTGAAAAATGAAAGATAACAGTAATCTCAATTCTTTTATTTTTTTCTTTTATAGGTCAAGGATTTTTTTTTCTTTTTATTTGTAGATATGGTATATTTACCTAATCCCTGAAACTTGGTAGAGAGGTGAAGTATGAATATGGAAGAGATATTACTCACAACTAGGAGCTGATAATGAGAATGAATAGCATCCCACAGTACAGAGGTGTAATGGGAGCAAGTAGTGGCTAGTTGAGAAGCAGGCAATAATGATTGCATTATCAGGGTCACAATGCAACTTTCTATCACCTGTACTCAACCCAGAGTCTCCTTTGCCCATGCCTTACTAGATGTAAGACAGAGATCACATGTTTCTGAATCAGTTTTGTTATTCCTGTTTTTTTATACATTCAAAAAATGTTTCTTTTTTTTTTTTAATTTAAGTTTGGTACTTTCAAATGGAAGCATTTTTCCACTATTTGTCCCTTACCTTGATTCCCAAGGAACCCATACCCATGGCTCAGGAGAGATACTTTTAAAATATCTGCTGAATGAAATGATAACAGAATAACAATTTTATGTGTGCTTCTTTTGTTTCATTAGAGCTCTAAAGGCTGAATTTATTAGATTTCCAAATTAGGTACAAATATGGGCTTATATTCTTCACTGTATAAATTCAACTTCAAATCTTCTGCAACTTTTTTAGTTTTCTGGTTCTAGATTCTTCCTTCTTGCAAAACACCCTGCAGACTCAGTTGAAATTATGGCCTATTTTATAATTGTATCATGTGCATTGCTATGTGTAATAATGATAAGATTTCAGGATACATCTGGTTGAAATATATATCAAATTTAAAACATCACATATTCACACCTATAGACCATAACTACAAAAGAAATCTGCAGGATATAATACCACTGTGAGAATTTCAATGCTGATAATTTGTTCTATGTTAAGTAGGAATCACAGACCTAAATATAAATGGCAAATACCATAAAACTCCTAGAATAAAACATAGGAAGAAACCTAGATGACCATGGGTATGGTGATGTCTTTTTAGATACAAGATCAAAACATGATCCATGAAGAAATCATTGATAAGCCAAGCTTCATTAAATTAAAAACTTCTGCTCTGTGAAAGACATTGTCAAGAGAATGAGAAGACAAGCCATAGATGAAGAGAAAACACTTGAAAAAGACAAATATACAGAGAACTCTTAAAACTCAACAATAAAAAAAAAAAAAATTAAAAAATGGGCCAAAGACCTTAACAGACACCTCACCAGAAAAAAGATAGACAGATGGCAAATAGCACATGAAAAGATGTTCCACATCACATGCCATCAGAGAAATGCAAATTAAAACAATAAGATACCACTACACACTAGAATGGCCAAGACCCAGGACACAAACAACAAATGCTTGGCAAAGACGTAGAGAAATAGAAACTGTCCTACATTGCTGATGGGAATGGAAGATAGTACAGACACTTTGGAAGACGGTTTGTTGGTTTCTTACAAAACTAAACATAGTCTTAGGACCCAGCAAGTGGGCTCCTTGGTACTGACACTAGTGAGTTGAAAAATTATGTCCTTACAACAACCTGCACCTGGATGTTTATAGCAGCTTTATTCATAATTGCCAAAACTTGGAAGCAACCAAGATGTCCTTCCATAGGTAAATAGACAAACTGTGATACATCCAGACAATGAAATTATTCAATGATAAGAAGAAATGGGTTGTCAAGCCATAAAAAGACATGGAGGAATCCTAAATGCCTATTAGTAAGTGAAAGAAGCCAATCTGAAAAAGCTACATACTGCATGATTTTAGCTCTGTAACATTCTGGAAAAGGCAAAACCATGGGGACAGTAAAAACATGAGTAGTTGCCTGGGACAGGGTGGGGGGCAAAGGGACATATGAATAAGCAGAGTACAGAGGCTTTTTAGAGCAGTAAAAATATTCTATATGATAATGATGTACATATGTCAATATACATTTGTCCAAACTCAATAGAATGTACAAGAGTGACCCTAAAGTAAACCATGGATTTGGGTTATTATAATGTGTCAATGTAGGTTCATTCTTGGGAAAAAATGTACCATTCTGGTGAGTGATATTGACAGTGGGAAGCCTATGCATGTATGGGCTCACAGGAAATATGGGAAATCTCTGTACTTCTCTCTCAATTTTGTTACAAACCTAAAAACTGCTTTTTTTTTTTTTAAAGATTTTTTATTTATTTATTTGAGAGAGAGAGAATGAGAGAGAGCAAGCACATGAGAGGGGGGAGGGTCAGAGGGAGAAGCAGACTCCCTGCCGAGCAGGGAGCCTGATGCGAGACTCGATCCAGGGACTCCAGGATCATGACCTGAGCCGAAGGCAGTCGCTTAACCAACTGAGCCACCCAGGCGCCCTAAAAACTGCTCTTTAAAAAAAAAAGGCTTGGGGTGCCTGGGTGGCTCAGTCGTTAAGCATCTGCCTTCGGCTCAGGTCATGATCCCAGGGTCCTGGGATCAAGCCCCACAACGGGCTCCCTGCTCAGCGGGAAGCCTGCTTCTCCCTCTCCTACTCCCCCTACTGGTGTTCCCTCTCTCGCTGTGTCTCTCTCTGTCAAACAAATAAAATCTTTAAAAAATAAAAAAGTCTTATTTTTCAAAAAAGGTATGCAGCTTACCCTAAGAATTCACATTTCTGAACATATTTATAAAATGTCAGTAGCTCTGATTCAGCCAAAAAATTTTGAATCAGTAAATAATCACTTTGCATACAAATACAATACAAAAAGATGCTCTAAGTTAATGAATTGTCTATCTACATTTAAGGACAATGGCCAATTCTTAGGTGTTTAGTCACAACATAAACACTCATTTCATTGAGTCTAAAACCTTGATGTCATAATGTGCAGATTGTGGCATTTGGGACTGCCATGTGTAAAAATTGAATTTGAAATACCCTTCTCATCCACATATAGTTAAATATTTATCTGATTTCAAGAAATATATCCTTTTCTCCTTTTTGCTTTTGGGAGTGCTGGCCTCTAAAATTTCCTACTTCCTTACATTTTTGTTGAAGTGCCTTGGGCATTTTGGGATTTTGCAAACATGCATAAATATATGATGATCACATGGCCCAGTTGATAGTGTTTAAGAAATATGCTTTCATTAAAAAATACTTTTATACATTTCATGACACACATATACATAAGAATCAGTCTGAAGTAGACCTAACATTTAAAAAAAACTGTTAGATAAAAAAGTAAGTTTTAAATATACCTATGTGAATGGACAGAAAAGTTATTTAATATGTTCTATGAAAGGAAAAATAAGAAAATGTAATATAATTAGATTTCAAGAACAGAATACACCTTTTTAAAAAAGATTATTCCAATGTCCCTTTCTACATCAATGTAAATATCATAACATTTAGAACAAAGTTCATGACAACATTCCGAAGATTCAAGATATATTTTGGTTCAGATCTCAATCCCATTACCTACTGGGCCAGTTACTTTATAGTCTCTAAGCCACAGTTTTCTCATTCCTTCCATCTTTCCACCACTGCCACATCCCAGATAGCCCATATTTATAACAGTGTGTTGTTCTTCTATTTTTTTCTCTATGCTCATAAATCATATATGAGCATATCTAGTGTATGCATATATCTATGCATGGTGTGTATACTTATATCCATATATATGCAGTATACAAGACATCTTTTCAGTAAAGAGTCACCCCATGTTTTTTAGTATAATTTTACTTCAGAAAGATACATTCTCTTTTTCTTTTTTTTAATTTTTATTTATTTATTTATTTTAAAAGATTTTATTTATTTATTTGACAGAGAGAGACACAGCGAGAGAGGGAACACAAGCAGAGGGAATGGGAGAGGGAGAAGCAGGCTTCCCGTGGAGCAGGGAGCCCGAGGCGGGGCTCGATCCCAGGACCCTGGGATCATGACCTGAGCCGAAGGCAGACGCTTAACGACTGAGCCACCCAGGCGCCCCTCTCTTTTTCTTCTTTATCCATCGTATCTACTCGTGCCTCCTTGAGATGGTACTGAAATCATTTTGATTAGGGTTCTATGTGTTCCCCAAACACTCAGACACTCTTTTCCATTCTTTATTGCTATATTCTTGGAGATGCAACTCACTTTCCACTTCATGTATCAAAGGCAATTTGATCCAGATGGTATAAATGAGTTTAAGCTTTCAAAATCATATAAACTACATCCGTGGGCACAAAATAACATGAAAATGTATCTTTGAAACCACTGTCAATGATATTTTCAACATCACAGAATACATGAAGACTCAGAAAACTAGTGAATGGCAAACTCTTCCAGTTCTGGAAATCCAATTTTCCAGAGAAAAAAGGCAATGTTGACTTGTAGATACACACACACGCGCGCGCGCACATGCATATTCTATTTTAATTTTCTATGGTTGCTTTAACAAATTACCATAAACTAGATCACGTTAAATAACAGAATTCTATTCTGTCACAGTTCTGGCGGCTAGAAATCTGAAGAAAGGGTGTTATCAAGGTTGATTCGTTCTTGCGGACTCAGGAAGAATCACTTCTATGCCCCTCTATCCTAGCTTCGGGTGGTTGCTAGTAATCCTTGGTGCTCCTTGGCTTTATACATACACCACTCCAATCTCTGCTTGCATTGTCATATGGTACTTCCCTTTGTCTGCCTCTGTGTTCCAATATCTCTCTTCTTATAAGACACTAGTCACTGGATTAGGACCACCCCAATTTAATATGGTTTCATCTTAATTTAATTACATCTGTAAAGGCCCTATGTCCAAATAAGACCAATCACATGCACTGGTACCAAGGGTGAGGGTAGTAACTGATCTTTTAGGGCACGCAATTCAACCCACAATATACTGCAATGTCAATTTCAGGCAAATATATAGTACTTTTTTTTAAATCATAGTATGCAGGGGGGTGAACAACATTAACAATTTTGTGTTCTTAAATATCAAAACTCATAAAATGGACACATTTCCCTTTCCTGCTTGTTACTATAAAAGATCATGAGAACACCCTGATGAACATTGTTTTAACATACATGTAGCGGAAATTTTCATTTTAATTGCTTTGAGCAAGAAAAAAAGTGATTACATAACAGGATAATCTAAGTGGATTTTTAGCTGATTGAACAATTATAGAATTCAGTAATCAATACTGAATTTCTGTCATCCTGAGATTAGCTTCTAGTAATGACTTACCAGATTCTTTATTTATCCCAGGATTTGTTATCAATGACATGAATGTAGACATAAAAAGAGCAGACATAAAAAAGTAAAATTTTAATGACAAAATCTAAGAAAAAAGCTAACATGATAGGTTAACAGAATACAAATTCAAATTTACCTTAACAGGCTACAACTAATTTTAGTCATAAGGCTGAGGAGCTAAACGGGTTTAATGAAGAAGATGAAATTATATAGGCAAAATATGAGTTTCTGTTTCTAAAATAAAAAGTCAGTTGCCTATATAGACACTATATCTATAGCTTTAAAGAGCTGGTTTGATGATATTACCTATAAATGGTTAACCAGATTGTGTTCTTAAATTGCCATTAAATGAGTTTCTGGGTGATGGGGCACCTGGTGGCTCTGTCAGTGAAGCGTCTGCCTTCGGCTCAGGTCATGATCTCCGGGTCCTGGGATGAAGCCCCATGGAGGGGCTCCCTGCTCTCTCTGCTTCTCCCTCTGCCCCTCTGCCCCCCCCACCCTCCCCCACCCCCTTGCTTCTGTGCTTGCTCTCTCTGTCTCTCAAGTAAATAAATAAAATCTTTTTTTTAAAAAAATGAGTTTCTCGGTGAGACTTCCCTAAATTAGCCCTAAGTGAGCAGGTTAAGATTCCAAAGAGAGCAAAAAACTTCCATTACATGTGGTCTGGAGAGAAACAATTTCAGTATAAGGATTTCTGCTTTTACTGACTTTTCCTGGTTAATATGCCAGAGAAGTTAATTTGAAACACAACATTTATGTCAAGTCAGTTCATAAGGAGAAACGTGACAATGAGAAACTTTACCCTGAAGCATATTGTTGCTGGCATCCTGTTCATATCTAATGCTGCACGCAAGTAGAAATATTTCCCATTGTTCAAATACTCTCCTTACACTGATTAGTTGGAAGGAAAGTTTGTTTTCTGAGTCAATGTTATAATATATGAAGACTGTGGGAGCCATGGAATACTTCGACTCCAAAAATTTTGACAGCAGTAAGGATTATATTGAAAACTGGGCAATTCACCTTATACTGTTTGCTGACAAAACCATTAAGCCATTACTCTAGTTGCGGGGAAGAGCCTCTCTTCCATGCTCATCTCTCTCCACCCCCAACTTCAGCCTACTCTCATTTCTTGTTATCTTTGTTTGCTCTTTTGTTAAAATTCTTTGGGTTCCATTTCCCTAATCCCTTATATACAGACCTTAGTAGTCTAAAGAACTGAGGTCATCTACCAAATACTAATAAATAAAAGGTCATCTACCAAATACTAATAAGTAAAATTTCTCTAGTATACAATGAAAATCACCACAAATATACTAGAAATGGTTAATGTGCCGATAAAGCTAATGTAAATGGGCCTCATTAATAGAGCCCTATTGATATTTCATTGTGTTACGTAAGTATCAGACCAACTATTAGAAAACAATAACTCTAAGGAAAGTAATCTCAATCTAAGGAATCTGCAATCATGACAAATAGAAATGGCAAAAAAGAAGGTGTTCAATCTTACAAAGAAAATATTTTAGGGGCGCCTGGGTGGCTCAGTCGTTAAGCGTCTGCCTTTGGCTCAGGTCATGATCCCAGGGTCCTGGGATCGAGACTGGCATCGGGCTCCCTGCTCAGCGGGAAGCCTGCTTCTCCCTCTCCCACTCCCCCTGCTTGTGTTCCTGCTCTCGCTGTCTCTCTCTCTGTCAAATAAATAAATAAAATCTTTAAAAAAAAAAAAAAAAAAAGAAAATATTTTAGGAAAAGTGGATAGCAACTTATAAAAACTTAAAAAGCTATTGAATTAAAGTTAGAATTATATTCTCTTTTGGAACAAACAATAGAATCAAGAAAAAAAGAATGTTTTCTGGATATAGATTTTGTTTAATTAAAAGGGCTTTCTAACAGTTTGGTTTATCTAGCAATGAACTGCTTAAAAATGTTATGAGTTTGTGAGAGTTAAAGTTTCAATAATGATAAGTTAGCTTGTACTGGGATAACTCTCCCATCGATAAGAATAATAAACCTGAAAAAAAAACAAAACCAAACCCACAAATATTTGAAGACATTGGAGAGCTGTCAAAACCTGACCAAAACTATAGGAGATTTGACCAGTAAAAGAAGGGAATTATAATAACTGAGTGAGATGCATGTTTATACAGCCTTTTCCCTGGGGACATTCCCCAGTCCTCAGGTGCAGGGCAGCTAGAACTCAAGTAGATTCCTTTAGTTTTATTGACTTGTGATGTCAGTGAAGAGATTTCAGGCAGCACATTGAGGGTAATATCAGAGAGTAGGTGACAAAGAGGGAAGAACTTTAATACCTGCCTATAAAAAGCCCTAAAATCCTTGACTGACCATTGAACTATATATGTGCTGGAGATCCTCCAGTGATGCCAGCAGAGAGTAGCAGCTGAAAGGACTGGACAGAGATTTCAGTTGCTGTACACTGCAAGGAAATAGAATTGGAATATGAGGACTGCCAAAGATAGAGGGGCTTGGTAAAACCTTCAGGCATTTGACAGACTAGTCTTAACAAAGTATGAATCAAAGGCTCCAGAAGTTAAAGATGATTTGCCTCCAATTACATGTCAGGGAATAATTGATCCTTTTCAGAGGAAGAAGACAGAAATCAGAAACTCTACAATATATTATCCTTAACATCCTATACACAATGAAAAATTAATATATATTAATTAATATATATCCTAAGAAACAGAAAATTGTGGGTGTCTGTGCTCTGTCAAAAAAAAAAAAAAAAGCAACCTATAGAAATAGATCCCAAGGTGAATCACCTAGTGGCATAGGGGAGTAAACCAGTATTATAAATACATTTAATAATTTAAAGAAAATGATGGTCAAAATGAATGAACAGGTGTGCAATCTCAGCAGGTACACAGGAGCTGTGAAAAAGAACCAAACAGAAATACTAGAACTGAAAGTGTAATATTGGTAAAGGGCTTAACAGCAGATTGAAATAAGGCCAGTATATTATGAAGAGCAATCCATAGAAATTATTCAACTTAAAGAGAAAAAAATTAGAAAAAAGTAAACAAAGTCTTGGTGACCTATGAGGCAATATTAACTAGTCTAACAAACATTTAATTGGATTCACAGAAGGAAAGGAAAGAGCAAGAATGGGCTAAGGAAGTAATTTAAAAATAATGGTTGAAAGTTTACCATGATCAACCCTACATATCTATGACACTAAGAGGACTCTAAGTAGGATAATTACAAAGAAAACCACATATCATAAACTAACCGCAGAAAACCAAAGCTAAAAAATTTCATCTCAAAACCAATAATATGAATCCCATCAGATAAAAATGGAAGTTAAAACTGCAGGGAATGAAAAAAATCTGTTTGCCCAAAATTCTATATCCAGTGAAGATACCATTAAAATGCACATAAAATAAAAATATTTTAGATTTAAAAAATTGAGAGAATTTCTCTGTAGCTGTTCTGAACTACAAGAAATACTAAAGGAAATTCTCCAGCCTGAAGTGAGGTAAGTCTTTATCTACAAGAAAAAAATGAAGAACAAAAATTATGTATACGTTGGGTAAATATAAAAGTTATCTTTTTTCTTCTCTTAATATCTGTAAAAGACAACTAACTGCTTTATCAAAACAACATTTTACTATGTGGTTTATAATTTGTGTGCATGTAAAGCATGAGAGCAATGGCACATAGTACTGAGGAACCAAAAAGTCCTGTCGCAAATTTTTTAATTTTATATGAAGTACAATATTAACTCTAAGCAGATTGCGGTAATGTAAGAACACCCAGTAAAAAGAAAATACAAAGAGATGTAGCTAAGAAGCAGAGCAACTAAATAGGATTAGTACAAAAAATAATAATAATAATAATTAATTTGTCATCCCTTGAAGTATTCAAGTAGAAATGTCATCACATCAGGAATCTCGGAAAGACATGGGTTTGAATCATTTTTATTCTCAAAACTTCTGATTTGGGCATAAGACACACTTTCATTAATTTCTTTTCCCGTCCCCCTCAAAGCAGTATGTTTCACAAGACATGTTTTGCTTTTGAACTTTTTGCCATCTTTCATGTGGTATTGTGGATGTTTGCATTCATAAGCTCAATTTCTTGATCACTCTCATGAATTCAGAACAAAGCTAATAAATAGTATTATATTTTGCTGCAGTTTTTGCCAACAGTTTATGCTTTCCATATAACTTTCTTTCTGTATTTATGTAATGTCTTGCACAATTATTACTGAGAAATACAATATGAATTTTTTAAATCTATTCTCACTTGCATACTAACAAGTACCATACATACAAAGAAAATATGGAAAATTCCAGAACTCCACTCCCATATGCCCTCCCCCATCGAAACTTCCATAGTGGAGCACTGCCAAGTACTCTTCAGAGCTTAATCTAATTTACTTCTGCCCAGCTCTGATTTTTTTTATAACGTCAGGGACCTTTTTAGACTCCCCCAGCTCCAGTCAGTGGATTGTGCTTCTCCCCCATGGACCACCCCAAAGATGAACCCCAGGAGTCTGAAAAAAAGCATTTGTGCTCAACAATTATAATTAACAAATGGCAGTTTTCTCCCAGGGTCAAAAAACTAGGCAACCCTGCTCCCCTTCCCTTTTTCCTGGACTCCCTCCCTCTAACATCAAATTGGCCTCCTCCAATCCTGTGGAAAAGAAAACAGAATGCCTGTGCCTGCGCCTGAGTGTTTCCAGCTAGCATTGCAATGCCAAGGCCAATTCTCCAAGCCAGGGTCTGGGGGGTGGGAGCAGATGCAAATTAACCGGGCTCTTGCGAAACAGTGGTTTCTTTTCCTTTCCACGCACAGTAATCTCTGTCAGCAAAACTCCTCACAGGCTGTGAACCTGCCTCCTTGGTTAGAGGCACCCGTCGACAGGCCCTTACCTTTCTCTTCACCTCACACTAGAGCTGTGACAACTTTTCTCTCCGTGTCCCCCTCCCCCTCCTCTCTCGTTCGGACGCCCACGCCAGCGGCGCCCCGCGCCTCCCGGGACAACCGACCCGCGGCGGCCCAGCGCCAAGCGCGGGGGGCGGGGTCCGAGGCCCGCGCGGCCGCTCGCCCTGGGGGAGGGTCCGGGCGAGTCGGGACCACGCCCCTGAGCCCCGCACCGCCCCCTCCCCTCCGGGCTCCAGTTTGTTTTTAATTTGAAAAGTCCTCCTCTTCCTTCTTTGCTTCCCCGCCCCTACTCTTTACTCCGCTCCGCGGGGAAACTTAGACCCCGGGCTTGGCGTCGCGGGTGCGTAGATAGCGGGCCAGGCGGTGAGTGGGGCCGGGCGGCGGGCGAAGAGCGGGGTCCCGGAGGAGGGGGCGCGGAGCTGGGTGGTGAGGGGAGGCCGGGAGCTGGCGGACGCGGGGACGGGCGGCGTCCTGGGCCGAGAGTGGCCGGCCCGCTGTGCCGCGCGCTGCATCCTCAGGTGGTGCCGGAGTTTCGGGCTTCCCGGCGCGCGTCTGTCGGGAGACGCGGCGGGACAGGCAGAGCCTCTCTCCAGCCCTGGGTTGGGGGTCGGGGCCCCCTGGACCTTAACGTGAGCTGCAGCGGCCCCGGAATGAAAGCTTTCTGTTGGAAAGACCGTTCTGCAGGAGCAAAAATGCGCTCTGGGAGAGTTGGCTGCGCTTCCCGGCCCTCCCCGTCTCCTTTCTAGCGTCTCCTGCGGGAGGAAGGCGCGTTGCTGGGCCCGCTCTGTCTCGCAGGCCGGTCCTGCCTGATTGGGCTTCTCCTGCGTCTCTCGCAGGCATTCCCTCGGCGCTGCACTCAGGTACTCCCACCAGGCTGATTCGCAGGTAAAACGGTTTGTGGTAACTTCACAGATTGGGCGGGCGGATGGGCGGGGGTTACTGGAGAGAACTCTTCTCTCGTTTTGAAAATGCGGACAAACTGGGGTGATGTAATTTATTTTGGAGTGTACTTGAGATGTTTCTATTAAATAAAACGTTTATGTTTCAAGACTTAGATTTTTCTTTCATTTATTTTCTGGTATTTTTATCTTCTCTTAGGATCTACAATTCAGTTGAGTTTTTAGTTCTATATTGCGTATTTAAAATGTAGCTACCAAAACGAGTACAGATGAAGCTTATTAGGCATTAAGATTGATTTCCCACCATATAAAAAAAAAGATGGATTTTCCGACCTACTTAAGAATATGGATTTAATATTTTACTCAATTGTCTTGGTTAATTTTGAAATACTAGCGTCATTTCCATTAGATTTGGGAAAGCCAAGAATGCTCCTCATGACATTCTGTGACATTGTTGTGAATTGTATAGACCAGTGATATCAGGCAAGGGAACACATTAACATTCTGATTAGGAAAAAAAGAAACGAAATTATCTCTTTTTACACATAATGTGATTGTGTATCTTGGATGTCTGTAGGAAGCAACTGAAAATATCCTGGGAAAAGAATTTAATGAAGTGTCCAGTTGCATCTAACCATAATTAATAGATATCAATAGATGTTACATAAACAAAAAATACAATTGAACAAAATAAACCGTTCAATTTAGCCTGAAATAACACGAAATTGAAAACTTACTGAAAAAAGGTAAAACTACAGACTTGAAAATACAATGAATGTATAAGTAAGTGCATTAAGATACGTTTTTCTAAAGATATAATTTCTTTAAGAGAATATATAAATTAAATAGATTCCTAACTGAATTTTTTTGTTTCTAAGTCAACTGTTTAGCCCTTGTGGAAAAACAGTAGATATACTTACTACATAATAAAAGGTATTATCAAGCTATAGTGATTAAAAGACAGTGGAATAGGGAATAGACCAGACAAGTCAATGAAACTGAAGAGACACATTTAAGAATAAAAGGAATGCTGCCATTTTATAAACATACATTTTAAATCAGGTGGTGGGGAAGAAATGACATGTAATTGATCATGCTTAAATAATCAGGTGTTTATTTGGGAAAACTAATAATAAAACTGGAACTTTCTTACTCTTGGCACACAAATGTGATCTAGATGACTTATTAATTTTAATATAAAGGTATGAAACCTGAAAGTAAAAGAGGAAAACCTGAATGAATATTTGTGAACATGGCATGTGAGTAAAGTGTTTTTGAGGTTGATAGAAAAACCTACAGCCTCTTTAGGGACATGGTTCTTACTAACAATTCACATTCAGAAAACAAACAAATAGGGGAATTGTTAACGGAAAAGGAGCTAATTATAGTAGTATGCCTAGAACTCTCAGTAAGGCTTTTAAAATCAACAATCAATTTGAGGACACAGTCAGTTCAAAGCAAGAGAAATGCAAATGGAAAGCAGTATACTCAGCCAGGCTAATTATCAGAAAAGTACAATTAAAATAAGAGTTTTTGTGTGTTTTACTGATTTTGAAAGTCTGATAATATTCAGTATTGTTGATAATGAGTTGAGAGAAATACAGTCTAACAAACTCTTAGTGGCAATGTATTGATAAAGCTTTTTTATGGTGGTAGCTATTAAACTTTTCAAATATTCAGTTATTGGAGTTTATCATGCTCTTAAGCATGCAAATAAAAATCTGTGTCAAAGATGGTCACAGTAGTATTGTTTTTAATACAGAAAACTTGGAAACAATTTCATAACCATTGATTGGGATTTGGTTACATAATTTATGGTACATCCAAAGGTGAGATCATGTATAGTTTAAAACATTTGATAGCTCTAAATGTTCTAAAGTGGAAATATGTCCAAAGTATATTATAAGTTGGAACACAAAAAACAAGTTGAAACAGTATATATATAAATAGAATATATATACAGTAACATTTTTGTAAATAATGTAGAACTAGACTGAATTATATGTATTCATGTTCTCTTAGTTCTATAATGTATGTATGTCTAAGGAAAAAGTGGTGTTATTATAATAGGAAAAATAATAAATAATAAAGATCCTGGAAGTGTATTTAGTAATTTATATAGAATAAATCCTTTCTGGATATATTAGTTGTCATTCAATGTAGAAAAAATATATTTTTTTTTCACAAAGCTTTCCATGTTGTTCTCTTCATTTACTTTATTTTTGAATGTCTTCTTTCAGCTTCTTCCTTTGAAAATCCCTTCCTTTATCTCCTTCCTTAATATTGAGTGCTATGATGTTTCTTAGAGGCATATAACTGAAAACTTTTGCCTGAGTGATTTCACAGCCTGTTAACTTTCTTACAAACAAAAAATGCAGGAATGTTCATGTTCTTTATGTTTCTCAGCAGCATTGTATTAAAATTAAAATTAACCTTTACGGTATTTCAGGATGAGAGAGAGATGCTTAAAAAGAAAAAATAGAACTACAAAAAGTAAAAAAGAACGTATAGCAAAAATGAAGAAAAAATAAAGGACAGATTTTGGGGAAAAATTCTTAAAGTTCTAATACTATTCATATTAATAAAGAAGATCTAAAAAAAGACAAATGGAAAAATGGACAAATGACAAACAGTTCATGAGAAAATGGAGTTGCAGATTACTTTTAAACATAATTAAAAACTGCTCAACTTCCTCATAAGATATGGAAAATATAGTGGTTTTACTTTTCAGATTGGCAATGACAAAAATGTTGATAACACATCATATTAGGACTGTAACACATTTTTGTCTCGTGAATTGATTCACATCCTTTGGAATACAGTTTGAGAGTATATATCAAAATAAAAATGCACAAAACTTTGATCCAGCAGTTCTGCTTCCAGGAATTTAATACACAGGTACACAAAGAAGTATATGTAAGTCTATTTTAGCATGCTTTTAATTGCAGGTATTTGGAAACTATTTAAATTTTCATCATTGATAGGCCAATTAAAACTGATGATTACCAGAATGGAGCTGGGCAAGGGGATGGGTTAAATATGTGATGGGGATTAAGGAGTGTGCTTGTGATGAGCACAGGGCCATGTATGGGAGTATTGAATAACTATATTGTACACCTGAAACTAATATAACACTATGTTAACTAACTGGAATTTAAATAAAAACTTAAAAAAAATAGGCCAATTAAATAAACTGGTACGGCCATTAAAAAGGATAAGGTTATATGAATTGTAGTCAACATCAAGACATTTTTAACACATGAAGAAACAAAATACAGAAAGGTATGTAGAGGACTGTCATTTGTATTAAAAGACATATTAGTTTGTGTATACTTAGAAAATCTCATGGAAGACAAAAAGTCCATCTATGGTTGCCTTTTGAAATGAGAAACGGGGATCTAGGTAGGAGGGATTTTTACTTTTCGTGGTATAAATATATGTACTCCTTGACTACTTGATTAATTCCAGTGTTTGTTTGCAGATAATACCTATTTTAAAATATGTTCTTTTAAATGTAAGGTTTCTTATCAAAATGATTTAATTGTAGGTCATATGCCATCCTGTTTTGTTAGTTTTTAATACTAGAAGACTAGCCAGAAAATGACGCAATAAGGCATTTTCTGGTAATCTTCCAGGTATCATAATTGACATGGTAATGTTTCCTTAAATGTGTTGTATAAATATTATGATAATATTACTCTTCTGATATTTTTGTACTCCAGGTAACAAAGACATTTCCCCCTTAAAAGCTAAAATGGAGAAGCCTAATATTCTTTTCAAACAATTGAAACCAATTTAATGTCTAATAAAAGCTATTTATGAACTGTGGCTATCACTTTGCTTCCATTTAAAGATTTATTTATTTTGAGAGAGAGAGTGAGCGCTCATGTGGGCACATGCATAGGAGTGCTGCAGGAAGGGGCAGAGGCAGAGGGAGAGAGAGGATCTCAAGCATACTTCCTGCTGAGCACAGAGCCCTCTGTGGGGCTCAGTCTCAGGACCCTGAGATCATGACCTGAGCCCAAATCAAGAGTGGGACACTCAATCCACTGAGCCACCCAGGTGTCCTACTTTGCTTCCATTTAATCTCATTCTTTTACTTATTTTTTAAAGATTTATTTATTTATTTATTTGAGAGTGAGAAAGTGCGCACATGAGTCGGGGAAGGTGCAGAGGGAGAGGGAGAGAAGCAGACTCCCCACTGAGCATGCAGAGCCTGCCCTAGGGCTTGAACTCAGAAACCTGAGATCATAACCGGAGCCTAAACCAAGAGTCAGACACTTAACTGACTGAGCCACCCAGGCGCCTCCTAATCTCATTCTTTTATTTTAAAACAAAGCCAAATAACCAACCTCCAAGATTCTTCTCTGCTAAAAAGAAGGAAATACTCCACCACAAACCTTTTGTTTAGAAGGAATCATGGTGTGACCGAAACAAGAAATATGTTTATATAGGTTATGAAAACATAACAGTAAAAATTGATTAGATTTTACCAACATTTTTATTTGTTCCTAGTGAAAACCACAGTTTCTTTGAAGTTTTTTGTAGGTCTGATTTCATGCAAAGATATAATTAAATAAATATATGTTCTACAAATAATCAGTGAAAGATTCTGTGCATCTTCTGGACATTTCTACTGCATATTTTATCCTAAAGTAACAGACCTAGGTTTATCTTGTTAGTTCAAGCCTCTGTAATAGCTTTTTGAGTAGGATAGTTTCTTAATTCTAGCTATGTAACAGCAACCTATTAAGTTGCCAAGGTGTGGAACAGAAAGTGACTGAATTCTTCACAGTCATTGGACTTTAATCCATTCATATTGAGCCCATTCAACTATCCAGTTACCTAGTAACCAAGAAACCCGTAAAACTAATCAACACAATTATACATACTTACAGGAGCCAAGATTTTGGCTTAGAGTCTATAAAGAGAATTGTACTTGGAACTGTGTGTAAAACATTTCAACTTTGGTGAGCTTGAGATCTGAATAGTTATACAAGAATGAGAATGAATCACTTAAAAATTTTACAGCATAGTTTGGATTTCTTTTGAACTTCAGAAGAGATTTACTTGGGTTTACCAATGAGGTTTGAGGAAAAATTTAGATAGGTATTACATTAGTAAATTGAAGTTTTAATTGAGTTTATTAAGATGATTCCTTTTGAAGATGAATTTTTACTTGGGAAAGAGAGATCTGTAGTTATAGATGGTTGGGTGTGTGGTGAAGGGTATATCAGAATCACTTGGGAAATGGTTTCAAGCCTCATACACTTAGAGAAAGAAGTCCCCTAGATTTGTGGTTCTTAGAGTGTGATCCTAAATCAGCAATGTCAGCGTCACCTGGTCAGATATGCTATGTGGCATATTTGGAATAGTTCCAGATTTCTTTTATAAATCCGCTCCTTCCTCCTTTTTTCTCCTTTTTAAAGATTTTATTTATTTGAGAGAGAGAAAGAGAGGGAGAGTACAGAGGGAGAAGCAGACTCCCCACTGAGCAGAGAGCCCAATGTGGGGCTCGATCTCATGACCCTGAGATCATGACCTGAGCCAAAGGCAGATGCTTAACCCACTGAGCCACCCAGGAGCCCCCTGCTCCTTCCACCTTGAGATTTTTGTGCTTGATTGCTGAGGTACAGATTTTTGTGTAGGAAGGAACTTTGGAAATCAATTTGTTCAAACTTTCTTTCATGCTTGTATACCTAGCACATTTTATTTGTATGTGTTCTATGTGACTAAAGTTCTCTTTACGAAATATTTGCAGTTTTTTCAGTTTCAATGTGATGAAAATTTTGTAATATTTACAAGAACAAACTGGGCCATATTATTTAATAACATATTTAGCAAATTTGACCTTCTTAAATATTCCTAACAATATTGGGTTAAGAAGGCAGAGAAATGTCTACATTTATTTTGGAAATGTTAACATCAAATGGTGACTTAATATTTGGAAAATTTTTCTAGGGAAGTTGCATATCCTATTAATAAATCTTTTAAAAATTTCTACTATGTCAAGTAACTTTGAATAGCATTTTAGCAAAAGTTAAAAAAAACTTTAATGTCATAATCTAAGAATATTTACTTTAAAAATATCCTTAGCAACTCTATCCAGCTAAAAAATCTATACAAAACACTATCATATTCAGCTGTAGAAAGTGTTAATTTTTATTTCAATTTTATTTTCTCAATTGTTTTTGTATTGTTTTAATGTTGGAAGTTTATATGCTCATAAAAGTTTTGAAGTTTTCCCAGTAGAAAAGAAATAAAAGATCTGCAAATCTGATTATGTCCCAGATTTTTTTAATCATTTTTTTTTAAAGATTTTATTTATTTATTCATGAGAGAGAGAGAGAAGAGGCAGAGGGAGAAGCAGGCTCCCAGTGGAGCAGGGAGCCTGCTGCGGGACTCGATCCCAGGACCCCGGGATCATGACCTGAGCCAAAGGCAGACTAATCAACTGAGCCACTCAGGCGCACGGAATCATTCTCTTAGTTGTTTATAATATGTGCATATGCATTACATGTTTCTATATTTGAATAATTAAATATTCCCAGTAGAAATGTATTTCATCCCTTTATTTAATTTTTTTTCTTTCTAATGGCAGTGTTAGGCCTTTATCCAAGGAAGGATACTTTGATCTCTATTTATCTAAGTCATTTCTGCTCAGTTTTGTATGCTATGCTTACCAAAAGCATAGCTACCATCTGTCACTGTACACCGCTATTACAGTTATCATTGACTATATATTCCTATGCTGTGCCTTTTATTCCTGTGACCTATGCATTCCATAACTGGAAGCCTGTATCTCCCACACTGCCACACCCATTTATGCCCATCCCCCACCCCCTTCTCTCTGGCAGCCATCAGTTCTCTGTATTTATAGGTCTGATTTTGCTTTTTGTTTAATTGTTTTGTTTTTTAGATTCCACATATGAGTGAAATCATATGGTATTTGTTTTCCTCAGTCTGACTTATTTCCCTTAGCATCATACCTTCTAGATCCATCCATGTTGTCACAAATGGCAAGATCTCATCCTTTTTTATGGCTGCATAATATTCCAGTACACACACGCACATGTGTGTGTGTGTGTGTGTGTGTGTGTGTGTGCATCACATCTCTATCCATTCATCTATTGATGGACACTCAGCTGCTACTTGTTTTCAATTTGTCGTAACATTCCATCTTTCTTTTACATGTTTGCTCTGTTCTTTTTCCTTTCAGTCTACTTTATCATTACATTTGAATGAGTTTGTTTTAGCATGTAATTGGATCATTAAAAAAAATATCCATTTATCTGTTTTGATAATGTATGTTTCTTCATTGATATGTTTAGTACATTACATTTAATGTAACTATTGATATATTTAAATTTATACCTGCTTGTTTTCTTTTTCATTCTTCTGTGTCTCATTTCCTGTCTTTTTTTTTTTTTTTAACATTATTTGAATCTTTTTGTAGTATTTAATCTGTTATTGTGTTCTGGATTATATCTTTGAGTAGTGTTTTTAGTGGTGGCTCTCAACCCACATGAGTTGAGACTTTTCTGTTTTTTTTGTACATGTGTACTGTATCCTGGATATTGTATTTTGAATATTATGTTAAAAGATTCAGAGTCTTATTTAGATGCTATGCAGGAAATTGATTTTCTTATTGTTTTGGCAGGCAGTTGACCCATTTGGGTTCAGGCCATAGGTTCTACCAGCCTTCTGTGTATTGTGATTTGAGTATCAACTTTCATTTTCAAAGCCTTGGTCATGCTATTTAGATCTCTTTTACAATCCAGTGGTCAGTCTGAGACCTGGGCTGTGTTCTCCCTTCAGTTCTCAAAGTTTTTGTTAGGAACAGATCCATGTATGCATCACTCAGGGATGAACCCAGAAGTTCATAAATAACTTTACTGGGATACTTTCTGAGGCTTCTCCTTCTCTACAGTCTCCTTACCAGTTTTCTGGGCCTCTCCTTTTCAGTTCTTGAGCCAGAAAAAAAATGAAGTTTTTTTTACCTTTTTCTGCTGTGTACTTCCCACAAATTAATTTGTATACAAGGCCAAGTTATAGGAGGGCAGAGAGAAAAAAGAAACCAAGGGAAGAGTTTCACCCCATCCTCTTGGGACCCCAGCTCCTTGTATCCAGAGGAAGATTTCCTAGGCACCTGTGAGCCTCCTTGGATGCACTCACTCCTTTCTGCACAGTGGGATCGCCAGGATCTGGGACATGAGAAAGTGGAGAAAAAGAAAAAATACTGGGAAAACTCTCTCTTTCTGAGCTTTAGGAACTCCCCTTCTCCCTGCTCAAGCCAGAACCAGAGAGCTTCTTTGGGAGCTCTCTCTGCACCTGCTGCTTACTACCGTGTTTCAGACTGCCTTAAAATATATCAGGCAGGGATACCAGGGAAAGATTAGGAACCTGATTCTGGTTTATGGTACTTCCAATTCTGGCCTTCTTCTCCGATCCTTTTGCATGGGATTTCCAGAGTCCTCAAATAGCTGCCTAATCCTTCAGTCTGGGTTAATTCATTGCATTCAGTGGGAGAGACAGGGTGATACAGGTTTACTAGATCTTACCCAGAACTGGAACAGGTGACCTATTATGAATTTTTTTCCTCTGGGTTCAGAATTTCTTTCTAAATTATACATATATTCCAAAAACCTTACAAAATGGAAGGTGAAAGGGGCTCATTAGAAGGGCCTATTTTCATATTATAGAGTATAGTAGTAGGAGAGTTGGATAATTTGAAAGCAACGTGAAGGTGGTGGGATAGGAGAGAGAGCGCAGCAAGGATACAGAAGGCAATTTTCAGTGGGGTTTAGAAAAGTAATCTGGCCTCTGATAAGGTTGTTTTAAACCGTAGTTTCCCCAATTCATGAAACTGACTTTGAATGGGTTATTTAAACTCTGAGCTTCTCTTCCCTTACCTGTGTAATGCAAGTCCATAATATCCACTTCACTGAAAATATGCAAAGTTCCTGGCACCTCCTAGATAATTAGTAAATGATATCTAAAATTGAAACACAGTGAAACTGAGTGTTTTAAATATATTATATTGGTTTATTTGGGGTCTTAATTAATCAGCAGGTAACCCCACAGCTCTCTCTAGCTAACTGCTTCTTTAAACAATACTTTAAATTTTCTCTAAAAAGTATTAAAATTTTTTAATTAAAAAGAACCATGTTTTCTGTTTGGCCTCATTCCAGTTAGTTTTACATTGGAATGTAATGATGGTTTATTTGTTTGAGAATTTGGAAACATGACTGGTTTGCTTATTCTTTCTAGCCCTGTGGTTTAGTATTATGGTATATTTAAGTCTATAACATATAAATATTATATAAATTTACGTAAATGTACAATATATATAAAATATAGGTAAGCAGTATGTTGTGAATAAATAATATAACATTTTCAGTTTCTACATAGCAGGGTTGTAGAAGTAGTATTTCATCAAGAGAATTACATTTTGTAATTTATGAGAACAACATAATACAGACTAGTGCAAAAGTGACAAAAATGTGCAAATTAAGGGAACTATCTCTGTGTGAATCAACTAACATTCAAAAAGCCCTTACCAAAAAAAAAATTTAATTTAATTCTAAATTTATTTAGAATACACAACTTCCTTTTTTTTTTTTTTTAATCCAGAGAAACTGATGCCTGTAAAGTGCGTAAATCCTGTGGTCTGTCATGATCCAGAATATGTAGGGAATTATATAAGTAAAAATCTCTTCCTTTAGGAAACTTGCTTTCTAGTTAGGGCTTCCACCAAAATTTAATCTTCTTTAAAGCCTTTACCTTTCCAAAGCTGTTTATGCTTGTAACTGCTGCTAATATTCTGTCTCCCTGCTCTCTCTAAGGTTCCTTACCAGGAGGCTCACTCTCCACAGCCCTACCTGCTCTTCTCCACTCTCTGCACCACATGGCACCACCTCCGAGACAGAAAAGTGTTTTCTTTTTGGTCCAGCCAGTCTATTGGGCCAGAGTAGAATAGCTGAGACCCCAGTACTTCCTTTTATAAACATGATCTCCCCTTGGGCCAGTTTCCCAGGGAGGATTTTCTTCCTGAGCTCTGTTTATGTTATGAGAAATCTTACTGCAGAATTTTTTTGTGAAACGAGTTCTTCACATATCTCATCATATTCAGTAAAGTAAGTAAACTGACTCAGTTTAACATTTATAGCTAACATTATCCTCGGTAATAGCACATATGAATTCGTATATTTATAATCCACAACACTCTTGGTGAGCCAAAGTAGATGGATTAATATAAATGTATCACAGTTACTGTGAGAACATTTCAAGGACCAGGCCCACCCATTTATGAAATGAATTTTATATTCAAAAAGAAGCATATTTGGACGAGTTGTTTCTGCCTTTTAATTCTACTGCCTATCACCAGAAACAAGGAAAAGTAGCTCATTAGATTGTATTTATTTTTCTACTCCACCCTACCTCAAAGGTAAATATTGAAGGGTTCTGGTGTGGCTGCAGTTATGGGTGAGAGGAAGGCACAGGTGGGAGCAGCCACATGCTGTAGACTGGGGGAGCCAGCTTCCTGGCCAGATGCTGGCAGTACTTCTTAATGGCTGTGCAACCTTGAGGAAAAGCCTTTAAATAACTTCTCTGTGCCTCACTTTCCACCTCTGTTATAGTACCTCTTTTATAAAGCTTTTTATGATTCTTGGGCATCGCAGCCTTTTTCATCCATTAATGGAAGATTAAAAAATGTAAAAAAAAAAAAAGGCAAAAGAACACATAGTAAGTCTAGTGAATTTACTGCAAAAAAAAAAAAAATACTAATTAAAACCCTAAACGTATAAGATTTAGGGAGACTTAGAGGCCATATTTTTGGATATTCCAGTCAAATCTGATTTGAACTAGTTTGTTCTTTAGCAGTGATTTCAGAGAGGCTACCCCTGAACATGTGTGTTAATTTGGATTTTCTTTTGGAAACGTAGAGCTGTTTTAATATTCAATCCAGAATCCACGGGCAAGCTAAATAGAAACACAATGCACCTGTTTCTTTTAAACCTCCAATTTTGGGGGCTCTTTCTCTAGGCTTCCATTGAATTCCCATATGTCTTTGTCTTGCTTCAGTCAAAGAAGTGAATAAAAGTTTTGTATGTTTAATTAGCAAGAGGTATTTAAAGAGTCGCTTAAGAAGGAAGAATCAACAATCCTTTTGAATGTGTAAATAAGACTTCCTTCCATACAGTGCTGAGTACCTGCTGTTCTGTAATATTTTCACGAGTGATTCTTTAAAATCTATAAACCACCATATCAGTTAAAATTTCTCTTTCAGGAAACACATTATTTTTAATACTTATTGAATTAAGAATTGTGTTTAATGGCATAGTAATACAAAAGAAATTTTTCATTTAGCGAATTGGCAAAGTTTAAAGGGAGGTAATATTTATTAACATTGAAATGGTCACTCACATGATTTGAGTTTAAACTGAAAGAGCCTTGCTAGAAAAAAAAAAAAATTGGCAAAATATTCCCTAAGTTGTAAAAACATTCACCTATAGAACACCAAATCCTTCTTAAACTAGTTATAAGAAGTTTGTACCAATATTTATGTAAATGGGAATTTTATAGCATTAATCATAATACTAGAAAGGTGTGAACAATAAAAATGGAATAGTTTAAATAAGTGAAGACAGTCATTGGTACCTTACATTTAAACACATATATTTGTTAGTTTACAGTATTTCTAATAATATTTATTATAAACCCCCCCCCCATGCATACACACAGAAACATAAAGTCATACACATATACACACATGCAGGACATTGACCAACATTTTGAGAATAGTTATTTTTGGAAGTTGGTTTAAGAGTTATGTTCATTTCTTTATACTTACTGATGTTTTACAAATGATGATGTTTTACTGTTGTGATCACAAATATGTATAGAAACAAACTGAGGGTTCTGGGGAGGGTGGGGGGATAGGTTAGCCTGGTGATGGGTATTAAAGAGGGCACGTACTGAATGGAGCACTGGGTGTTATACGCAAACAATGAATCATGGAACATTACATCAGAAAAAAAATATATATATATGTACTTCTATTTGTAATAGTTTAGCAACTTTTTCAAAAATCTAAGCACAGTTTAGTTCTGACACTCACCAGCCAGAGTTAGCACAGACTCCACAAGTTTAAAGGTACAAGTCTCCAATAAGACTGCCACCACTGAAGATACCAGCCCTAAGTTCAGGGAACCCCAGGTCACCCACACTTCTGAGCAACTGGCTACAAATTTGGGGGTTCTCATCACCCTCTCAGGTTTGATCATTCATTAGAATGACTCACAGAATTCTAAGTGCTACATTTACAGTGCAGGTTTTATTATGAAGGGTAAAAATCAGGACCAGCCAAAGGAAGAGACACCTTGGGTGAGATCTGGTTTCAGATTTGAAATTTTCATGCCTCTTTCCTGTGGAGTCAGAATGCGTCCCCTCCCAACATACTGATGTGTTCGCCACCTAGAATCTCACTCAAGCTTCAATGGCCAGAGTTTTTATTGGGGTTTCATTATGTAGGCATGGTTACTTGAATTATTAGCCAAGTGGTTGAACTAAATCTCCAGCCTCTCTCATCTCCCCAGAGGTCAAGAGATAAGTAAAATATAACATAGCTCAAAATACCACCCTCTTAATTCATATGGTGATCTTTTGGCATGATCAGCCCCCATCCTGTGACATCTCCTTAGCATAAATTGAGGTGTGATCCAAAGGCCCACCATGTTTAATAGAGACACTCCCATCACTTGGGAAATTCCAAGGATTCAGAAGTTTCTCCCCAGAGCCTGGGACAAAGGCCAGACAAAATCTTTCGTATACAACACTAAGTTACATGTAACAACTGAAATTGAGTAGTCATCACTTCCTATGGAAATGGAAGAAAATGATTAATACATGAGAGATTAATCAAAGCCTAATAAATATTTCTTTTTTAAGCAGGGCCTGTGTACATTCCTAGGACTATTAGCACATTAACTTCTATTTACTCAGCATGGAGTCTTGTGAAATAAAAGGTTTATAAAGTGAATGCTCGAAAAATACCAACGTTTACATTTATTAAGAGTTTCATCAAGCCTTTCAAATAAATCAAATATAATACTACACATATTATCTCATTGGAATATATGCCATGAAGTACTACACTAATATAGACACTACACTAATATAATTTAAAAATAACCTCAATGTTTATATCTTGGAGATGTAATGAATATTGTAATTTTTAGACAATGTCTTTAATGTAACTATAATTGTCTGCAATTTTTAAAGTCCATTACTGGATAAATCCATTCATCTGAATAATATAATTAATGTCACTATCCTACTAAAATCTAAAGCAAATCCTGTACACATGTAAGATGTGCTCTAACTCATTTGTCTTTCATTTAGCTACAAATAGGAAAAAGCCCTCCAGCAATGCCTCCATTTTCTTTCTCCTAGTTCTTTCCAATTTCCAAACTCATTACCAACAGCGCTTGTAAAATCATGTCTGCTAGAACCATAGTCACTGCGGAATCAGTGATGGGGAGTTATTGATGTCAGCTTGAAACCCAGGATAAAGTCTTCACCAGGGATTCTTAGTAATGTCTGTTAATGGCTGAATGGCAAGCAGCTCTTTTATGCTACACTTGAAGACGGACACTTATTCTTGGTTTCTTCACCAGCTGGTTTATTTTATCTAGTGAAATTATGCGTGCTTGTTGAGGATTTGCTGTGTGCCAGGCACTGTTTTAGAAGTGCTATCTGAGGGGGCGCCTGGGTGGCTCAGTCGTTAAGCGTCTACTTTCGGCTCAGGTCATGATCTATGGGTCCTGGGATCCAGCCCTGCATCGGGCTCCCTGCTCAGCAGGAGGCCTGCTCCTGCTTCTCCCTCTCCCTCTCCCTCTGCCCCTCCCCCTGCTTGTGCTCTCTCTCTCTCTCTCTCTCTCTCTGTGTCAAATAAATAAAGTCTTCAAAAAAATAAAATAAAAATTTTAATAAATAAATAAAAGTGCTCTCTGAGTGTACCATGTCAGTCTTCACAACAGTTCTGTGAGGTGGATGCAGCTGTCATACTGCCCATGACACAACAACCCAACAGCAGAATAGTCACTCAAAGTCATATAGCCATTAGGGATACCTGGGATCTGCGTATCTGAGCCAATGTGCTGGCATACATCACTTACCAGCCACCAAATCTACCTTCCTCCAAGTATCCTACCTTTTGTACAAAGGATATCCTCTCCCAGCAGTTATATGTTAAACCCAGATGGTCAGTTGTGGTAGATGGACTAGGACTTTGCAGGAACTAGCTGTTTTTCCTGCCCTTGGTAAGAAGCAGAGGAATTGTACAGACAGTGACCCCCTGGTTTCTTTTCTCTCCTCTCACTGTTGAAGGCACTGGAAACTGTCAGAGCCTAAGGTTTCAGTTTGCATATGCAGATCTCCAAGACTTCTGCCTAGAGAATTGCAAGATTGTCACATATCCAAAGGCTCCCTTGCCAAGAGGCCAGGACACATTCCAGTAAATACTCAACTGCAAAAAGTTTCCATCACGGTTTCTTCATTGTTTACACTTCCAGGAATAATGTAGAAAGGAACAACAGATATTTAGTTAGAAAGTTATATGCAACATATAACTGTCAAATAGTTCTTTTGTATTGTGAAATCATGTCAGACACATAAATCTGCATATTTAAACATATATGTACCTTTTAAAGACTAGTAAGAACCCATCACCCCTGTTCTCACCACCCTGTAAACTAAAGCATTAGGAGAAACTTAAAGCCCCTGTGGGCCACAATGACACTTGCCCCACATTCTCCTGAATTTTGTGTTATTCCCTAACTTTAAAGTATGTATTCCCCCCATGTATGTATCCGGAAAAAAATGTTCTGTTTCATTTTCCTACATTTGGACATTAAATGATATCGTATATGTGTTCTCCAATGACTTGCTTTTATTTTTTTTTTAGTGTCGTTATTTTGAGATTCATCTCTCTTGATGATATGGCTATAGTTTGTTTTCACTACAGTATACTCTTGCATCATAGGAATGTACCAGAATTTATTTGTTAAGGGGTGCCTAGATGGCTCAGTCGGTTAAGCGTCTGCCTTCAGCTCAGGTCATGATCCCAGGGTCCTGGGATCGAGCCCCGCATTGGGCTCCCTGCTCAGCGGGAAGCCTGCTTCTCCCTCTCCCTCTGCTGCTCCCCCTGCTTGTGAGCTCTGTCAAATAAATAAAATCTTTAAAAAAAGAAAAGAATTTATTTGTTCAGTGTACCATTGATGGACATTTGGAGTGTTTTTTTAAATTTTATTTTATTATGTTATGTTAGTCACCATACATTACATCATTAGTTTTTGATGTAGTGTTCCGTGATTCCTTGTTTGCGTGTAACACCCAGTGCTCCATTCAATATGTGCCCTCTTTAATACCCATCACCAGGCTAACCCACCCCCCCACCCCACTCCCCTCTAGAACCCTCAGTTTGTTTCTCAGAGTCCATCGTCTCTCATGGTTTTTTTTAATATGAACAGTGTGTCGACATTTTTGTATGTATCTTCTGTATACATGTACAAGAGTCACTTGAAGGTATATTCCTAAGAGTGTCCAGGATTTAAGGTTCTAGAAACACTCATTTTCTAAACACCAGAGATTACCATCTTTGAAGGAATAGGATCAATTTCATGTACTTTGATTGGCCTGCAGTTTGTTCTGACTTTTTGATATGCCCTAGAATACTTTTCTTTTTTTAAGATTTTATTCATTTAAGAGAGAGACAGAGAGAGCACAAGCAGGGGGAGGGGCAGAAGGAGAGGGAGAAGCAGACTCCCCACTGAGCTGGGAGCCCAATGTGGGACTCGATCCCAGGACCTGGAGATCATGACCTGAACCGAAGGCAGAGGCTTAACCATATGAGCCACCGAGGTGGCTCCCCCCCCACCCCCACCACAGAGTACTTTTTTTAATCTTTAAGACACATAGGACTTTGTACAACTAGTTCTAGTTCCAGAAGTGAGTGGAAATGGTGCAAGACTGGTGGGATTCCGATCCATGCTTGGCAAGACAGTCATTTGAGCTGGAAATCTACATACTGGTTTATGTCATGGTGGTGTTCATTGAGTCAACTCAGTATCCATATTGACTACTGTCTTATATGGTAATCTAAAGTTTCTTTGACATACCTCATCTATATTGGTGATTTCTACTCAGCTGGAACTACACAAATGACCCCATTTTGTAATCTGATAAACAGAATGACACATTGGAAAGAAAATCCAAAAGAAACTTTGAATTTAGAAGTACTTGATTTTAGGGGTGCCTGGGTGGCTCAGTCAGTTAGGCATCTGCCTTCAGTTCAGGTCGTGATCTCAGGGTCCTGGGATTGAGCCCCGCATCGGGCTCCTTGCTCAGCGGGGAGCCTGCTTCTCCCTCTCCCTCTGCTGCTCCCCCTGCTTGTGCTCTCTCTCTGTGTGTCAAATAAATAAATACAATCTTAAAAAAAATAGAAGTACTTGATTTTAGTAGGGTTGGCTATTTATATATGAGAGAGATAATATAATTAAAGATATGGAAAGTATTCAACCCTTTGCCTGACATTAGATAAGCATTCATAAATTATAGCCTTTGTTGATGTTGTTCATTGTTAATATCCAGAACTCAGAAATCCTAAAATTCCTTTCTCTGATAATAACTTTTTTTTTCAGTCTTGAATGAATTCATGAAATCTCTCCCCCACCCCTTGTTTCAAATCTCATCTCAACCTCTGATTTACTTCTCTCGAGTTATACTCATAACGTTTACATATACATACTGTTTATTTAAATAAAATAAACTTCTTCTGGCCTCTTCTTAAACAAAACATGCCTATTTGGAGCTTTTGACTCTTACCCTCCCCAGTCCGCACCACTTCCCCACCAGCTTCCTCTGCAGTTCAGTTAATGGCACTGTCATCAGCTCTGGTACCCTGGCCTGAAAACTGACGCTCATCCTTCACTCCTCTCTTCCCTAGTCCGTCAGCAGCTCCAGTAGATTCTGCTCCTGACCACACGTCACCCTCTCCAGGGTGACCTCCCCGGTCTAAGCCAGCATCGGTCCCACCCGGATTATGGCTGCCATCCCATCCTCACTGCTTCCACTCGTGCCCCCTCAAGAGAAAGTATAAATCAGCTCTCATCCCTCCACTGATTAAAGTCCTCCAAAGACTGCCCAGCGGCAATTATAGCAAATCCTAAACATTTTGCCTCGCTTTTCAGGTATGATCAGACTTGTTTCCATCTCTTCACTCTGTTCTCTTCAGTCCTTGTGTCCCAGTAACACCTGACCTCTGCCTCACCCTTGAGTACTCCAAGCTCACTGCCATCTCAGGGCCTTTGCACGTATTGCCTGTTTTCCTAGAACTCCCTACATTGTAGTGTCATGCCTCCTTTCCTGGTTCGAACAGCTCAAAGTTTACCACTGAGAGAGGATTTCCCTGAACCTCCTGGGACCCCATCCATGTTTTTCCTAAACTTTTTACTTTGTTTTCTTTATGTATCTGTACTATCCAGATATAATCTTAAATATTTGTTAATGTGTTTTTAATCTCATGCCACTAAAAATCTCCAGCATGATGGTCACCTGTTTTTCTGGTCTTTACTATATTTTCAACATCTATGTTAATGCCTGATACATAATAAGTGCTCAGTAAATATTTGTTGAATTAATAAAAATATGAATGAAATGTAACTGGAGACAAAAAAATCATAAAACCTGTTACATGTATCACTAAGTAATAATAGTAACTATATATATCTATCTTAAGGTATTAAAATGTTTTATTTTTCAGGACTAAGTGGAATTCTTCAAAATGTCAGGTAAGATTTTATGAATAAATTTTAATATGCTCTATTTTCAAATGTGAATTTTGTGATATTTTCCTTAAAAATTGGAGTTTATTTCCTTTTGAAGTTATTTTTTATTGTTGTTTAGCATTTGGAGAAAACATATGTGTTCATTTATATATATGAACATTTCTATCTTTGACAGAAAAGGATTAAAAGGGATTTATATTGGCACATATATACTGAAAGATCTCTAAAGTATGTGGGGAGAATTAAGTAAAGGAAAAAGTAAGAAAGTAAGTCTGCAAAGAGGGGCAGTACTAATAAGAAGCCTGTGGTGACAGCCTGCTCACATGGAGAAGGGCTCAGAAGCAGGTCCTGCATTTTCAAACAGTGCAGAAGATGATGGAAGGAGAGAAACATCACATTTATGGGATTTGTGTTTTTCAGAGATAAAAATCAGTCAGTTAAGAGAATCAGAATTTTTCCTTGTAGTGAGTACAGGGAGACACGTCTCTGATCACAACAACGGGATGAGGTAGCATCATGGAAAGTGAGTTCAGGCCCTCCCTTGCAACAATTATAGTAACCGAGATCAGTTTCACTGGAGAGGTAGTTTAAACTGCCTCTGACTGAGTTGTGTGTGGAACCACTGCATTTTAAGCCATTACGTATTTATTGTGTGATGTTTTGAAATCATTTAAACATAGTCATTTTCCAAAAAGGATTAGGGACAAAATAAGATTCACTCTACATATGACTGTGTTCTCCATATTATATAGTGGGGAAAAGAATTTTTGCTAATGAGCCAGCAGTTTATGTAGGTAGGAATCAGCATGAAGTCAGCTGAACCACTAGCATGAAAGTGTGTTGCTTTGATCATAGCACAATATAAATAATTGCTTAGTTTGTTTTTTTCTTAAATCTATATTCAGCCTGAAAATTCATCAATATATATTAATAGGTTAATACCTAATATACATAATAAATTATGTGTCTTTAAAAAATATGAGTGTATTTCATATTATTTACATTCATTGATAAGAAAAAATGAATTTGGGGCGCCTGGGTGGCTCAGTCGTTAAGCGTCTGCCTTCAGCTCAGGTCATGATCCTGGGATCCTAGGATCGAGCCCCACATCAGGCTCCCTGCTCCGCAGGAGGCCTGCTTCTCCCTCTCCCACTCCCCCTGCTTGTGTTTCTGCTCTCGCTGTGTCTCTCTCTGTCAAATAAATAAATAAAATCTTTAAAAAAAAAAAGAAAAAATAAATTTATTCTCTTATCACATTATCACTTCCATTGTAAATCATGTCCCTTCTACCTCTCCTCCCAAGGTGTGGTCCCCACAGCCCCTGAGCAACCTACAGATGAAACGGAGAATCAAATAAAGTCTCCTGATCCCAGGCCTGATGCTCCTCCTGACTACAATTCCCATTTTGTACCAGGTGGGTTAAATAATCAGAAAGATTATTTCACCTCTCCAGAAAACCATACTAATAGTTAAGATTGCTTTTAAAAGTAAGTAAGTAATTGAATGATTCAGTAAATAAGTATTGAATGCCTCCAGGATGCCAAGTAGTTTACTGGATGTCCATTAGAATATATTTGTAGGCTACTGAGGAAGGAAGTTGTACAAACACTAAAGGCATGCTCTTTGCTCTGTTATGAAAATGTGAAGAGAATGTTGTAGGACCGGGATGACAGTAACTGACTCTACCAGGGATTTGAGGGAGGATATAACTGAGGAAGTCAGATTTTTCTGGCTTGATGAGGAGTTTCTCACTCAACGGAAAGGAGGAAGGGACTTCTTTCTAGCAGAAGGAACTGTAGGTACAAAAGCACAAGGTCGTGTGGGGGGATGGAGTAAACTTGTGATGGACATTAAGGAGGGCATGTGATGTAATGAGCAGTGGATATTATATAAGACTGATGAATCACTGACCTCTACCTCTGAAACTGGTAATACATTATATGTTGATTAATTGAATCTAAATTAAAAAAAAAAAAAAGCCCAAGGTCATGAAAGTCTGTTAGGAGACATGCATGGGACAAATGCAAGAGAAATGGAGGTGAATGGCCTTGAGTGCTGATTAAGGAGTTATACAAATATTTTTATAAGTCTGAATGCACTACTGGTGGTGACTTAGTGAAATGGATACTCATAATGCTAGTAGAAATTTGAGTTATTATAGTCTTTTTATAAAGTAATTAGGCAATGTGTAAAATTTTTAAAATTAGAAATACGCTTACTTTCGAAGTAAGGAAGGAAATAATCGGGATTGTATGCAAATACATTTCAATGACCTAGAAAATGATAGATAAGGTGTAGCAACATTTCTCTAAATATATAGTTAAATGTATATTTAGAGGTGGGAACCATTGAGTTAGTCTGTGAAAGAGGAGAAGAAGCCCCAGTACCCAAAGGATAATGGTAAAAATGTTGTTTTGGCTCTAGACAAAAGATCTGTGGAGCTCAGTTAACCTCTGCCCTTGCAGTGTTTTCTGAAAACAGCAGGGCTTCCTTTTCCCCTTTCCCTCATATATGTGCATATCTGGTCCAATTTAACCCCTCATTACTGGCTCAACTCCTGCTAAATCCAAGGTTTTGACAGTCCTAAATTATAATCATGCTATATCTGACCATTTCTCTAAATTTACTTCAGAACATGATCTACATAATCTATCTTATGTTAATGGATCACTCTATAACCAATAACCTAGGTTCCACTAGAACAGAGGCTCTACCAGTTCTAAGTAACATTGGCTATAAGTCATGTTCTGTTCATCTGGGAAAGTGTCTGTTCCTCTCCTATCAAAAAATTAGCAAGAGCATAGGATATATCATTCAAATCAAATGACTAGATAAGTTGAAAAACATTATGATGCAGAGCACAGAACTGCATTTTCAGTTATGAAATACAGTAACAAAAATTCACTGTGATCGCCACCTAGTGGCTGAACTATATACTTATTTATGATGATGCAAATTATGGCCCTGTAATTCACATAAAGGAACTTGGAATACTATAAAGTATTTGGCTTTAATTAATTTCTTTAAAATCAATTACTTAATTTCTATTAGCATTATAGTACTGGACATGCAATCCCACTGAAAATAATTTTGTCCCAAATATGTTTGAAAGAATAGCTAATAAAGACACTTTTGTTATACGTAGTCTATTTAAAGAAAAGAAATTGACATAATTTTGTGAAATAAAAAAGGATGGTAGTATTCAAAATAACTGAGAAGATGCAAATCCCACAAAGAGGTATTTTTCACGTTGGTATTGGTAGGACAAAGCTCCATAACAGAGTTCTTTTTTTAAATAAATCTGGGATATTATAGTTACCAAAATTAACCGTTTTGCTTTGTTTTGGTTTCCTACAGAACCAATCAGAATCCTTAATGGTAATTTCAAAGCTCAAATGGGGAATATAATATGCTGTTTACCACACATAATTTGAACATGTTTGTTCCTTCAGTTCTCTTAACATCTATGAATAATACATATAACAAAAATCATTTGATTACATAAACATGTATATAATTTTTCTAGAAATATAATCTGTACTGAATAGCCCCATAATCTAAATTATAATTTTCTAATTTATTGATCCTCAAATTTTATTACATGAGGTACTTTTATGTTAAAATCACATGGCTAAAGATGGCGGAGGAGTAGGGGACCCTATTCCAACCGGTCCCCTGAACTGATCTGGATATCTACCAGACCACTCTGAACACCCACAAAATCAGTCTGAGATGTAAGAAGATATATCTGGATCTCTACAAACAGAATATCGCAGGCAGTTGGTTTCGAGGTATGAAGTGGGGAGCCGCGATTCCCTGGGCAGATTTTGGAAAATAAACAGAAGGGGGAGGGAGCCAAGCCGCCAGGATCCTACACCACCGGTGAGCGATAGACTCCTGTGCTGGGGACAGGGCACAGGCTCGCAGACCGGTAGTGGCGGGGAAAGGACTTTAGGGTAGCCCCCTGGACTGAAATCTGGAGCGGCAGCGCCGTGCATGCGAACTGGGGGCGGCTGGTGGTTTTAGAAACACAAAGGGTAGAGACGTGCCTGGACCTGGCAGCTGAGGGGTGCACAACCCAGGACGCTGCAGTTTATAGCAGCACAGACAGAAACAGAGATAGTGTGGCCTGGAGAGCTCATTGAAGAACAGACTGCGATCTCTCTGCTCTGAGGCAGAGGGTTGGAAACGGTCTCTTCTGCTCTGACTCTCGGAAGAGATGCAGAAAGCCACCAGGGAAAGCCGCCAGAGAACAAAAGCCCCCAAAAAACGGTTTTCACTGAGCCCATCCGCCCCACACAGAGGGCAGGGCAACTCCACCCAAACGGGGTTGCCTGAGTAACGGCGCAGCAGGCCCCTCCCCCAGAAGACAGGCTGGGAGAACAAGAGGCCAACAACCCTAAGGTCCCTATAAAACAGGTGCATCTTGCTTGGGTTGTGGTCAATAATTTGGACTCTGTATATTCCCTCAACCACCCCTCAACAGAATGAGTAGGAGGAGGAACCCCCAAAATAGGAAAGACTCAGAGACTGTAACTTCTGCCACAGATTTACAAATGGATACAGATTAACCAAAATGTCGGAAATGGACATCAGGGTAGCGTTTATGAAGACAATAGCTAGAATGGAGAAATCGATTAATGGCAACGTAGAGTCTCTACTGGCAGAAATGAAAGCTGAATTGGCAGAACTTAAAAATGCTATCAATGAGATCCAATCTAATCTAGATAATCTAACAGCTAGGGTAAGCAAGGCAGAAAAACGAATTAGTGATCTAGAAGACCAACTGATAGAAAAGAAGGAAAAGAGGAGGCCAGGGAGAAGCAACTCACAATCCATGAAAGCAGAATTGGAGAAATAAGTGACACCATGAAACGTTCCAGTGTCAGAATTATTGGGATCCCTGAGGGGGTGGAGAGAGAGAGAGGACTAGAAGATATATTTGAGCAAACTGTAGCTGAGAACTTCCCTAATCTGGGGAATGAAACAAACATTCGTGTCTTAGAGGCAGAGAGGACCCCTCCCAAGATCAAGGAAAACAGACCAACGCCCTGGCATGTAATAGTAAAACTCACAAATCTTAGGACCAGAGAAATCATCTTAAGGGCAGTTAGGGGGAAGAGATTCCTTATGTACCAAGGGAGAAACATCAGAATAATGTCAGACCTATCCACAGAGACCTGGCAAGCCAGAAAGGGCTGGCAAGACATATTCAGGGTACTAAATGAGAAGAACATGCAGCCAAGAGTACTTTATCCAGCAACGCTGTTATTTAGAATGGATGGAGAGATTCAGAGCTTCCAAGACCAGCAGAAACTGAAAGAATATGTGAGCACTAAGCCAGCCCTGCAAGAAATGTTAAGGGGGGTTCTATAAAAGGAGAAAGACCCCAAGAGTGATATAGAACAGAAATTTACAGAGACAATCTATAGACACAAGGACTTCACAGGCAACATGATGACAATAAATTCATATCTTTCAATAATCACTCTCAATGTGAACAGCCTAAATGCTCCCATAAAACGGCCCAGGGTTGCAGATTGGATAAAAAGACAGGACCCATCCATATGCTGTCTACAAGAGACTCATTTTGAACCTAAAGATACATCCAGACTGAAAGTGAAGGGATGGAGATCCATCTTCCATGCCAATGGACCTCAAAAGAAAGCTGGGGTACCAATTCTTACATCAGACAAATTAGATTTTAATCTAAAGATTGTAGTTAGAGACATAGAAGGACACTATATCATTCTTGAAAGGTCTATCCAACAAGAAGATCCAACAATTGTAAATATCCACACCCCCACCATGGGAGCAGCCATCTACATAAGCCAACTGTTAACCAAAATAAAGAGTCATATTGATAACAATACATTAATTGTAGGAGACCTCAATACTCCACTCTCAGCAATGGACAGATCATCTAAGCAGAAAATCCACAAAGAAGCAAGAGCTTTGAATGACACACTGCACCACATAGATCTCATAGATATATACAGAACATTCCACTTTAAAAAAATAGAATACTCATTCTTCTCGAGTGCACACGGAACTTTCTCCAGAATAGACCACATACTCGGTCACAAATCAGGTCTCAACTGGTACCAAAAGATTAAGATTATTCCCTGCATCTTCTCAGACCATAATGCTTTAAAACTAGAACTCAATCACAAGAAAAAATTTGGAAGAAATTCAAACACTTGGAAGCTAAAGACCACTCTGCTCAAGAATGTTTGGGTCAACCAGGAAATCAAAGAAGAACTTAAACAATTCATGGAAACCAATGAGAATGAAAACACATCAGTCCAAAACCTATGGGATACTGCAAAGGCAGTCCTAAGGGGGAAATACATAGCCATCCAAGCCTCACTCAAAAAAATAGAAAAATCCCGAATTCACCAATTAACTTTACACCTTAAAGAACTGGAGAAAAGGCAACAAACGATGCCTAAGCCACGCATTAGAAGAGAAATAATTAAGATTAGAGCAGAGATCAATGAATTAGAAACCAGAAACACAGTAGATCAGATCAACAAAACTAGAAGTTGGTTCTTTGAAAGAATTAATAAGATCAATAAACCTCTGGCCAGACTTATCCAAAAGAAAAGAGAAAGGACCCAAATTAATAAAATTATGAACGAAAGGACTAACACCAAGGAAATAGAAAAAATTATTAGAAATCACTATCAACAACTATATGCCAATAAATTAGGCAACCTGGAAGAAATGGATGCCTTCCTAGAAACCTATAAACTGCCAAGACTGAAACAGGAAGAAATTGACAACCTGAATAGACCAATAAGTAGTAACAAGATTTAAGCAGTGATCAAAAACCTCCCAAAGAACAAGAGTCCAGGGCCTGATGGATTCCCTGGGGAATTCTACCAAACATTCAAAGAAGAAATAATACCTGTACTCCTGAAGCTGTTTCAAAAAATAGAAGCAGAAGGAAAGCTTCCAGACTCATTCTATGAGGCCAGCATTACCTTAATCCCCAAACCAGGCAAAGACCCTGTCAAAAAGGAGAATTTCAGACCGATATCCCCAAAATTCTCAATAAAATCCTAGCTAATAGGACCTAACAATACATTGAAAGGATCATCCACCACGACCAAGTGGGATTTATCCCCAGGATGCAAGGGTGGTTCAACATTCGAAAATCAATCAATGTGATAGAGCACATTAATAAGAGGAGGGAGAAGAACCATATATATGGTCCTCTCAATTGATGCAGAAAAAGCATTTGACAAAATACAGCATCCTTTCCTGATTAAAACTCTTCAGAGTATAGGGATAGAGGGCACATTCCTCAAGTTCATAAAATCCATCTGTGAAAAACCCACAGTGAATATCATCCTCAATGGGGAAAAGCTGAGAGCCTTTCCCTTAAGATCAGGAACAGGTCAAGGATGCCCACTCTTGCCACTATGTTCAACATAGTACTAGAAGTCCTAGCAACAGCCATCAGACAACAAAAAGAAATAAAATGTATTCAAATTAACAAAGAAGAAGTCAAACTTTCTCTCTTTGCAGATGACGTGATACTTTATGTGGAAAATCCAAAAGACTCCACCCCCAAATTACTAGAACTCATACAGCAATTCAGTAATGTGGCAGGATACAAAATTAATGCAAAGAAATCAATTGCTTTCTTATATACTAGCAATGCAACTGTAGAAAGAGAAAATAGAGAAACGATTCCATTTACAATAGCACCAAAAACCATAAGATACCTCGAATAAACCTAACCAAAGAGGTAAAGTATCTATACACGAGGAACTACAGAACACTCATGAAAGAAATTGAAGAAGACACAAAAAGATGGAAAAACAGTCCATGCTCATGGATCAGAAGAATAAACATTGTTAAAATGTCTATGCTACCCAGAGCAATCTATACCTTCAATGCCATCCCAGTCAAAATTCCAATGACATTTTTCAAAGTGCTGGAACAAACAATCCTAAAATTTGTATGGAATCAGAAAAGACCCTGAATCGCCAAGGAAGTGTCGAAAAAGAAAAACAAAGCTGGGGGCATCACGTTGCCCGATTTCAAGCTATATTACAAAGCAGTGATCACCAAGACAGCATGGTACTGGCACAAAAACAGACATATAGACCAATGGAACAGAATAAAGAGCCCAGATATGCACCCTCAACTCTATGGTCAATAATCTTCGACAAAGCAGGAAAAATATGCAATGGGAAAAAGATAGTCTCTTCAGTAAATGGTGCTGGGAAAATTGGACAGCTATATACAGAAGAATGAAACTGGACCATTCTCTGACACCATACACAAAGATAAACTAAAAAATGGATGAAAGACCTCAATGTGAGACAGGAATCCATCAAAATCCTAGAGGAGAACTAGGCAGTAACTTCTTCAACATCGGCCACAACAACTTCTTTCAAGATACATCTCCAAAGACTAGTGAAATAAAAGCAAAAATGAACTTTTGGGACTTCATCAAGATAAAAAGCTTCTGCACAGCAAAGGAAACAGTCAACAAAACAAAGAGGCAACCCACAGAATGGGAGAAGATATTTGCAAATGACACTACAGACAAAGGGCTGATTTCCAGGATCTATAAAGAACTTCTCAAACTCAATACCCAAAAAACAAATAATCAAGTCAAAAAATGGGCAGAAGACATGAACAGACACTTCTCTGAAGAAGACATACAAATGGCTAACAGACACATGAAAAAATGTTCATCATCATTAGCCATCAGGGAAATCCAAATCAAAACCACATTGAGATACCACCTTACACAAGTTAGAATGGCAAAAATTGACAAGGCAAGAAACAACAAATGTTGGAGAGGTTGTGGAGAAAGGGGAACCCTCTTACACTGTTGGTGGGAATGCAAGTGGGTACAGCCACTTTGGAAAACAGTGTGGAGGTGCCTCAAAAAATTAAAAATAGGGCTACCCTATGACCCAACAATTGCACTACTGGGTATTTACCCCAAAGACACAGATGTAGTGAAAAGAAGGGCCAAATTCACCCCACTGTTCATAGCAGCAATGTCCGCAATAGCCAGCCTGTGGAAAGAGCCGAGATGCCCTTCAACAGGTGAATGGATAAAGAAGATGTGGTCCATATATACAATGGAATATTACTCAGCCATCAGAAAGGATGAATACCCAACTTTTACATCAACATGGATGGGACCGGAGGAGATTATGCTAAGTGAAATAAGTCAAGCAGAGAAAGTCAATTATCATATGGTTTCACTTATTTGTGGAACATAAGGAATAGCATGGAGGACATTAGGAGAAGGAAGGGAAAAATGAAGGGGGGGAATCGGAGGGGGAAATGAACCATGAGAGACTATGGACTCCGAGAAACAAACTGAGGGTTTTAGAGGGGAGGGGGGTGGGTGGATGTTAGCCTGGTGATGGGTATTAAGGAGGGCACGTACTGCATGGAGCACTGGGTGTTACACGAAAACAGTGAATCATGGAACACTACATCAGAAATTAGTGTTGTATTGTATGGTGACTAACATAACATAATAAAATTAAATTAAATTAAAAAAATAAAATAAAATCACATGGCTCATATAAGAATTAAGCAACTCACTGAGTTGATAAAACAATATTCTTAAGATTATTTATATGACTTTTAGTTGCATTGTTTTTAATAGTTCAAAAAGAGGGGGTAGGGATATCTGATTTCCAGTCTAATTTGGGTACTCTTAAACACAGTTCTTACAGGAACTGAAGTATATTCTTCATGACAAACTGAAACATGTAATTTCTTCCATTTGTTCTAAAGACACTAGGTTTTTTGTTTTTGTTTTTTCTCATGTAGCTCTAATTTGACGTTGTTTCTAGTTACTATTATTTTTCCCTTAGTCTGTCCTGACTTTCAGTGTCTATCAAGATCTGTACGTCCTCTGTCCTTAAGAAGTGGTATTCCCCAGGGTTGGGCCACTCCCCTGCCCTGCCTTGTCTCCTTCTTTCAACTATTCCATTCACCCAACTTTTTACACACTCTCCTGAGTGATCTTGGTAATTTGCCTTTAACCACTTAAGAATCCCTTAGCACCCGCCCGTATCAATCTCCTGTGCTCTGAACTTGCATTTCCCTGGAAATGACCCTGGATCTCAAACTCAGTAGTCTGTAATTCAACTTTGGCATGTTGCTCCAGAACACATACCCTCTATTCTTTCCCTCCTCTGGAGGTTGCAGGGACCCACCACAGAACTTGAGAATCTTTCCTCATATCCAGTCTGTTACTGAGACAGGACTGTCTCTTCAATGTTGCTTATTACTCCTCCACTTACTGCTCCTTACATTACAAATTAACTTGCCTTCCATCTGCACTCCTGGAAGCACCTCCTGCCTAATTGAACCTCATTCATAAAGGTTCTGAGTGTAAGTCCAATTACTTCACTTTCTGTTTTATTGGCATACAGTTTACTCTTTGCACAGAGGAGTATAGGTCTTTCATAATCTTCAGTCCTTCCCCACCTTCCTTTCTAGCCTGTCTGCCTAATCTCCATACACAGCCTTGGCCCCCCTGCAATACTGAGTCTCCCCTGTGCAATTGTTCATTTTGCACCTACTCTCCCTGTAAAACCTCTGTCCATTGTGGACATCTGGCTGGGTCTAACATGTCAGCACTAACATCATAGGGTACCTCCTCTGCCTGGGTTGAGCACCGTTCCTCTCTAATCTCTTCACACACTATGAATCTACCTCTGATCCCACGAGTGAATTGCTTCATGATAACCATTCACTTTTTTAAAAAAAAATCTGTGTATTTTCTGTAGAACTGAATGTCCTCAAAGACATGTCTTTCTACATCTTTCTGTCTCTAGCAGCAAGCACAGCAGCTGGTCCTTGAAATGGCATTGTGGAGTGTTTCCCAAATAAAGAAATGTTTGATTTATTTCATGGCCTTGTTCTCAGACAGTATTAGAAGAAATAGTTCCACAATTCATGATGCTCCTGAGTGGGATTTTGATGAGTAACCAAAATGTCCCAGACTTCATGAGCGTCAAAAGCCACTCTTCCCTTTAATGCCCAAATCACCGGAATCTGACCCTCTGTCCAATTTGCCTTATAGGAAGGGCTATCTGTCTTTATTTCTCATCCCACACAACTTCTGGAAGTCTTGGGGAATCTCCCTTCCTGGTGGTGGCTGGTTTCCTCGGCATTGGCTGACCCCAGACCACTGCTTTGCCTCTATGCTGGTGACCACTTACTCTTTCTGAAGCCAGCTTTCTGCCTGCTACACTGTTTTTTCTGTACTGTGACATCCCCTAGGAGGGGTGCATGCGTGTGTGTGTGTGTGCGTGTGTGTGTGCGCGCGCACACGCGCGCCTAAAAAAACAGTGGCCAGCTAGAGTTGCTCTTCTACTCTGTAGTTTCAAGGCTATCCAGAGAGTCCTATTTTGGATGTTCCTCGCCTCTCTGATCTAAAGGGAGTATTAGCATAATTTAATTAAGGGTGCCTCTGCAGTCAGAATGCTTGAGTTTTAATTCTGACTCTGTCACATATTGACATTATTGATTCTTGAGCAAGTTACTTATCCTCCTATGCCTCAGTTTTTTCCTCTGTAAATTAAGGAGAATAATAATAGTCTCTACCACATAAGGTTGATGCCTAGATTACAAGATTTAATACATGTAAAGTAGTTACAACAGTGCCTGGAACATAATAAAAGCTCAGCACGTATTACCTATTACTACTTATATATATAAGTAGTAATATATATATATATATATTATATATATATATATAAACATAGCTTCCTCTAACAGGAGTTCCTTCCTGGTGTGCATGGTGTCCAGGATCCAGTTCTTTGGGTTCTCTGAGAGAGAGCATAGTCTCCACCTTACCCGACTCTCTCAGGTCTTTTTCATTCTGCAGGAGGGACCTTTTCAAAGAACAGCCACCAATGGACTGTTCACATTTTTCAGGAAATATCAGTCCCTGCCCTACACAGCTGTGTGGCATTGCTTTTTGATTACAAAAAGATACCAGATTTCCCAGTCTGGAGCCGCAGGCCCAGAGCCTGGGTTATTTTGGGAAATATGGCTACAGCTATCCCAGGCTTGTTCCCTTTAGTGCACGTACTTAGACAGGAGGTAAATCTCAGCTTCTGACACCCCTTGCTGTCTTCTGGACCAATATCCCAGTATAAGAAAACGCGGATACATGCACATCCACACATTATAAACAGTACTTTTATAAACAAATAGCAATTTTCAGAAAGAAACTCAGTTTAACCTATATTTAGGTAAGATTTGTTTTTTCCTTTAAGGAGAAGATCCACAAAACTATTTGCAACCATGTGATTATGCATCACAGTTTTGTGACATTGTCTCCATCTTTTCCATTTTACAATAGGATCTTTTCTTTTTTACGTTGGTTAAACAAAAGGGTCTTTAAATCACTGGCTTTCAAACATTCTTTTTTTTTTTCTTTCTTTTATTTAAAGGAATCTCTACACCCAACGTAGGGCTCAAACTCACAACCCCAAGATCAAGATTCACATGCTCTACCAGCCGCCCCCTTAAACATTCTTAATGACAATCTACTATGACCCACAGTAAATAATATATATATGTATATATTTACATATAACAATATTTATATGTATTTATTATATATATGCTATATATAACATTTCATCAAGCAATAATACAGTGAGTATATAGCATATGGACAATACAGTTTGATTTTTTCTATTTTATTTTATTCTAGTGTAGTAAATTTTATTGTAAAAAATTTTAATTGTTAATCATTAAATTGATTTCACAGCCCACTAATGTATGTATGTATTATAAAACACTATATTAGCACAATGTTTCTCAAACTTCGTTGTTGATAAGAATTAGTGAAATAGCTATACTTATATCAGACAAAATATACCTTAAGGCAAAAGTTGTTATTAGAGATAAAGAACATTTTACAATAAGAGAAGTGTCAATCCATCAGGAAGACATAACAATTATATATATATATATATATATACATCTAAAAACAGAGCTCCAAAATATATGAAGCAAAAAAGACCGAATTCAAAGGTAAAATAGACAATTCAGTAAATAAGAGTTGGAGACTGCAATACCCCACTTATAGTAATGGATAGAACAACTAAGTAGAAGGTCAAAGGGAAATAGAGGCCATAAGCAATATTATACACCAAACTAAACATAGACACGTATAAATTACTCTACCCAACAACAGCGGAATATACATTCTTCTCAAGTGCATATAGGACATTTTCCAAGATAGATTACTGATTGAGCCAAAAAACAAGTCTCATTAATTTAAAACAACTAAAATCATACAGGTTTCACAATGGAAGAAAATTAGTAATCAATAAAAATAGAAGGAAAGTTGGGAAATTCGAGGAAATTAACACACCATTAAATAACCAAAAAGGCAAAAAGAAATCACAAGAGAAATTGGAAAATACTTTTGAGGTAAATAAAATCTCAATATACCAAAGCTTATGGGATACAGCTAAAACAGAGCATAAAGAGGGGAGCCTGGGTGACTCAGTTGGTTTTGCGATTGAGCTCCACACTGGGCTCTGTGCTCAGCAGGGAGTCTGCTTAAGATTCTCTCTCTCTCCCCCTCTGCCTCTCCTCTCTCTCTCAAATAAATAAACCTTAAAAAAAAAATCAGAGAGAAATTTATAGCTATCAACACCTACATTAAAAAAGAAGAAAGACTTCAAATCAGTAACCCAACTTTTCACCTTAGAAAGAAGCCAAACCCTAAGCAAGTAGGAGGAAATAACAGAATTTAAAGTAGAAGTAAATGAAATAGAGAAAAGCAATAGGCCAAACTGACAAAACCGAAAGTTGGATCTTTGAAAATATCAACAAAATTGAGAAATCTTAAGCTAGACTGACCAAGAAAAAAAATAGACTCAAAATATTAAAATCAAGAATGAAAATGGAGACATTACTAACAAGCTTAAAAAAATTAAAATGTATTACAAGAGAATACTATGAACAGTTGTATACCAACAAACTGGAAAACCTAGATGAAATAGACAAATTCCTAGAAAAACACAATTTTAACTTACTCCAAGAAGAAAGAGAAAACCTAAAGAGAGCTATACAGCCAGTAAAAAGATTGAATTAGTCATTTAAAAATTTCTGACAAAGAAAAGCCCAGGTCTGGATGGCTTCATTAGTGAATTCTACCAAATGCTTAATGAAGATTTTAATACCAGCCCTTTACAAGAAATGTAAGAATAGTGGACACTTACTTCCCAACCCATTCTGTGAGGCCAGTGTTACCCTATTAGCAAAATTAGACAAAGACATCACAAGAAATGAAAACTGTAGAGCAATATTCCTTATAAATACAGATGCAAAAGTGCTCGACAAGATACTAGCAATGTAGTAACCAAATCCAGCAATTTAAAATAGGGATTATATACCAGGCCAAGTACACTTTGTCCCAAGTACGAGAGGTTGGTTTATCATACTAAAATTAGTCAGTGTATGTACCATATGAATGGAATATAGTAGAAAAATCATATGATCATATCAATAGATAGAGAAAAAGTATTTGACAAAGTGAAACATCCTGTATGATTAAAAACACTTAACAAATTAGGAATAGGAGGGAACTTCCTCAACCTAATAAAAGGCATCTATGAAAAACATCATGCTTAATAGCAAAAGCCAAAAGCATTCCCCCTAAAGTCAAGAACAGGACAGGATATCTCTTCATGCCACTTCTATTCAACATTGTACTAGCGGTTTTAGCCAGGGCGATTTGGCAAGGAAAAGTAATAAAAGTCATCCAGATTGGAAAGGAAGAAGCAAAACTATCTCTATTTGCAGATGACATTATCTTGTATGTAGAAAATCCTAAGGAATACACACACACATGCACACCCAACTAGCACTAATAAAGCAGTTCAGCAGTAGGAGTGTAAAACAGTGAAGCCACTTTGGAAAACAGTTTGGCATTCCCTCAAAACATTAAGGCTAATTCCACTCCTAGGTATATACTCAAGAACTGAAAACTTGTACACTAATTTCACAGCAGTGTTATTATAAATAATTGCCAAAAGGTAGAAACAACCCAAATGCCCATCAACTGATTAATAAATACATAAAATGTGGTATGTCCATGCAATGGACTATTACTCAGCCATAAAAAGGAATTGAATACTAGTACATGCTACAAGATGGAAGAACCTTGAAAATATGATGCTAAATCAAAGAGACTAGACAGAAAGGCTACATGTTAACATGAATTCATTTATATGAAATGTCCAGGTTATGCAAATCTGTAGTGACAGTGGTTTCCAGGGGCCGGGGCAAAAGATAGGAAATGACAGCTAATGGGTATGGACTTGCTTTCTGGGGTGATAAAACTGTTCTGAATTACTTAGCCATCATTAAAAAACACCCCTTTGAAGTTACTATCTTTGTGACCTTAAACAATAATGACAATAAACATAATAACATAAATGTACAGTGCTAATTATGTGCTAAGTCTTGTGCTAATCCCACTACCACCTACTGAAGTAGGGATATTATTATCTCCAAGGGGGAAACCTATTACAGAGAAGCCAACAGGTTACTTGATGTTTCAAACCTTATTTCTACACCTCTGTGTGGAATAATTATCTTATAAGGTTTAAGAGGATTAAATGAGTTACCGTGTAAAGCCCCTTACTTAGTACATTGTTGGTGCATGGTACACATTCAGAAAATGGATCATGTTTTAGTCTGAAGTGGATATTGTGTGACACATACGTTTTTCATGTAGAAGTGTGTTCTAGTGTTAATAGTGTATAACATTTTCCTTTGTTTTTGGATACAGGACCCGCTGGACCAGCTGTCCCTGCACCTGCAAGCTACCCAGGAGGCTTGCCTGTGGGATACTACAGCCCGCAGCAGCCGTGTGCCTTCCCCTCATATCAGCTACCTGGTGGTATTCATCCTATCCAGTACCAGCCTGGCAAATATCATATGCCAAATCAGCCTGTTCCAATAACATGGATGCCAGGGCCTGTTCTTATGCCAAACTGTCCTCCTGGTCTGGAATACTTGACCCAGGTACTCCACACAAATCCAAATAATTTTCTGATGAAGTATGACTGGGGATCTGACAAAAAGAGATCTGAAGCTGGATAGAGTGGATGAAGGTGGTGGGTCAGTGATGACAGTGGTCCTGTTTGTGAGACCGTAGGAATGGTGGTACTGATTTCAGAAATGTGAAGGGAAAATGAGTGCAGGGATGTATTTGGTGGAATCAGTACAGCTTTCTAAAGGATGTATGCTGAATTTTAAGATATGCAAGGTGTCCTGTGGAAGGCAGTTTAAGAAACAGGGAAAACTATCAAAGATGCTAATTGAGGTGTTATTTGCATAGAAGTAAAGAGTTAACACCAAGAACAACAACATGAAGAACAGAACAGAAGGCCAAGAGTGAGTCACTGAGTGTCTCCTCCCATCCCTTTTTCTCATTACCCACAATTTTCATTAGCCACTCCTGCCACCCTCCAAACATAAAATGTCAATAAAAAGAGGAGACTTACCAAGGGTTCTCTTCAGGCCAAATTCAGAGACCCCCTTCCCACAACACAGTGGATTCTTATTTTCCATCTATATAGATGTTCTGAAGCTACCAGGATATCCGGATCAGAAACTGGGGCAGTATGTCAAATCCACGTACCAAATGGTATCGCTTAAAACCACATGTCAGAGACTCAAAAAAATTGCTTAATGAAAATAAGATGAAGCTGGTACTGGAAGTCCTTTAGAACCTATCGAATCATGTTTGGTTTTAGAAAAAGATGTTGGAATACATTATAAGCAAGGGACTTGCCAGTTTTCTTAATTTGCCAAGTTTTTTCATTTCTTCTATTACTCTGACAGGAGTTAAATGAACATATTTTATGAATTCTGTTTTCTCTTTCAGGGATGTTTTGAATTTAAAAAAATAAGTGAAAAAAGAAACAAAACAAACAGGTGTAGAGCCAGACAAACCCGGTTTTAAATTCTACTTGTACTCCCTCTTCACTGCAACCTTCAGTAACTTTCATGACCTGTTGGTGCTTGAATTTCCTCATCAGTAAAATAGTACTAGCAATACATACCTTATTGGGTTGTTAGGAGAATTTTTAGGAGCTAAGGTTTATAGTGCGCCTACTATTTTGGGCACACAAGGCCATCCAGTGGGCGGCAGCTTGTGGATATTATTAGTTGAAACACCTCATATGCAAACAGAAGACAGAACCAGTCATTTGCTTTATCATTTTCCTTATCCTACCTAGCCTTTTTGCAATCTCCAATATAGATTCCATGAATCATTATCAGACTGTCAAGATTCTGGAGCATTCAAAGTAGCAGGATTATATTATTTCTAGAGTATTGGCTTGGCCAGTGACCCTACCAGTTTGTTAGAGAACTGATCTATAGCAGCCGTAGAGTCTCATTGGACAAACTTCTTTTACATTAACAGGCATTATTTCTTTAGAATATTTTGCTCAGCAGTGGATGCTTTTATCAGCAATGAATATTTTTACTTTGAGTTCTAGATTTTAACATTCTGGATTTTTAAAGGAACTGTGAACCTCCTTAGTGACCACTTTCGGCATTTTATAAGACAGATTTAGACCTCCTTACCTGATTGTGTTTTCATATAAGAAAAAGGTTTTCATGAAGGAAGGATTATATCTTCCCTATACCCTCCTGTAATCAATTACACCACAAAATATTTATGTCTAGTTATTTTTGACTTTCTTTATTACCACATTCATGTACTTTTTTATTAGCTAAAGTATTCAATGACTATGGTGAAATAGGACATTTCAGGCAATATTCTGGGCTCAAGGATTAGGAATGATCTATATCATCTAAAATTATATAGATATAATTACTCTGTCCTCAAAGAGGTTTCTTCTTTTCTGCTATAATATTGTCAAGTAATATCAGGTGCTGAGCCCATCAAACTGTCTTTAGAGTGATTCCTAAGTGAAGTTAAGGCAGAAGTTTATCTAGTGATGTTCCCAACACCCTTTTCAAGAGATCCCATCCCAGAATGTTTCCTCCCCTTTGTCCTAATCCTAATCACATGCTTCCAGCCTTGTGGACCCTCATTAAAGTATGCACCTAGGGAAGCCCCTGGCATTAGGACCTCAAATGAATGGAAATCAGTGTGTTAACATCTTCCAGAGGTACCTGTGAAAATAATGTAAAACTGGATACTACTGTGTGAGGTCCCTGGCTGATTTGCTCTCTGTAAGCCACTGAGAAAGTAGCTTCCTCTGTGGCTGGTCCATGTTAAACCGTCCCAAACTTCCTGAGCACCTCCAGGCTGTGAGTTCAGTGAGTGACAGACATGTCAATGAGATCAGTGAGTAGGGGCCGAGCTAGAAACAATCTGTGTCAACACAGCTTCTTCTAGATGCTGTTACTGTAGTAGGAAGATTATTTTCTGATGTACCAGGCAACTGTTTATCTTTTTTTTCTTTTGCACCTGTTTATCTTTTACAATAGAACTGGAGAAAAGTGGTATTCCTATCTGGACAGCTCTGCTAATTTCACTTGATAATTTTTTTTATTTCATTCAATTTCAAAAAGATATTTTGGTGCCAATTAATACATTTTTATACCTGTCTCATCAGCTTCTTTTCTAGCACCGATTTGATTTAATTCTGTTATTTCTATTTTTGCTAATTGCTTTGTTCTATCCCAACAGTTGGACAACATACACGTCCTTCAGCATTTTGAGCCTCTGGAAAGTATGTATAATTTTGTAGTGTTCAGCAGTATTTGAATCAGGTGGAAATTTGCATTACCCAATGATCATTTCTTAATGATTCAAAGAGAAAGGACTATCTTCTTCTACCCTTTTTTCAAGAAAGTAATAAAGGGAATTGTTTTGCATCGATCTTTTCGATATACTAGGAATTCTTCATATTCATGAGTTGGGTTTTCTTCTCAAATGAATTTTTTTTAAGTAATTTACTTGTATACAGTTTTTATTTATTTATTTTTTTTAGCTCTTAGGACTAAACTTGTGTAAGATCTTAATCCTAGGCAGCTATCAAATTGTATCTATTTATGTACCATACCTAAGTTCTTAGACTTGAAAAAGACTTACATATTATCTGGTCAACTCCCCCTTCCCACCCTATTCTGCATATTCATCTTTCATGGAAGAGGAAAAGAAGGAACCAAGAGACTAAATGAGTTAGCCAGGGGGCACCATAGTCAGCTGGTAGAGCTGCAAATAGAATCTAAATCTGCTAAGTTCTAGTCCAGTGCCCTTGCTTTAGAAGTAAAAAGAAATCACAGTAAACATACTGCTTGATCTCAGTTCATCCTCACTGGATTACTGACCTTCTCTTTACCACCAGATCTGCATATTCATTTGACCGCTACGCAGAGCCTGAGTCTTCTTGGTTCGTTTTCCTATTTGCAATTAGGAATGACCCTAACCATCTCAGTATATTTCTTGAGCTGACTACTTTATGGTAAAATGTGTACTTTTATTTAAATGGTTTCTTTATTAAAGTTTTCTAAATTCAGGTACTCCAGGAATATAGTTTTAGTCTTTGCATTTATGTGGAAAAGTTTTAAAAATCATTTTTACTGACCTCCTTAAAAGAAATGTTTTAAATGTTCAAAATTACCAAATATTTATTGGGCATCTGAATTATTTCAGTGTCCTAATCAATGGTAATATTTCACTTTAAATTTTTAAAAAGCTATTTTGCTTTAAGCCCCTAAGAAATACTATAAAAGGACTTCTCGGGGCCCATTTTAACTGCTTTTAATTTAAAGTGTCTTTCTCATTTTCTTTTATAGTGATGACATCTTTTGAAACTAATAATAGATATGATATTAAAAACAACCTGGACCAAATGGTTTACATCGTAACTGAAGACACAGACGACTTTACCAGAAATGCTTATCGGACACTAAGGCCCTTCGTCCTCCGGGTCACCGACTGTATGGGCCGAGAAATCATGACAATGCAGAGACCTTTCAGATGCACCTGCTGTTGCCTCTGTTGTCCTTCCGCCAGGCAAGAGGTCAGAGAATGCAGGTCTTATCCCTGGTTTCTTCCTGATCCAAGTCTTCACAGCACAGTTGTGCTCCTTCCAGAATGACACAGGAGGGGATTTTCAGAGAGTGGGGAGGAAGGAGGCCACATCGTCTCACCCAAGGGAAATCACAGAGGGCTTTTTCTTGTGGGTTCTTTCTTGTCTTCTGGTGCTAGTTGGGGGGTCAGGCACAAATTAGGGTTATTTATTCGGTGACCACAATTCTATCAGTTGTGTCTACTGAGTTGGAAATGTATCTGTGACCTAGAACAGAAGTTACACACATTTGTCTAAATGTACCTACATATCCGCAGATGTCGCTAGACATCATCGAATGCTTTTAGAATTGGAAGAGACCTTGGATGACTTTGCACTCCCATCGCAGTCCACACCTGGCCACAGATAAAGAAGGGGTGGCTCAGAAAGATGAAGTGCCTGATGAGGGTGTTACAGTCCCCCGAGTGCCAGACCTAGAGAGCAGGTGTTCTGAGTTACAGTTGGCTTCCTCTTCTACAACCGGTGCAGCTCTAGGAAGGTTGTTTGCTGCAGAGAAAAGAAGCAGCTTTAGCGAGAGGTCCACCAGAATTTTGAATTCCAGATATGTCACCTACTTAAATTGTGCAATTTACTTAACTTCTTTGGGGCTCAGTGCTCTTGTACATAAAATATGCACAACAATACCCCATGGGATTCCTGGGATATTTAAAAGACATGGTAAGTGCCAGCACTTACTAAATGTTAATTTATTTACAACCTTCTCTGTGTTTTGATTTCCTGTAAGATGGAAGTAATAAGGGCGCCTGGGTGGCTCAGATGGTTAAGCATCTGCCTTCAGCTCAGGTCATGATCTCAGGGTCCTGGGATCGAGTCCCGCATCGGGTTCCCTGCTCAGTGCAGAGCCTGCTTCTCCCTCTCCCTCTGCCACTCCCTCTGCTTGTGCTCTTCTATCTATCTCTCTGTCAAATAAATAAAATCTTTAAAAAAAAAAAAGATGGAAGTAATAATAGCACCTATCACACAGGATTGCTTTGAGGATTAAATATAAATAAATGTTAACTGTTCATTACAGTACCGGACAGATAGTACGGTGCTCAGAGGATGTTGTTCCCAGGTATCTTACGCCTCTCTCGTTACTGTTTTTGTAATAATAGCCTGATATTTGAGATGAATCTTCACCTTTAATCCTTAGTCCTTTTCGATATACTAGGAATTCTTCATATTCATGAGTTGGGTTTTCTTCTCAAATGAATTTTTTTTAAGTAATTTACTTGTATACAGTTTTTATTTATTTATTTTTTTAGCTCTTAGGACTAAACTTGTGTAAGATCTTAATCCTAGGCAGCTATCAAATTTATATGCTTATGTGTATGTGTGAATGTATATATATGAACAATAACATCTTTTTTTTAAATAATATCTTGATTTGACAGTTCATGAAGCTATGTAGTACTGCCCCATGATGAGACCTAGTGGACTCAAAACTCTTAGAAAAGTGTATATGACGCCAGAAAAGCTACCAGTAGAACTTTAACTCTGGCCTCTTACTAAGTAATTTAATTTTGTGACTCTTGTTATTATTAAATATGAAGATCTTAGTTCTTCACAAAGAAATATTGTAAAGATGCTTAGCTAAAGCAGGGCAGTGGACAGTTTTGAAACTTTTTAATATGGCTTTACATATCCATTCACACATTCTGTTGTTTACACAATACTCAGTTTCAGGGCGCCTGGGTGGCTCAGTCATTAAGCGGCTGCCTTTGGCTCGGGTCGTGATCCCAGGGTCCTGGGATCGAGTCCCGCATCGGGCTCCCCCTGCTCTTCGGGGAGTCTGCTTCTCCCTCTGCCTGCCACTCCCCCTGCTTGTGCGCTCGCGCTCTCTCTCTCTGTCAAATAAATAAATAAAATCTTTAAAAAAAAAATTCATTTTTCAGAATGCCTCTTTTTCTATTTTCTCTTATAATTGTCAAGTCTGAGATTCGAATCTAAGAAGTTCCCTTGCTACTTTGTCATGAATTGTGCTAGAAGACATGAGACACCTAGAGCAGAGACAAAGAACTTCACTACAGCACAGTAAACAGCATGAGTGTCATGCAGTTGGCGTAGGTCCCCGTGCCCCCAAGTTCTATAGGGTTGACTCAGAGGAGCCCACGCAGATGCTGCATACAGCTGAGCAATTCTGAGCTTGGAGAACTGTCCATTTTTGCAACAAGCAGCCACTTTGTTCCAAAGGGAAATGTCACCTCAGTTCTCAAGGCTGTTCCGACCTACAACCCTAAGAAAGAGCCTGGGTTAAAAAGGAAGGTTCTCTACCAGTAACAATTCTTCAGTCCTGGAAAGACTTAAGAGCACATCTGGGTGGTGTGTACGCATACAGGTATATATGTAGCATCCTTCCCTCTGTCACTGCTTCTTTGTAGCTGGAGGTGCAGTGTCCTCCCGGTGTCCCCATTGGCTTTGTTGCGGAACACTGGAACCTGTGCAGGGCCGTTTACAGCCTCCGGAACGAGAAGAAAGAAAATGTGATGAGAGTGCGCGGGCCTTGTTCAACCTACGGCTGTGGTTCAGATTCGGTTTTTGAGGTAAACAAATATAAAAATGACATTTTTACTATTTTTTCTACATGTACTAACAGACCTTAAAATCATTTGGCTTTAGACTATCTTTTAATGTGAATGAATAAAGTAGAATGAGGAAAGAGTTACTGGTGACATCAAATCATTTTCAAATTATTGTTAGTGGATTGCTTACTGTTTTCCAAAGTATGAGCTACTTTTTTTTTGATTTCAGTGTTTGATAAAGATAAGAAGTAACCATTTAAAACACTAAACCCGAAAGTAAATAGCATGACTGAATCCATTTATTTATTCTTGGTCGTATTTAATTCACCATTTTTACCACAGATTTGCAGGATTGCAGGTCCTGATTAACAAAAATGCCCGACATATCACAGAACATATGGGGCACCCTGAGATTGTGTACGTTATTTGCATGGTAGAAGTTGTCTGTGTCCTTAAGAGATAGGATAACACTGATAGCATGGATAAAACTCATAATAGGTTATAACATTTTCTCAGGAAATCCTCTTGTTTTGCCTCTATCTCAGTATCTACAAAATGAGTGCTTATTATCCTACGAATCTGACAAAGGAGATTCCTAGAAATGTTTCCTGAGCTTCTTAGAGAAACCTTGAATGCCTTGCAATTCAGCAAGGCTCATTATCTGAAGTTGCTCATTCAGATATTTTCTATGATACCCAATAAACTTTTTTTTTAGTTCTTCAAGCATTGCTTATTTATTAAAAGACCATTGTAGCGAAATAAAAAATGTGGATAAGCCAAATTTTAGGGGCAGGTGTATAGGATCATTCTGATCACCAAAAGTTAGTATTTGGGTATTTTCCCTCTGGCAAGTGCCAGAATCCCCCTTTTACAAGCCAAAGCCCCTCGGGATTCTGACATACTTTAGGAAGACAGGGTGGATTTGGCCCACAAAAACTTGAGTGATTATTTGAAGTTTGTGAAGTACATAGAACTATGCTTCCTTACTTTTGCTCGTGTGTTTCCCTAGACTGTAGAGACTCCCTTCCAATCCCCAATTCCTACCCTTCACTATATGAAAAAGAATTTTGGAATCAACTCAAATCGTACCTCCCTAATAACTCATTTGAGGATGAAGAAAGAGCACCAGCCCGAGAACTGTCCGCTATACCCCAGTTCAGTTATTGACCAGTTGCAAGGCACTTTATCCTTCTTGGCCATAATTCCCTGTTACTTTACAGTAATTTATTACTTTTTAGTAATAACTACATCATTACTATATTAATTTCCTGTCCTGTATTTATGCTGTCACAGTGTAAACTGCTTCTAAGTAGAAGAATGAAGTATGTATTATAATATTTTTCAATCCTCATAAAGTCATATTCTTATCTTTCTAGGTCAAATCCCTCGATGGCGTGTCCAACATTGGCAGTATTATTAGGAAGTGGAACGGTCTGTTATCAGCAATGGGCAATGCTGACCACTTTGAAATTCACTTCCCATTAGACCTGGATGTGAAGATGAAAGCCATGATTTTTGGAGCTTGCTTTCTCATTGTAAGTCTTTTGCTTTTGAGTTGTCTTGAGAGAATCACTCTTTATGATGAGATGCAGTGTAGTGTAATAGAAAGGCAGTAACCTTTGAAACTAGGACAGTGTCTGTCTCTACCACTTACTAGTTACGTGTTTGGGAAAGTGGTTAGCACTTCCAGGCCTCATTCGCCTTACCTATAAAATGGAGATAAAAATACTTATATTTTTCAGGGCATTGAACATTAGCTATCATGTGAGTAGAGGAGCCAGAAGAGTACTTGGAGAATATGGGGCATCCAGTGGGTATACTTGCCCTCATTGCCTATTGTTTGTCTTTCCCATTACTTAAAGATGCCTATCCTGTGACTTCTTAATGAAATAAATAACTCTAAAGCTGATGTCCTTTCCCTCCACCCCACTGCCTCTGTGTCAGTGGACCCCTTGGTGTTGTATCTTCCTTAGATTTATTAGGTACAGCTCCCTTGCTGTATTACTGACTGATCAGTGGTTAAGTGGAAATAAAATGGATATATTTACCTTAAAAATGTAGCTAACATATTGCAGTTGGTATACTTAACATATTTAATATTGATTGTTAAGCTTTTCTTCCTTTTAACAACGAAAATTTAGCTAGTCAGTACCCCCAAATGGAAATGTTATTGGCTACCAACAATTCCAAGTCTGTAATTGCTGGTCTTCATGTTAGATCCTCTTCATAAAGGTTTTATTAGATTTATTTATCCTTAACTAGAATGAGGATCATCTGACAAATTATAAAGGATAATACTTTATGCATTGCATCTAATTATGTATGTATCCATACATGTACAGTTATCCTTCTCTCTCTATAGTATATATTATCTATGTATGTTTAATTTTTTTTCTAATTTCAGGACTTCATGTATTTTGAAAGATCTCCATCACAACATTCATCAAGATAGATGGACACAGCAAATCAGCAATTATGGCTAATAAAAAAAATTAGAAAAGTTGGATCGGGCTTACAATCCCCTCAATTATTTGCAAATATATGTATCTGCTTTTGCAGATTATTTTCACTGGTTATTAGCTCTAACAGGCTAACAGTGTAAGGGCAAGAATACAATCTAAATATGTTTCAATTGATTATCTGTTCATTTGTCCTCTTGGTAGACTAGGAGTTCACCTTGAAAAAGCTATGACTCATTAACCAAGTAAACACATTACAATGAGCTTCAAAATGCTTTACCATGACATAAGGGAAAATGAATCCGAGAGCTCTCACATTAATAGGTCATGAAATGGTGGGCTTTTTAGAGCAATCTTTGAGACAGAGTAATATAGCTATTATCCCTAACCCTGTCCTACCTCTCCTACCTCTTGTCCTGTTACTGAAGACAAATTTGATTCCAGGTGAAAAGAATGATACTCTTGATATTCAAAAACAAAAAGGAAGGCAGACAGAAATTCTATGTGTTTATTGTACAAGGAAAAATTGACTTGTGCATATGTATCAAAACCTTGTTTTGCAAGTTTCTAAGTTTCCATGAAAATTTTGATTTTATTTCCAAATCAAACATGGTTTATTTTTTTTTTTTTTTTATCATAGGGTTTATATTTTTCATGCATACTCCCTCATTCACTAGCATGGTCAGTCAGGACTTGCTTGTATATGGAGTCAGGGTCAGACTATCAGGAAGAGGTGACAAGGACCACAGCCAGTCTAGCTCTCTGAGCAACTTAGAGACATCAGCGCCCTTATAAGGAGCTTGCATTTAATCCATTTCATCTCTCTTGGTCACAGATGCCTTATATAAAAAATATGTTTGGTCAAAAAAAAAAAAATATGTTTGGTCAAATCTCTAAGAATGCCTTTTGAACCTTTGTATATCATTTGATGTGACATAGAGAAGATAATTGGTTTTTTTTTTTTCACTTTTCAAGAAGATCCCTGATAATCACCCTATTTTTCTAATACCAGGAGTTAGAGTTTTGTTCCTGAATTTTGAAATATGACATTCTGTGTAGCACTTTGTAAAAGCAAAACCTACAAATCTTGACATTGTCTAATATTTCTTAGCTGCTTTTTATTTAGATGATAGATAAATCTGTATCTATGCAAAGAAAATAATAAAACACAGCAAACATGCTACTTCTCTGCGAACTATAACTTACCAGTAAAATTATGTAGGATCACCATAGAGTACAAACGTACTTCTTTCTTTGGCTAGTTAAAAGCATAGTGTATTACTGAATAGACTCTGATGAATCAACCTGCCTCTTCTGCACTCTACCTTCCTATCTGGACATGGACTGTGTTCTTTCAACACAGCCAGTATATTGAATGAAATGTATTCTTGCGAAGTAAAACAAGCCTGAGTGTTCTCAGATGGGATTATTCAGAAATGAGGGCCTTTGCCCACACTTCCTCTTGAAGTCAAAGAAAGGTGCTCCATTTTTAAATTATATTTATCTTTTCATGGTAAAGTTGTTTTACTCAGTTTCTGGTAATTTTTATTTTTAGGTGCTACTACTAGCTTTAAAAAAAATGTAAAACTGCTGCTTTCTAGAAAAAAATAATTACCTTATATTTGAAAATATAATTGCAGTCTTAGATATATATATTATTTCTTATAATAATGTTTGACATTTTATATATGAAATCAGACAAATAGTATTGAGAAAGTTTATCTCTATAAACCTCCTTTTTACTTGCCTATACCCCTACATCCCAAGACCTGCTGCATAATACTAAAAAAAATATATTATTTTTAACATATGACATTTTAAATTTGTTTAAAGTTTTTATGGTATTAAGTTGTCTCTTACAGTTATAATTCCACTTTCTTTAAAAGTAATACTGTATGTCTTGTGGCACTTGGGTGGCTCAGTCAGTTAAGTGTCTGCCTTCGGCTCAGGTCGTGATCCCAGGGTCCTGGGATTGAGTCCCGCATCGGGCTCCCTGCTCCGTGGGGAGCCTGCTTCTCCCTCTCCCACTCCCCCTGCTTGTGTTCCCTCTCTCACTGTGTCTCTCTCTGTCAAATAAATAAATAAAATCTTAAAAAAGTAATACTATGGTCTTATATTTTTATACTATGGTTCATATTATAATTTCTATATTTCCTAATGGTATTTCATTGTGTAAAATTTATCAGATTCACTAAAAACAAAAGCTACTCTGAAATCTGCATGTTTTCATGCTTCATCATATTTTTTTTGGCTTTTAAATAAATATAATATGGTTTATAGTAAAATACTGTCTTACTTTTTGACTTGTAATTGAGTCTTTGCTATAGACTGAATGCTTGTATCCCTCCCCCCACCCCAAACTTATGAATTCCCCCAGTGTGATGACATTTGGGTGGTGTTAGGTCCTGCTGGTGGAACCCTCCCTCATGAACAGGATTAGTGTCATTATAATCTGCCAGCACCTTGATCTTGGATTTCCCAGCTTCCAAAACTGTGAGAGTTAAATATTTGTTGTTTAATCCACCTAGTCCACAGTATTTCTGTGTAGTTGTCCAAACGGATTCAGACAGAAATTGGTACTGGAGAAGTGAGGGTGCTGCTGTCACAAATACCTAAAAATGTGGAAGCAGCATTGGAACTGGGTAATGGGTGGAAGCTGTAAGCATTTTGAGTTGCATTCTAGAAAAAGCCTAGATATTTTAACAGAACTTTAAAGATGATTCTGGTGAGAGTTCAGAAAGAAAAGAGCTGTAGAGACAGCCTTGGTGTTCTTAGAGAATAGCTAAGTAATCCTGACAGGATGTTGGTAGAAACATGAGTGCTAAAGGCCATTCTGATGAGGCCTCAGATGAAATTGAGGAACATGGTATTGGAAATTTGAGGAGAAGCCCTCTTTATTATAAAGTGACAAAGAACTTGGCTGAATTATGTTCTTGTTCTCATGTTTTGTGGAACATAGAACTTGCAAGGGATGAAACTAGATGTTTAACTGAAGTGAGTTCTAAGCAGAGTGTTGAAGGTGCAGTTAGGCTTCCTCTGATTGTTACAGTAAAATGCAAGCAGCGAGAAATGACTTAAAGACAGAATTGTTAAGCAAAAGGAAGCAGAACATAAAGACTTGGAAAATTTTCAGCCTATCCATATAGCAAAAAACGAGAACACTGAGGGTGTGGCCAAGGTACTGATAAGGAGATCAGTATGAGTGAGCCTTCTTAACAGAAGCCAGGAAATTATTCTCCGGGCCAATGGAAGAAGACCCTGAAGGCAAGTCAGTGGTCAACAGAGCCACTTCTCCCATTACAGGCCTGTATTGCAAGGGCTTAGGGGGCTGAGTGGTTCAAAGGAAGGGCCTTCAATACCTGTGGGGCCTTTCTGCATGCTACCTGGCCCTACCTCACATGGGGGGCCCTGCTCTCTACACTCTCTTGCCATGCTCCTCTGCCGCCCCAGCTGTGGCTCTGGTAGGCCCTGGTATGGCATGGGCTCCAGTGGCCACCTGTCCGGAGGGTGCAGGTCCATGTGGCCTATCTCTATTGATGCTCATAGTGCATAGGTCAAGGGGGCATGGCTGCCTTCACCTAGATCTCAAAGGACAGGGCCATCTGGGAGAGCTTCGGGTTTTGAACGCCAGTCCTGGAGATCCACAGGGCCCAGGCAGAGAGTCTCTGCAGGGAAGGCCATTCTGCTGAGCCCTGTGGGTAACATGGCCATCCCAATGGGCCCAAAAGACAGAGCATTGAGTCAAAGACTATTCTTGAGGCTTAAGATTTAATGTTGTTTGTGCTGCTTGGTCTTGGACTTACCTGAGACCTGTCACTCCTTTCTTCTTTCCTATTTCTCTCTTTGGGAATGGGAATGTCTGTCCTGTGCCTGTCCCACCATTGTATCTTGGAAACATAATTTGTTTGGTTTTGCAGGTTCATAGATGGAGAGGACTTTGCCTCAGGATGACTCAGACCTTGAGTCTTACCCATATCTGATGTAGATGCAACTTTGGACTTTCAGACTTTTGATGCTGGAACAAGTTAAGACTTTTTGGCTGTTAGGATGAAACGAATGAATTTTGTCCTGAATAGGGGTGGAATGCCATCAACTGAATGTCTGTGTCCCCCAAAATTAATATGTTGAAATCTAATCCCCTAATGTGATGTATTTGGAGGCGAGACATTGGGGATGATCAGAACATGAGGGTGGAGCCCTTATGAATGGATTAGTACCTTTTATAAAAGAGAAGGCAAGGAGTTCCCTTCCGCCTCCCACCAAGTGAGGACACACTGAGAAGGCATCCATCCATGAGCCAGGAAGTGGGCTTTTGCCAGACACAGTCTCTGTTGGGGCCTTGATCTTGTTGGACTTGTAGAACTGCAAGAAATAAATTTGTTGTTTATAAGCCATCCAGTCTATAGTATTTTTGTTATAGCAGCCAAAATGGACCAAGACAGTTTTTTTTATTTTTAACACTTTTCTTCAAAGGGATTTTTGAAGGAATTTCCTATTAATTATCAATCAGGTTCCTTCAGGATCCTTTTTTCTTATATAAGTTTAATTCCAATAAAGTCATTTTTGTAGTGTTTTATAGTAGTGACTGGCTTTCTGATATAACCAAGTTATTAAATGCTTATTTCTAATTCACTTAAGGCCCATTTAAATTTTAAGTATGATTTGGGCGCCTGGGTGGCTCAGTTGGTTAAGCGACTGCCTTGGGCTCAGGTCATGATCCTAGAGTCCTGGGATCGAGTCCCGCATCGGGCTCCCTGCTCAGCAGGGAGTCTGCTTCTCCCTCTGACCCTCCCCCTCTCATGTGCTCTCTCTCTCTCTCTCTCAAATAAATAAATAAAATCTTAAAAAAAAAATAAAATAAAATAAAATAAATAAATAAATAAATTTTAAGTATGATTTCAAGAGCAGTATATCATGCAGGAAAGCTGCCAGAACTTATAACTGTCAGTGAAGGATGCATTTTAAAACCATTTTAATGACCAGATTTCCCAAAAATTATACAAAAACCTGGTTAACAGACTAATTTTCTAGTTGAATTTTTCAGCCAACTGGATGTTAAATTAAGTTCAAGTTTAGAATGAGCAATGATTCCAGGAGATGGTATCCTGCTCTGCTGGGATAGCTGGCTACTTTTTAGTACCTGCTGCCCCCCACCACAGTGTTTAAGGTTTAATTTAACTTATATTGAAAGATGCAAACTTGGAAAATCCATAGGTATGGATTTAATAAACTAATACCAAATTCAACTTTTTGGCTAGTGATAACTAACATTGAAAATGGATCTTTCCCATAATTTGGTTGACCTTCACAGAAGCTGTTCCCCATTTATTTGCCTCTAGACATCTTTAATTGTAAATCCCAGAAAAGGGAAAAACAGAATGATACATTCCAAGTGTAGTTAAAGTGAGATAGCTTAGTATTATACATGATAACACTTAGCATGCTTAATAATAGCATCTGGTAGGCATTCACTCAGTATCTGCCTGATGAATAGCAATGCAATCAGTGGCTGTATTTCTGAAATATTTATTATAGTAACCAGTAAAAAGTTTTACCATTTAAAAAATATACCCCTCTCTCCACTATTTCATTCTATTAATAATTGAGCATCTACTAAATTCAGGCATTGAACTAGTTCTGAAGGCAGAGGGAAATGCAAAGGTAAAAAATACAGAATTATTACCCCTCAGGGGTTCACAGGCTAATGAATGAGACAGACTTTTAAACAAAATGCACATCTTTGAGGACCACATGGACATGTGTTCAATGGGATCTTGGCACACTCAGTAGAGACCATGTCACTCGCACCTTCTCAGGTGCTATATAATATATTTCTGTCCCGTTTAATCAGATAGTTTAGGCTGGCTGGTTGTGTCATTTGCCCAGGTACACTTCCTGGCACTGCTGGAGGTTAATAAGATGCATTTTACAGTCTTGTCTGTAAGCTGAATGCATGGTAAATACAATGGAAAAGGTCAATTTAGCAAATTTTCATCAAGCAAAGTAGGGATTGATTGTTTATTACAGTTAAACACAGAGCCCGAGAGAGTGGTACATCTGAGATCCTCAACAAATATTTGTTGAATGTGTGAAAATAGTTCTAATATGTGTATGACTCTGTGCTAGGTGTTAAAGGAGACAGAAATGAAAAGGTAGTCCTCTATCCCTCAGCAAGGATAAAGCAAGAAAGTATGCAATTACAGCACAGATTTAAAGAATTATTGCATAAAATAAAAATTATTTTGTTTGAAAATATATATTGAAAATATACCAATACTATTTGAAAATCATCAATACCATTTTTTTTCAGAGGAAGAAACAAACTTCATCAAGAGGTAATAGAAGAAGTTGGGGTGCTAAGGAGTTTTCCCCTCCCTGTTGTAATTGCAATGAAGGAAAATTGAAATGTTGGATAAAAGGTGAGAAACATAACAGCTCCTGGAAGATAGCACAGCACGTGCAAGAGCATGTAGAGTTGCCCAGTCTCAAATTCCAACTAGAAATCTGATCAGGCAGCCTACTCTCCTCACTCCGTTTTCCAGTTGTCCAGACAGGATTGGTGGTGAGTATGGCTGGGTGGTGGGTGTGGCTGAGGTAGGGTAGGTGCTAAGGTTGGGGTGGTGGTGCCTCTTCACATAATATCTAAACAAAATGTAAACAGCAGATTCTAAGACATTCTGTAATTAGCTAACTTAAAGGTCGCCCATTAAATTTTCTTGCCGTTCTTAGTTCTGCTGCTTCTCAACAAGGGAGCCAGTCATATGAACTCATATAACTTTGAGATGTGTAGTTGCTGGGTTTACCTCAAGATTCAATTCCAGGGTAGATGGATATGCATCTGGGCACATAGGAAAAACAGACTAATCATGAGACAGGTGGTATAATGTGATCAACTAACTATGATGATGATGATAATGATGATGACGATCATGATGATGGTAGCAGCTAACTCTTTCTAGTGCTTCCTGTATTCCAGGCACCATACTGGTTGTACGGACTTTCTATACACTAACTCATTCAATTCTCATAATCCTGTGAGATAGATTATTATAATAATCCCGATTTTACAAATAAAAAAAAAAAGAGAGAGATTTAGGTATCTTGCACAAAGGAACCCAACTAGCTTATGTCCACAAAACCATTATTTGAAGGTGGCTCCAGAGGCTACATTCTAAACCACTATGCCCTGTGCTTCTTTAATCCCTGTGTCATATGTGGTTTGTCATTGTGTGTTAACTCAGAAATATAGGGAAACAAATAGAGGAAGATGGCGGTATGTTACCTCATGTGTTCTCTCAAGTTGAGGATTATGGTGGGAAGCCCATGAGGCTCTGAGGGGTTTTGTCTGAGGGTATGTTCTCTCCTAGAGGTGTGCTTTTGCTTCTGCTATATCCCAGTGGTGTTTCCGACCGAAGACCACTTTTACCCTATTCTGTCAGTTCGGTGCTTCCCAACTCATGTATGCATTTTAAATAGGAAAACCAAAACAATGAGGATAAGTCTTGGTTACAGATCCTCAGTAAGCAATTTTCTCTAAACCTACAGCACAAGCCCAAATAGTCAAACTTTCTCTTGAACTCTGTTTGCCAGTGGTGAATTTTTTTCTAGTTCAGCCTTCACACTGGGGTGTGTCTCTTCAAAAGTTCCCATTTTATTGGTAGTCTCTGTTCCAATACTACAGCTTTGCTTAAGCTCATCCCTCATCTCCCGTCTCATCTTAGCAGGAGAAATCTAAGCCACGGTCAATAACGATTGGTAACTCACTCCTCTCTGGGATGCCAGAGAAGGTGTCAGCCTGTGTTTAATAGTCAGAGATTTCAGACTGTGCCTGATTTTGACCTCTAGTAAATTCTCTCACTCTCTTAGGAGCTACACTCTGCATTTACATGGCTTTTGGTTATACTTTAGCTAGACTTTGTAGGTATGCTATAGCAAAAGGGTTTTAAGATGATCTTGGCAACATTGCCAGCAATGGAAATGATCTATTTTTTTTAACACACAATTTTATTATAAAATAAAATATTCAGGGAATAATGCTTTAACATAAACACAAAATTTAAAACAATTTTGAACTTTTATATTATTACTATTTGTTAGACCTAATTTACAACTAAATTTTTATTTTCTATTTGGAATGACGTATATTAGTTATCTTTCTATCATATTATTGAATTCCAGATTCTCTTAAAATATTTTTAATGTTTCTAATGCTGTCGTTAGATAAAAAGAGATTCATCTAAAATGATGTCACCTCTTCTGCAATCCAGGCTCAGATAAATTTATTTTGGAAAATTATAGAAACAATCCTTTCCTTGAGTAGTGTTAACATGTTTGCTCAAATTGTCTTAGCTAATAGTTATTCAACATAATTTAAGTTTTAATTCCTTTCATTATAACTGTTAAAAATAAACAGAAATTAGCTTTTAGAATTCTTGATTATGCAGGAATAGGCCCAAAGAGACTGAGAGAAGCAATTTGAATGACAAAATATTCATCTAGTTTCAGCCCCCCTTGTCAGTCTGCTATAGGGGGCAGCACCAGCTCATGGGCTCTTCAGTAAACTATGCTCTTTTTTTTTTTTTTTCTTCAGCCAAGAATATATTGGTACTAATCTAGAAGTTTTAATGAATAGCATCAAAGGATTTTGGAGTTAGAAGGGGCACTAAGGACTATCTGCTCTTCACTCTAGATACAAATGAAGGAATTGAGAGAGGCCCAGATAGTGCCCAAAGTTACACCATGAATTCGCACTTAGAACCGAAAGTTTCCTTCCACCTCACCAAAAATTTAGCAGTGATTTAAAACATTGTGATGCAACATCTTTCATAACACTGGAATTTTAGCAATTAAAAAAAAAAACTGTTTCAAATGATTCTAATGTTCTAAATCAATTTCTTAAAGTTTATTTTATTAATAAATTCTCTCAACCCTCCAAACTTTCTCCCCAAAATAAATATCCCCTCATTTGAAGGTTGGGGGGCAGTGTGTTAGGGCCAGGCCCCTAGTGTTAGGCAGACTGAGGCGCTGGCGTGGAATTTCAGCACATCTGAGCGGGTGGGGCCTGGTGTTGTGCCTGTCCCTTACGTCAGCCTGGCCCTCAGGCCATGGGGGTGGGGCTGGAGTGGGAGGCCCTTGTGCAAATGCTGAGGTTCCTTCGTGTCAGCTGTCTGGTGTGAGCCAGCACGGGTCTCCTTTTCTTGCTGGAGCCAGAGACAGTGTAGTGGGACACCCTCTAAGGCTCCTCTGAAGCACAGGCCTCGCTCGCCCCGCATCCTTCCACACCCCTGTTTGGTAGTCTGGCTCTGGTTATCTGGGGGGCTCTCTGGGGGGCAGGCTGGGGGGCAGGGGCTGGCTCCAGATGAATGAATGAATGAATGGATGATGAATGGGTGGGGGCTCCTACTGGCAGGCGCGCGGGGCTGTCCCTGCATCATCGCCCTTTCAGGGAGGCACATCCCACCCCGCCCGGCCTCGGCCTCCTGGAAGGGAGTAGTAAACTTCACTTTCCTGCAGCACCCGCTCGGGACCAAGAAACCGGAAAGCGGTCCCAGCACGAGGGCTAGGCTTACCGCCTGCCGCCCCCACGCCCCCCCCCCCCAACCCACAAGATGGGCCACAGCGGCGTGAAGGAAGTGTCGTAGCGCACTGAAATAAAGTGTTCAGACACCAGTCTGAGCGGCCATGCAGGGCTGCCTCTGCCAGCGAGAGCGGCAGCAGCTGAATATTTTGTTTTGCTTTTATTTTGTTTTTATCAGAAACGCAAGGGCAGATGCCACAAAGCGTGGGAAAGGAGTACAAAGGGATGGCAAATACCTTTTTTTTTTTTTTTAAGATTTTATTTATTTATTTATTTGACTAGGGATGGCAAATATCTTGAAGCGGGCTTGCATTCTCCCCTAGGCATAGGCACACAAAGAGTCAGTCAGGGGAGGGCGCCTGGGTGGCTCAGTTGGTTAAGCGACTGCCTTCGGCTCAGGTCATGATCCTGGAGTCCCTGGATCGAGTCCCGCATCGGGCTCCCTGCTCGGCAGGGAGCCTGCTTCTCCCTCTGACCCTCCCCCTTCTCATGTGCTCTCTCTCTCATTCTCTCTGTCTCAAATAAATAAATAAAATCTTTAAAAAAAAAAAAAAAAAAAGAGTCAGTCAGGGGATAAGAGAGGAGCAGGGTGTTTGGGCTAGCAGTCGCCAGGTGCAGAAAGGGGGGGACTGAGGGTGACATTCTTTCATAGCTCCTAACTTATGCCCTGCCCCTGGGGATCCTGGGGTCCTGCTCCTACCCGGCCATTGCGTTCAATAGCCCGAGAACAGGAACGCTCCTGACGTTTCAGTTGCTTCCACGGTTACTCCTTAGGGTTTGCAAGACATTTTCTAAGAATAACTCCACAGGAAGCTGGAGGGGCTGCGGAGAGGCCCAGGCAGAAGTCACTGAGAAGTCGCGGGCCGGGCATGAAGTGCAGTCCATGAATGCGTCGAGGTCCGCACTCCAGGAGCTGTCCCAGGGCCAGGCGTGGTGCCTGGCACCTGCTCCTGGGCCCCGGCGCCCAGCAGCGCCAGCTCCAGGCCCAGCACCAGGAGCTGCGGGAGCTGCGGGCTTGGAACCACGGTGCGGATCCGGCGGCCGCTGCCCTCCGTGTTCTAACGTTCTACCTCAGTTTTAAGCACATACTTAGTCTACCTCAATAAACCAGAGGAATTTCACAAAAGTCTAACTATAAAGAGGAAAGTAAATTACTGTGTTACCACAGCAACAAAAACATTTAAAATGTTTGTCATGGGTAACATAGAAGTTTATATATTCATCTATTCATCCACTGATACAATGTATATGTCTGTATATATATATGTATTATATTATATATTTGTGTATATATGTACTTGTAAAAGACTATTATTTGTTGTTCGCTCGATTTTCCTGCTTTGAAGAAATGTAATTGTCAGTTCAAAAGGAATATCAGTCAGGCAAAGACAATAAGGCCATTACCTTAAGTAGGGAAAACTAATACAGCTAATGGAAAATTGAGCACAACTCTTGCCTAGATATGACCTAGTGTAGCTACCTGTTGGCCTGACAGATGACAGACAGATGACATGGCTGGATGGGGAATATTTTATTCCGGAATCAGATATATGGGATGACAGTCAGCTATATTCCTGGCAACTTTCAGTGTCTATTTTATCCCCTTCAATTTCTTTGCTATTATTTTCTCTACTAGTAAAAAAAATTCTATTTTTCTCTGCATTTCATATGTTTGCATATCTCTCCCCATTCTATTTGACTTTGTGATTTTCTGTTTATGACATATCATGCCACTAGTTTGAGATGTGGTCACAGGACCTGCCTCGACATGGAAATCAGGGAGAACTTACACTGTTTTCTTCACTGATAGCTCTATAACTTTCAAAGGGAAACTATATATTGCTGGTGTTTTGAGAGATTACTTTGTGAATGAAATTATGTGTGAGATAGACACAGGAAGGAAATACAAATTATTATTTTTTTTCTGATAAGGCTATTTTAAGGACATGTGGTTTTCCCTGGCAACAAAAGGTTTGCAGAATGGTGTAGAATCAGAATTACCCTGTCTGTCTCAGGCAGAGCTGGAAAACCAGAGGGATCCCCGGGAGAGGCTTGCCCCTATAAAGTATACCCCACAGAAGAACTAGGAATGTGCACTTTCTGCAAGGCAAGCTGCCTCCCCAAAGAGACACAAAATGACTGGACGGAGCCACTTAGGCCCAGTTCCTTTTTCCAACTCGGTGGCTGGGTTAGTCATTCCTGCTCTCTGAGGCAAGCGCATGAGGGGACAGAATGGCCCGAGTGCTCTCTACGGCCACTGCCATTACATGGGTATGTCAGGACAGGAATACGATTGTCGTAGAGGCTGTTTTGTCTTCTTCCATCTCTCTTCCCCTTCTCCCCTTATGTTATATAACCCCAATTTCACTGATTTACAGTGAAGCCTGAAAGAAACACAACATTTCCCTGAAGTGGTGACATGACAAAGTTCTGGTCCATTAAAAGTGAAGCATGCCAACTTCTTTAAAAGATAACTGACACATATATTTGTTTCTCGTTGATTCTCTCCTCCTCCCTTTATACTTGGCCTAGGAAACGAACCATGAGAGATGATGGACTCTGAAAAACAAACTGAGGGTTCTAGAGGGGAGGGGGGTGGGAGGGTGGGTTAGCCTGGTGATGGGTATTGAGGAGGGCACGTTCTGCATGGAGCACTGGGTGTTATGCACAAACAATGGATCATGGAACACTACATCAAAAACTAATGATGTGGGCGCCTGGGTGGCTCAGTTGGTTAAGCAACTGCCTTCGGCTCAGGTCATGATCCCGGAGTCCCGGGATCGAGTCCCACATCGGACTCCCTGCTCGGCGGGGAGTCTGCTTCTCCCTCTAACCCTACCCCCTCTTGCGCTCTCTCTCTCACTCTCTCTCTCTCTCAAATAAATAAATAAAATCTTAAAAAAAAAAAAACTAATGATGTAATGTATGGTGATTAACATAATATAATAATAATAAATAAATAAACAGATCAAGTCTTTGTCAGTGGATACCTCTGGAAAGTAGAATTGGGGGAGTCGTTTTTATTTTATTTTATTTAAAAATTTTTTAAAGAATTTATTTATTTATTGGACAGAGAGAGATACAGCGAGAGAGGGAACACAAGCAGAGGGAGTGGGAGAGGGAGAAGCAGGCTTCCCGCAGAGCAAGGAGCCCGATGTGGGGCTCAATCCCAGGACCCTGGGATCATGACCTGAGCCGAAGGCAGACACTTAATGACTGAGCCACCCAGGCGCCCCCCCTTTTTTTTTAAAGATTTTATTTATTTATTTGACAGAGAGAGACATCATCTTTATTTCAGATGTTTCTTTATTGCTTGAATTTATTATAATAAATATTAATTTCATAACTTAAAATATTAAAGATAAACTTTTAAATGTTTCCTATAGATGGCCCTCCCTAGGATGCCATATTTTAGACTATAATTTAGGACTTCCTAACTTTTGAAGGAACATTAGCATCATTGGGAGCTTTTCTTAAATTGCAATGTAGGGGACCCCCTCCTCTTTCCTGCCCCTCCACACTGATTTCTTTACTCTGGGGTGGGATCTGGGTATGGGATCTGGATGGGATCCAAAAGTCTCTTAGGTCTTTGTTGTGTGTAGTGCAGGATGAGAACCAATGGACTTCGTCACCAACTCCTCACTGGGGCACATTAGTGTCACCTGGAATGCTTTGAAAAACCCTGAGTCCTGACTGAATCTCAAAGCAACACCTCCAGAATCTGGAGTTCCTCAGGTGGTTCCAAGGTGCAGCCAAGCTTGGGAACAGCTGTTACTGCCCAAAAATCTTTTGGAAACTTTCTTCCAATTTGCAAGTAAGCTGATAAAATAAACTTTTTGTTTTATCTATGTCTTAGCCAAATGAATAGGGTTGCTAGATGAAATACAGGTTGCCTGGTTAAATTCAAATTGCAAATATCAATTTTTAGTAAAAGATTGTCCCATGCAATGTTTGAGACTTGCACACATAAAAAAAATATTCATTGCTTATATGAAAATCACATTTAATTGGACTTCCTGTATTTTTACTTGTGAAATCTGGCAACCCTACAAACAAAATACAAAAATCACTGAAGAGTACTTTAGACCTTCTCTGTATGTAAAGGAGCTTTAAGAAGATTGAATACTTGTGGTGCCCTGGTGGCTCAGTCGGGTAAGCAGCTGCCTTCGGTTCAGGTCATGATCTCAGGGTCCTGGGATGGAGTCGTCGTCCCCCCCCCCCCCGCCGCATTGGGCTACTTGCTCAGCGGGGAGCCTTTTTCTCCCTCTGCCCCTCTCCCGACTGGTGCACACGCGCACTATCTCTCAAATAAATAAATAAAATGTTAAGAAAAAAAAGAAGATTGAATACTTAAGGAAGAAGCAAAGAGAGATCATCTTGCGAATGCCCAGTAAAACAATCTACAAGTTGTCATTACTTATCTCTCTTCCCCAATATTCCTAGATTTTTAACTGGCTCAATTCCTTTGCTGATTTCCCCGACCCAACTCAAAAATAAGCAAATAACTCCCCAACCCCACTCTTATCTCTCCCACTCCACCCTTAATCCTTCCTTCTTTCAGCCAACTAAGATTTTGATCATCTTTTTTTCTGAACCACACAGAAAAGATTCTAAACCAAGGAAATGCAGTTGGATTGGCTTGTGTGTGTGTGAGTGTGTTTGTGTGTGTGTTGTGCCCTTGAGACTCTTTTTTAAAGGTATCATCCTGTTTTTATTCATGTGGGAATGTAACCTTCAGGGTATATCCTGTCAGTGTTAAACTAGGAATTTATTTTTATTTATTTTTATTTTTTTAAGATTTTTATTTATTTATTTGACAGAGAGAGACACAGCGAGAGAGGGAACACAAGCAGGTGGAGAGGGAGAGGGAGAAGCAGACTCCCTGCTGAGCAGGGAGCCTGATGCGGGGCTCGATCCCAGGACCCTGGGATCATGACCTGAGCCGAAGGCAGGCGCTTAACGACTGAACCACCCAGGCGCCCCTAAACTAGGAATTTAGATAAATTTATCTCCTAACTGCTGCTTTCAGTGTCAGCTTCAAACATAAACCAGAGTCTCCTTCGGTAAATGGTCTACTGCAAAGAAAGAAGTACTATTATCTGTACCAACTTGAAAACTCTGTTGCCTAGAATTCGTTATTGACCACACAAATCACCACTATAGATAACAAATATATGATAAGGGAACAACGAAGGCTTACACTGTGACAGTGTCCAATATTCAGTTGCGGGTGGGGAAGCACGTATCCAGCAAGTATTAGATGTTTTCTGGAGAGACATGTGGTGTATCAGAAAGAGTGTACAAGATGTTCTGGAGCCCAGACTTTGCTTTGAGCCTAGCAGCTGCCCTTGCTAATTAAGTGACCTTAGGCTAGAAATGAAGATCTCGTGCTCCTCCACTTTTGCATCTGTAAAATTAAAACCATAATGCCTGACTTGTTTTGATAAGTGTTTTATTTATTTATTTTTTTTGATAAGTGTTTTCATAAGAATTCCAATGAGGTAATTATGTGGCTAGGACTGGACTATTCCAAACATTAGCAATTTTACTACGCAAAGAAAAGAAGGAAGAGTAGGAACAGGATTTGTTTTGCTCTGCACAAAGAAATCTAGCCGGACTCTGGTACGGTCTTTTCTGCATTATCAAAGCATACTGACCCAGAAATACCCTCAAGGGATAAAAGAAATGCCAGTTAGCAGGCCAACTGTAAGCACTGATTTTTCTAAGGAAAAAGAAAAGATGAAAATGCCAAGCCACAAGATTAGCCCCCTTAGAGGTTCCTGGAATCCTGAGTGGGGATGGTGGATTTCTTAAATAATCATGTTCCCTTCTCTTGGTTAGATGGAAGCATTAAGTCATCTGACCCAAGGATGAGTCATAGACAAACTTACAGGAAGATTCCCAAAGTCTGAGTGGTAAAGTAAGTGAAATGGAAAAAATGTGTATGGATGCCATGTTTCCATATGTCTAGATAGATTAGCTAATATATGTTCCCCTTATGAACCAGACCCAATTCTGTTTTTAGGGCTCAGGGAGACTGCATTATGTTGAGCTCTTCTAAGTCTGAATATGTATTCATTTAGACAAGCTCTAGGTTCAAGTGTACTATTACAGTTTTCATGGAAAATTTTAAAAAAATCAAACAGCATAAGGGCACCTCGGTGGCTCAGTCGGTTGAGCATCTGACTCTTGGTTTTGGCTCAGGTCATTATCTCAGGGTGGTGAGTAGGGCTCTGTGCTCAGTGGGAGTCAGCTTGAGATTCTCTCCCTCTGCCCCTCCCCCCTGCTCGTGCGCGTGCTCTCTCTAAATAAATAAAATCTCAAATGAAAAAATTAAACCCTCCTAAAAAAAACTAACTTAAGTAACCCTATTATCTATCTATCTATATATAATTCATATATTCAATTCTTAGACACATTCTTTACAAACTTAACTGCCCTGTATACACATCCATTGTTAACAAGATATTTATTCTTCACAAGGACTTAGGGTGAGGCCAGTGTGGAGAATCTTCTAAGGTCTCTGTTGCTAATAACAGTTTTGGAAATCATATTTTAAAAATGACTCCCCAAACTACAAAACTCAGTCTGTACCATAAATTCTATGACTCAGTTGAATGGCTCACCACACTCACCCACTTATCTCAAATCCATTCTCAAAGATTCACCAAATTAAGTTACGCCCTTCTGAAAATCCTCTAGTAGCTTTCCATTTATCCATATGCTATGAAGTAAACTCAGTTTTCTCTCAGGGCCCTAGATCATCCTTCCCAGATCCTAAGGAAGCTTATTCCTTTTCTTCACAGTTCACCTGCTCAGAAAGGCATGCCTTGACCCCTCTATCTAAAATATTTCCAGTCTCCCAAATCACTCTCTCCTTGTCAGCACTTATATGTTTATTTGTTTATAGTAGTTTCAGAGAAGGCAGGGATTTTATGTTTTATGTTTACTACTATATCTTCATTGTGTTTAACAGCGTCTAGCAAGAAGCAGAGACTAAATAAATATTAACTAAATGTATTGAATATAGGCAAAATAACATGGCCTCTGTAAAGATAATTCTAAAAGAGGAATTTAAAAAGGTATGGATAAGAATAGCATCATTAGAATAATTGTGTCCCTAGCTCGGATGGCTACTTTGAAGGAAATTTATTATTTATTCGGAATATTCTTTAACCATAAGACAAAAAAAAAGAAAATTTTTGTTTAAGAATACAACAAATTGTATATATTCAGCTTGACTCCCGGCTCTTATGGTCTTGTAAGCCTTTTGGCAAGAGATATTTAACTTCTGGCTATTGATTTTCCTGGGATATAAACCCAGGAATAATTTCCTCCTCACCAGTTTGTTTTGCAGAGAGCTTTTCTGGCTAGGCCCTATCTGTTGGCTATGGTCAGGAATCCAACAGATGTCTCAGAAGTAGGCCTGGGAGCCTGGGAGATGTTAGTTGGACTCATTTCCATCTCAGAACAACTGGTTGCTGGTAGATGAAGCTACTAGTTGAGGAGATGGGAGTTTACTGTATTGTGTTGGACATTTGTTACAAAGAGAAAACAAGGACACCCCAGTTGGTCAAATGGTCAATCTGAGGCTATGTCAATAGTTTCCGGAAGGGAGGAGTGATGGTTGTCGGTAGCAACTTCTTCTTGTCTTTTTGCTGTTATACCAAGAATGGTATATTAATAAAAGATAACAGGGGCTTGGTTATAGGGCAGAAGCTTTCTTGTATCTGAGCCTTGACCTTTACATTTATAGATGGGAGTAATTAATGACTTTTTTCATCTCTAGGTTGGGAAGACTTCTTCAAATTGGTAAGTACTTGAAAAACAACAATAACAACAAAAACTCAGTGCCAGGCTATTGGCCCTGGGCACAGAAACGTAGGCACAAGGGAACTCGATCAAGGCTAACTTAGCTGACTCAGCAGAAGTGAATAAAGCTGAAATATAAATCTGTTCAGAGCAGGATGCCAATGAGAAGCAAACCTTGGGTTGAGGGCCTATATTCAAGAGGAGGGGAGTAGTGTCAAAGAATGGTGTGGTCATGTTTTAAACTACCTGAGTTCCAGACAGGGAAACTATTCTCTGGAGCTTAAGGTAAAGAAGTGTCTAACCCTGTGATAAAGAATGAATAGGAGATAAAACAAAAGGCTTCAGAGCCCAGTGAGTCCGAGGTAGACTTGGATAGTTCAGGGCTGGGCTGGACTGAGCTTGAGAAGGATCAAGATTTCTACGGTAGCAGAGCTGGGTATGAAGAGATTGAATGAGAAAGCTTGGCAAAAAAAATGGGAAAATAAAGTAGAAATAAAGAAAATAAAATCACTCATAATCCAATCACCCAGAAGTAACTAGAGTTTACATTTTAATGTGTTTCTTTCAGTGTTGTATCTGCATGTATGGGAGTGAGAATTTCACAATTTCAGTGAGTGTGTATGTGTGTGTGAGCATGCATGTGAAACAACATTTTGATCCTACCATATATGTCTTGTGACATTGTCTCAACCAATTTAATATGGTGGGAATGATACTATGTGACTTATGAAGCTGGGTCATGAAAGGCAATGCAGTTTCTAACTTGTTTTCTGAAATACTCACACTTGGAACCCTAAACCACCATGTAACCTCTGAGTACTTTGAAGCTGCCAAGTTATGAGTTAGCCTCAGCCCCATGGCTAGACCGTGTATAGGTGCTGAGGTCAATAATGAGAGTAATGAGCCTTCAGATGATTCCAGCTCTGGAGGGTTTCCCCTAGCCTTCATGTGTTCCCAGCTGAGGCCCCAGACATGCAGAAGCAGAGTCATGCTGTTCATACTATGCCCTGTCTGAATTACTGATGGTAGAATCTGTGAGTTTAATAAAATGGTTGTTTTAAACTACACTGCCATTTGGGGTAATTTGTTACACAGTAATAGTAACCAAAACAGGAAACTTGAACCCAACTTGAGTCAGACTTCTGACAAAGAGCTGAAGTCAGCTATTTTTTCCATGACCCAGGAGCCGAATGCAACCCTTCTTCTTAAGGTTAACATAATGCTTTTCCCAAATGTTCCACCAACTCAAACAGCCTGAAGGAGAAGTTCTGCTTCCTATTATAGAGATGCCCAAGGAGGCTCTAGGAATAGAAACTCCTCTTAATAAATCATATCCTTTCCTTAATAAGGAAATATCCTTAATAAATTATATCTTTCACCTGTGCAACTTCTGGATCCTTAGGATTTAAGGACTCATTTTCTTTACCTCTTAAAATTCTAGAAATCTTCTAAAATCTTCCTAAAAAACATTCACTTGCCTGTCTCCTTGCCTTCCAGTTTGGGTATAGCTGAAGATTCTAATATCTGAAAATTTTTTCAGGCTTGACCTGGGTCACATATACCTTGAATGTCAGAGGTGAGAAGAGGAAATGAAATCAAAGTAAAGAACACAGATACAAGCTGGAAGCACAGAATGAAATTAGGAACCAAAGGAAATGTAAAAAGAACTGTCGTTCTTGGTTATTGTGTACCAGTAGTTACATGTGTTATGTCATTTCCGTATAACAGCAATCTTAATGATGAAGGTATTTTTTATCAGTCATATAATAAATGGATACACAAATTTTTCCCAATATGGCTGATAATCATACCCAGGAGTCTGTCAGGAGTTTGAAACCAGATCCTGCTCTCTTAACCACTAGACCATACTGTCTAGAAATAGTCAAAACTATTTTCATAATAATATTGAGTTTATTTTACTTTTTTCACTCTTATTATCTCATGTGCATGTATTTGGAAGATCTGCATAACTTAATGAGCCAATATATTTCACATTTTTAATGCACAGTGTTACAACATCATACATAAGTAAAAGATCCATTCAAAGTGCAAAATAGACCAATGAATTTTAATGTAACAGAATACCAAACGTTCATTGACATGATTCACTTTGCATCTAACCTTTCAGATGCAAATTTTGATGTGGCATCAAAGAATATCCACAATTATCTAAAAAGGCTATTACAATAATCTTGTCTTTTTTGTCTACATATTTGTATGAGACTAGGTATTGTTCATATACTTCAACCAAAAACCAAAACATCACAACCAATTGAATGTAGAAGATATGAGAATCCAGCTGTTTTCTATCAAGCAAAATATTTTAAAAATTTACCATTCTTCCTATGAAATATATTTTTCATAAAATATGTTATTTATGTTAACACGTAGTGACTACAACATGTAATGAATAAATAAATATTATTTAAAAGTCTGTTTTATTTTGACTATGGTAAGTATCAATAAATATAACCTACAAAAACAAAACATCTTTGGGGCCTGTCCTAGGCAGTTGAGGCTGCCATAAAAAAAAAAATCTTAGACTGGGTCTCAGTGGCTTAACCAGCAAATATTTATTTCTCTCAGTTTTGAAGGCTGGGAAGTCCAAGATCAAGAAACAGCAATGGGAGTAGGGAGGGAAAGTAGTTCAAACCATTTATACTGATGGCTTCCACTTTTTCTATTAAGCAGAAGACAAATGGTTCTTTTAAGATTGAGATTGTACAGAGGATCTTGAGGAAAGAAGTAAAGAACTCTACAAACCATTACAGGAATAAGAGAGAAAGCTTTCCAGGAACATTTAGTCTTATGCTGGCAAATGATCACAGATAAACTGTGGATGGAATTCCTGAAACTTTCCATGGAAAAACTTAACAAATGTTTTTGTTGTTATTGAATATTGTCCATTCATATTGTGTTTAGCTCATGTGAAGAATGAAAAATGAGGAAAAGGGTGTCTTATAAAAATGACTACAATAACGTCTTGGAGTTAGATATGTTAGGTAATTCTTACTAAACTGTGCAGCAAATTAAATTAAAGGTTTTTATTTCTCTCAGAAAAGCCACTCTCCATATTCTTCTCACATATCCACTATAGATTAAAAGCAATTGACTATTTCAGATTTAGTTTGTGGCTTTAAAGGATAGAGCAAGGGTATACCATTTATGAGGTTGGAAATACACACTTGATCAAAAATCTCTTCCTGGAACTAGCATTCAAAGTTCCCTAACTCAGAATTGCATTATTGATATAATTTTAAAAACATGTGGTGGGCTCCACCTTGTCTTATTCACAATCTGCAATGACCTATCTACCTCTCAAGCAAATCTATGAAAGTATTAAAAAAATGCTACATCAGCTTCATTCATATTTCAGAATGATTACAAGTATTTACATGGGGGAAGTTGGTTGTTCAGGCTACGAGACAAATGGAAGGCTTCGGTGTAACTCTCCGCCTGGCGTGTGTCGGGGCCTGGGAGGGGAGAGAAGGCAATTCTGGTGAGAGCTCACTGCAGTAGCAGCTTAAGGTACAAAAGGTGACCCTGCACATCATATGGCATTATCCTTTTTTTAATATCCTACTTTTTATAATCCCTCTGAGAGGCAAATGTTTTATTGCTTAACTGCACAAGATTAGCAACACCATCAGTGAGGTGAAATTGTATTAGCTGAGCCTTGAGATGACTCAGGGAAATGTTAAACCTATGTCTCAATTTCAATGACAACATCTTCACACTGTCATGTGACCAAAAACAAACTTTCTTCAAATGACGCAGCAAAAAGACACATAGACTCTTTTTATAGATGGAAATATGAAAGTCTCAGCAACAATTGACAAGAAGGGTACAATATCAGTTTGGATCGTCTTGACAGTGACCAAAGACGAAAGGTCAAATCTTCACCTCAGCCTTTAGAGCCCTACCCCCAGCATGACACACAGCAAATGTTAGGCCTAAGGCTTTGGACACATGCACATGGGAAAAAATTATTTTAAAAATACAAGAAATATTGTTAATTTAAAAATTATTTCTTCAAATATGTTTTATTCTTTCAAATTTCAGCCAACAGACAATACTGTACTGAGTTTTTGGAATTTCTACCCCTATGATTGCAATTAATTATATATACATATATATGATCATATATGTAAAGATTGGTAGAGTTACACCAAGACCTATTTGTCTACACAACAGGAAAGCAAGCATATGTTTAAACAAATTTACATGGCCTCAAATTAAACTTTATTTAGTCCCTCAAAACACTTACTGTCTTTTAAAAATTCCGTAATTAAACACCTTGGAGAAATGACAAATATTTTATAGTAAGCAGTTGATAGAAAAATGAATATTTTCTGAAGAAATCAATGTGACATCATGTTATTAGTGATGTCCAGTTTAGATTGACTGACTTTACAAAATACTAGTAAATATATTTTATTAAAATCAGAAAAGGTTTTGGGGCACCTGGGTGGCTCAGTTGGTTAAGTGTCTGACTCAATTTCTGCTCAGCTCATGATCTCAGGGTCTTAAGATTGAGTCCATGTCGGACACCAGCTTGGAGACCGCTTAAGATTCTCTCTCTACCTCTCTCTCTGTTCATCCCCTGCCAGCCCCCTCTCACAAACTCTCTCTAAAAAAAAAAAAAAAAAAAATTTACAATTAAAAAATCAAAAAAGGTTTTTTTCAACCAGTTACAGTTTTCTTATGTTGTCTGTAAGTTGCCTCTTGTTTTTCTTTTGACTTCTGATGGGAGAGGTAAATCGAAAACATTTTGTTCTTATCACATAGTATTATTATTTCAAATCTGATAATACATCACACTTGTTTTTAAATATTTTTAAATGCCAGTTTTCAGATAAATTCTGGTAAGATTCACAATAAGTCACAATATAAGACAGTAAACTAACATTATTTTTCATTTATGATGAAACTAGAATTTGACAAGAAGAGAGCATTATGGCTCAAGTGAACATCCCTCACTGGACTGAAAAGGTACCATGTTCAATAGTCACTCTTCCCAAACTGATAGCACATGGTGGTAAGCTTAACACCAGCTTCCTAACATCTGAATAAAAAGGAGTGGAGAAGTGGAGATTCAGGTATAATGATGCAAGTGAAGCAATTAGAAACAGGGCAGTACAACTATAATAGTTTATAGAGTGGGCAGTGGTATACAATTATATAAGAGGAGTCAAAATCCTGTTTTATTAGTCTTGGTATAGTAAGTAAAATAAGTATATATCAATTACTGAAATACTGGTTAGAAAAAGAAAACAACGAATTGGATCTTTATATATGGCAGAAAGGGGGGAAATAGTAAAGGCACTCATTCATTCATTCATCAGATATTTATGGCATGCCTGCAATTTTCAAGGCTTTGGGGAATACAAACATGAATCAGGTACAGCCTTGCCTCAAAGGAAAATACAACCCATGTGCGAGGAAGTAAATATACTCTGAGATGACATATGTGATGAAGGATACAGGCGAAATGCCAGGCAGGGCAGAGAAGGAAAGGGTATTTGCAGTGGCATGGATCAGGGAGGCCCTTTAGTGATAAAATGATTAGCTGCTTCCTTTTTTACAGAATGTCCAGACACCATTAAATGTACTTAGTGACTAGGTCCATCCTGATGATATAGTTTTTAAAAAATAGACCTCTAATATGTTGATCACTTGGACCTTATGTAGCCTATAGTGATGACGATTTCTATCAGGCAACACTACGGAAGTCCCTCAGGTTTTGATAAATGAAAATTTGACAATTAGAAATATCAGAAATATTTATAAATCCATTTCTAAGTCTCACTCACCCCCCCTTCCCCCTAAACCATCTTATTCACACCAATAATTTGCCCATAGGAAATGATTACAAAAATATCATTATTTATAACCACAACAAAGAGATAATTATTTGCTGGGATGGGGGACAGGGAGGTAAAATCAATATGTACCAATGACAATGGGTTCTCTAAGCTTCCATTCTGATGATTTCAGCCCAGTAGGCCTACATGTCTTCACCTGTGAAATGCATGATTGTTAACTACAAAGATGTTTTCTTTATTTAATTAGTAGGTTCTTAAATGCACGTATGAAAAATTCAATTCAATTTAATTAGAAAAATATGTATTAATCAATAAACAGAACAGGCAACATTTCTATTCTTATGGAATTTTTAATATAAAATAGAGAGAATTGAACATATTTTCTTGTGCATTATTTGTTGCATATATGTCTGTTTTATAACTATAATAATAATAAACATTAAGTTGCTGTTTATTATGTGTTAGGCAATGTACTAGCAATTTTAACACTTTGCTCCTTTAATTCATCAACCATACCATGAGCTAGGTACTGTTAACATTCTCATTTTATTGACGGGGAAATTGAGGCTTAATGTAGTTAAACAGATACCTAGTTAAATATAGCAAATTAAACACATGCATTTCTGTCTTTCTCCAAAAATCCAGCTAAAATGTAAGGGAAGGAATAAAAACTAATACGAGTAGGTTGAGTGTAAGTGATATCAGTAAATTATGGGAACGTGTAAAGCAGATAGATCCCTAGTAACCCTCTTAGCAGAGTGGAGAAAGCTGAAACCTGAGTGCCTGCAGACAAGAAACAAAACAGTTCTTGGTGGAGAAAAGGCTCATAATTTGGAGCTGCTGAATAGCTTGGAATGCGAGATTGAGTGGTACAAACAAAGGGCTTGGTTAAAGGTCTGTATAGAAAGTCTGTAGGCCTCAGATCCCCTGTCCCACCTGCATTGCCAGAACACTACTCTTTCTTTGACTTCCTTCCCCCACCAGTAGCTGGAGATTTATTCTCTGCAGAATACCGAACAGAGGGCATGGATTCAGGGACCCACATTAGATGACTATAAGGAAGGGGGAGGGGCAGAGGGAGAGAGAGAGAATCCTCAAGCAGGCTTATTCACTGAGCGCAGAGCCCGCTGCGGGGCTAGATCTCATGACCCTAAGATCATAACCTGTGCCGAAATCAAGAATCCGATGCTTAACCAACTGAGCCACCCAGCGCCCCATGATAGTTAAATTTTTAAAAATATAATTATTAATCCAAGGAAAAACAGAAAACATACGAGAAAGGAAATGAAACCATAGAAAATTATTTACCTTAACAGTGAATATTATTTACACAACAATAATCATGCAAATTTAGATAGTAATCTAACTAAAATCATGACACATTTTGGGAGGTTTGGAGAGGGAGTGTGTGTGTGTGTGAGAGAGAGAGAGATTAAAGTACTGAATCCTCAATTTACTTGGTAGCCAGCCAATAAACAGATAATGGGCTATGTTGGCTGTCAACCATTTACTCATTCTTCCTAATGGAATCTTAATTTTAAGTTTCCAAAAAAAAACCCAAAACCAAAAAACAACTCCCTCCCATGTGACTCAGAGAAAGGTGACCCTATCCACATCTCTAGGGAAAGATTCTGACCAGGATGTGAGTTGGCAGTCCCTTTCCCCCGCCATGATTGGTTTAGTAATGACCATGTGACCTAATTCTGGCTAATGACACCAGGGGAAGTCTTTTGACATGTTTTTTGGGGGCTGCTGCTGGGCAAAGACATGAAAAATGGCAGTTCCTTTCCTTTTTCAGTATATCTTCATGTCGATGTAATGTCTAGGATGCCTGCACATGTTCTTACCAGTCCAAGAGTGAGGGTAGGGCAAGCCAAGAGCATCAGAAATACTCAGAGCCAGAGACCTAACCCACTATGCCTGGGGACCCTCCTGCTTCTGGACACCGTTCGTTGTGCAGTAGTAGATTTTCTTTAATTTCAACCAGTTCAAGAGTTCAAGAAACCCGGTCAAGATTTCCCAGGTGTTAAGTGGTAGAATTAGGATCGGGACCCAGGTTGACCTGAGTCGAAGATTTGAGGTAAGCATAATGCCATATCACCACTGCTGAAATACCTTCAGCATATACTTTAAAAGTATACTTCAGAGTATACTTTGAATACTCACAAAACTGGTTTTGTGACAGAGAAAAAAAATTAGGGCACATGAAAGTTAGCTGATAGGCAATATTGGTCATGAGTAATGGCTATATTAAAACTTTAATAACTTACCTTTCAATGCTTTAGTTTTGCAATAAAAATGACATTTTTTGTGATTTTTTTATGTAACTGAAGTATCAAAATTAATTATTTCCTATGTGTGCACTATACTGAGAATTGACATGGATAACAACAAAAAGACATGAAAGAACATAATATCTCTTCTATTATTTAACTAGGTGCCAAAATCAGTAAACAACAAATGTTATTCTTATCCTTATAAACAAGAAATGACAAAAAATATTACCTTGAGAGGATAATTCAAATTATTATTTTATCTGGGACATCAAGGTCTATCTATCCATAATATTCTGTTATCCAAAATTCAGAACATTTTTTTCTTTAATGGAATTTTATTTAGATACACTATAGACTAAAGAAATGCATAATATGATTTAATTTACTATTTAGCACAGTGATTTAAACACGCATGAATATATTCAAAGTGAGAGAACTGTCTAATTCATTTTGAAATCCTGAGGACAAAGTAGTGTCTGGAATATGGTGCCTGCAGGTAACTATTTGTTGACTGAATAATGAACAACTGTGCACCTACTTTAAGGAAAACATGGGTGGAATAAAGAGAAAAAGGGATTTTCCACTTTTGTGATTGATTTGTGGCAATTTTGCTGGGTGGATACTAGTTGTAACATTTATTTGTTTTTATTTATGCAATAAATAATAATTATTGAAAAACTGAAAAATTCAAAGGTTGGCATTTACATGACTGATTTGATAATACTTTTCATTTTAAGAGATTTTTAAATTTTTAAGAAAAAATATTCTTGTTTAAGAACTTCTTTACATGATTATTTACCCTTTATAGTCTATACCTGAAACATTTTTTTTAAAACTAATAATCCTTGGCATCTAAATAGTGTTCCTACTTTAGGTTAAAATTGTGGTTTTTAAGAATCATTAATAGCTGGAAAAAAATGAGGGCCACACATTAACAAAGTAACATGAGAGCAGTAATTAACAAAAACACTGTGATTGAAGGTAAAGATAAATTAGAGGGCACCCACTAAATGGCTACGTTCAGATACCAGAGTGGTGTCAGAGATAGTAATAGAGAACTTTGCAAAATATGATGCCACAGGGAGTTCACTGAACATTTCACATATTCACAAGCAGTCAGCAAGTGGGCTGCATGATCATTACAGCTACCTTCAAAGGTATGAAGGTACTCTGTGAATTGTGATCTGTGTCTATAATACAGAAAATTACATCTGATGCAAACCATTTCTTTTGGAAACCTGTAATGGAAAGTACTCTAAAGAAGACAACACTCATAATTCTGGGTGCTGCATTCAGAATGGGCATGGCATGGCATGCTGACCAATGCCATGCTTTTCTCTATTGGCACACCCTTTAAATTAAATCCTTCTACCTTTCAGTTCTATTGCAAAAATATTTCCTTTAATGTATGTCACAAAATTCATTTTCCAGATTTTAGGAATGATGAATTAAAAATAGTACTAGTACTTTCATGGCATATGTTTAAATAATATTCATTTCCTTGGGGCCAAAGCTTTATAATATTCTATGATTTTATTCTCTCTATTCTTTTTATAACATCTAATATTAGAATTACTTATATCTGTTTTATTGCATAATGGATCTATGTATTTCTTAGCTAGGCTACGCTTCATTTCCAATTAACATCATTGGAGATCTCACCAAGTGAAATTATAATACAATCTTTTTACTCATAGTATTCTGGCTGAATCAAACACTCATAATCAATGTATGCTAAGCTCAATTCTGCCTTAATCAGCTCTGCCAGAACAGGGATGTTCAGAATCAGACCAGCCAGTGGTGGGGCAGAAAACATAAGGAAGCACCCAATAGCAGGTGGTAAGATAGTGCCAGCAGGAGGCCTTGAGGAGGTTCAGAGGTTGGCGAAGCTAAAGAACTCCATTCTCTGGAGATTTATGAGACAAGGAAAGCTCTGGGTCTGCGATGAACTAGGCTATCAGACAGGGACCCAAGATATAGCTAAATACTTGAGCTAGGGTATGCAAAGAAGAGCCCGGTCACACAGGAAAAAGGTGACAATGTCATTTTTAGAAACTGGGCATGGTGTAAGATCAGAGTTGACTCAGGAAGGTGCAACTCCAAGCTGATCAGGAATTACTGATTATAGATTTTTATATTCTCAATACTTATGGAAAGGATTGGATCTAGATTTAGGGGTAGGACAATGAAAAAATCAAAGGTTTAAAGTTTATATCAGTTTAGGCATTTTTAAGAAGAAAAAGACCATAGAGTTACAAATATAAAATAAGGTAAAGAAGGAGTACTTATTTAGGATAAGAAAAGTAAACTTAACAATTGATGGAATCCTTGGGGTTCAGGTCTCCATTTTTTTTCCCTAAGATCTCCTTTGGTAGTTTCTGCAAAATGCTTTTTTGGTAATTGTTCCTGATTACAACCTTGCTTCCTTCTCAACACAGGATATTATACAATTCCCAGACACTCCCAATACGCCCAAGGGGCTCTTGCAAGTGAGGGCACTGATGCTTACACTCTGTTAGCTTCAGGGCAAATGTGCCTCTAGGTAGAGATGTTTCCATAGAGAGGTGTTAAATGGTCCTGAGAAGAAGCAGGTCCAGGAGAATGAGGGACCAGAAAATAGGAAATAGGAAATCATTACATACGACTGTTGAACAAGAAATTTTTGACACTATATTGTGGTTTAATCAGAATTAATATCATTCTGGTGTCACCTATGTCAGCAAACATGTCACAGCTTCGGTATGGAACTTTGGCAAAATCGTTTAGAAGACTGAATGCAGAAGCCACACATTTCTTTTGCTGACCTTGTAGGGTGACTCATGGCCCAGACAGTGTGAATAGTCATAAAACATCTGTTGGGATCATCTTTGGAGTACGTGTGTGCTCTCTGGCTCTCTTTACTACCCTGGTCTTCTCTTCTTACTTTGAATCTGGCTGAGTTTAGCTTTAGGTCTGACATCATTTTGCTAGGTATGAGGGTTTCACAACTCATACCTAGCCTCGGGGGAGATTCTATACAGTCATGCTCAGATGCCTAAATCATATAATGAAGGTTAAAAAAAAAAGTGGTTGGAAGTGCTGAATGGGAACTTGAATTTATAAAGGGCTTCTGTCTTTTCCTGAAGACAAAAAGAAGCCAGAGAAGTAAAAAAACTTCAGAAAACAGTCCATGCACATTTCCCCTGTGATAAATAAAAGTTGTTGTTGAAAGCTTTTTTGCTTACCATATGTTAAACATATGTTTATTTTCTCATACTGGTCTTGTCTGGATAGCCAACTCTTGAAAAAGTCACCTTGGAAATCCTTCCCCTCAAATTGCAGCTTGAAGAATTTAAAAAGAAGAGTCTCTCATTCGTAGAAGGCACCTTCAGCTTGGTGGCAACTTGCTCACCCTAAATTTAGAAAGGCTGGCTCTGACATCTGCCGGGAGGCTGATTTAGACCAAAGGGGCAGCCTGAGAGTTCTGCCGCACAGTGTTCTCCATGCCCTCATCTCTAGTGTATGTTACATTCACTGTGGTTTCTACTCCCATCTAAGCTTTTGAGCTTAAACTCATGTCCATAGTGCTAAAAGCACTGACCTTTTCCCAGGCTTTCTTCTATTTCCCATGTCTCTCTTTTGCAGAATTTTTGCTATTTCTCTAACTTTATCAGTCTCCTTTGCTGACTCCTCCTCTTCCCCTCAAAGCATTTGTCATCTCCAAGTTTCAGCTCTCGGCTGTCTGGTTGTTTTTCCTTCTCATCTATTTCATTTAACCTCTCCTTTCCTCTCCACGCCCAGGGCTATTTCATGTCTTTCCAAGGTTTGACTTCTCATTCATTCAACAAATATTCATTGAATAAATATCCCTGTCTCCTTTTTTTTTTTTCTCACACCTACATTCAAATGATCAAATTTTGTTGCCTCTACAATCAAAATCTACCTAGAAGCTGACTTGCTTTTATCAGGCTGAAAGCACCATCATCTCCTGGACCACTGCATTAGCTTCCAAATTGGTCTCCAGGCTTTGTATTTCATTTTCCCATGCCCCTTAGTCTAACCATGCATCTGGATTCTGTGAGCCTTCTTAAACCCTACACCAGACCCCATCACTACTATGTGTACAACCATCTGGATGGTGTTCTCTCTCTCTTTTTCACTTGTGGTGAGAACATTTACCATGAGATTGATCCTCCTAACAGATTTTTTAAATGTACAGGAGATTATTGTTATCTATGGATGCAATGTTATTCAGTAGATCTCTAGAACATATTCATCTTGCATAACTGAAATTTTACACCCACTGATTAGCTAGCTCCCCTTTTCCCCCTCCCCAGCCCCTGGCAACCACCATTTTATTTTTAGTTTCTGTGAGTTTGATTGTTTTAGATGTAAGTGCCTTATTTCACTTAAATATAATGTCCTTAAGGGCAAAGATGTTATCAGACTCTATGACTGACTTCACACTGTCTGCATGTCTACTTACCTTTGCCCTCCTCATCACTTCTCAGGGGCTACATCTCTCACTGGTCTTAGCCATGGTCACTGAACTCCTGCTCATTGCTAGCTTGCCTTCTTTTACCACTCCAGATATGTTCTAGCTTCAGAATCTTTAAACTCCCTGTCTCTTCTTCCCAGAACACAGTTTTCCCATACAGCACAATGACTCTGTTTCCCTCACCACTTTTAGGTCTTTGCTCAAGCATCATCTTTTCAGTGAGGCTTTCCTAGGACTTCCTATTCCAAGTTTCCACATACCCTCTCCTCCTTGGTCCTTCCTAGTTACCGTTCCCGATTTATTTTCTCTCTACTACTTATTACCATTATATGTTTATTATCTCTTTCTTTATGTAAGAGTCAATGCATAGGGATGTTTGTTTTTTCACTGATATATTTGTTTTATTAGCATCTAGGACAGTGCCTAGTCAGAGTAGGTACACAGTCAGTGTTTTCTGAGTGAATGAATGAATGAATGAATGAAAGAATACATGTTACTATGTGCCAGTTACTTAGTGTGCAATGATGAACAATTGGATCCTGCCCTCAAAAAACAAACTGTTTAATAAAACACTGTCACTAATGAGAGAGTTTTGTTTAAGGAGTTAGAAAGCCTGGAATAGGGATACCTAACTCAGCCCGAGGTTGGATGAGGCGCCAAAGTTGGGCTTCCTGTAGGAGGCCGCACCTGAGCCTGACAAAAGTTAGCCCTTTGAAAGGAGAGGTTTGGAGAGGAGCTTTTTAGATGGAGGGACAACATGAACAGAGGCATGGTGGCTGAGCAGATGCTGTGAGTGGTCCTCTCATTTCTCCTCAAAGCTTTTTACTATTTCCGAATATGTCAACCTGACTTATGGCCAAGAGCTGCATCATTACTGGGAGACTGCTATGCCTATGGACATAAGCAACCTGGAATGCTGAGAATTAATAAGTGCCCCTCAGCTCTTAATGACTAATGAGTGTTGGGGTATGTATACCCCTGTTCTCTTGCCCCTTGGCCAGGATATTTCTGAGGGGTAAGTACAGCAATTTTGTGGGATTGAACTCTATTTAATCACTGTTGTCGATTTAATAATGTACCCATTATCGACGAAATTCTCTCTCCTGTGTCACTTCACCCTCAACTACCCCTTTTCTTTGAAACTCCAACAAACTGTTGATCCTGGAATCTTGGCTTAGGGTTGGCCCTGGAGAAACTCAAATGAAGACAGTGATTTTTACCCAAGCTCTAGAGAATAAAAATGATAAAGTCTTTGGCCTGCTTTGGGACATAATAAAGCAAGCCATATGGGTTGTGTATAGGTATAGGGAGAGGTGATTAGGTTTGATAGTAAAGGAATTTGAATCCTACATGAAGGGATTTAGAATGTTTCCAAATTCCTTCTGAAATCTTTGAGTTGGGGATAAAGTAATCAAAAGAATATCTGAGTATGATGAATCTAGCTGTGGTATATAGTGGTATTGTACTGGGGGCAGGAAAGGTCTACAGTTAGGAAACAGTTCAGGCAGCACAGTTAGGACATATTCAGGAGTGCCTTAGTGAGGTGGCAGTGAGAATGGAAAGGAATAGATGGAGAGAAAATGTCAAGGGAAAAAATGACAAGATTTGGAATCGAGTTCTGCGTGTTGCGGGGGTGAGAGGAGAGCAGCAAATGTCTGAGGCTCTGTGAGTTAGAGAGCAGAAGTATCAACAGAGATGAGGAAGCTGTGAGTGGGATCTGGATTTGATGAGTTAAAGACATTTGGGGTTTGTGCCAGTGGAATGTCCAAGCAGAAATGTCCAGCAGACAGCTGGAAATATATGAAGGCAGGAAGGATTTGGTTTCAGAATTGGAGCTCTTTTAGACAGTGATAAAGGTGCCTGGCTATGTGAAAATCTCAAAGAAACACTTGCTTTATACAAGTCTTATAGTCCTGACCTTGTGACTCTAAAAGAGGAGAAATTTCATAGTAACCTGCAGGCATTGATGGACTTTGCAATTGAAATACATACTTGTGATGTGGAGAGGCTGTAAGTGTGTATAGAGGCAAAAGGGGGAGTGACAGAGCAGAAAGGTAGGCTCTGACCAGGTGAATTCTTGAAGATACGGACAACCAGGAAAGCAAGAAGTCCAATTCAAGGAGTTTGGCACAGTTCAGGTACAGTTGACAGGTTCTGGAATTCTGGAGACTTAGATTTGGTCAAAAGACCAGCCATTCCTTTCAGAGTCCTCAGGCTCGGAAGACTGATGTTTGTTTTCTGCCTAATTTTGTGGAGTGGCGCTGGCCACACGCTGAAGGATGTTATTAGGGAATCCATCCCTTAGCTTTTTCTTCTTCAGGCTAAATAAACCTATTTCATTCTTCTCACAGGTCATAGTTTCCATTTCTTTAATTATTTGTTATCCTTCTCTGAACGTTCTCCAATTTTCCTTTAAAAATCCTGAGACCAAACCTTCAAAACAGTAACAACTAGCTTAGTTCTGGGCACAGGAAATGATTTTCTAAAATGTCACATCCAGGCAACATTTCTTTGCAGGTTTTTCCACCTGTTTTAAATGCGACCATTTATTACTCATCTATATACCATGCTAATTTTAGACAAAATGAGATCATAATGGGATATCTTTTTCAATAATTTTCTGTTTTAACTTCAAAGGCTCAGAGTTGGAAAAGGTATTGGCTCGATTTTTTTTTTTTTCATTTTAGGAAAATAGAGGTAGAAGATTACAGAATGCTACCGCATTACCAGTCTGATTCTTTTTCTCCCATAAGATAGCTCATGTCATGAAATATATGAAGCAAAATTGTCACGCTTGTACTTTTTGCCCCTGCTCATCCCAACAGATTAAATACTGGGCTAGCTAAAATGTGATGAGATGTAATACAGAAAAAGGGCATTTGCTTAGACAAGAGTCAAAACTGGAAGCAGGGGAGAACGTGCCAGGGACCTGAGAGATCGCTCAGACAACTCTGGGAGTAATTTTCCATGTGGACTGAAGGAAGATCTTGTAAGGCGCAGCCCCAGGTTACACATGCTGGACTCCAGTTCCGCAGGATTTACAAGCCATTACTGGAGAGAGTCTATGGCTCTCCTGGCACAGGCAGAGGAGGAAGAAATGTTCACTGGACAATAAAAAATTTCGGTTTACAGGGTAAAATAAAAGCAGGGCCTTCCTTCTACAGAGTGAAGAAACTTGCCCCCTGAGTAAGGGTTGAGGGTGGGGGGCGATCCATTTCCATGACTTAAGAGTCTGGCGAGGTCTCTTCAGCGAAGATTGCTGAGGATTTGCAGTCACTGTGATTAGAGAGTAGTCTCCAAATTCAGAGAAGAGCAAATTCACACCCTCTGAGGCTACTGGGAAGCTTCTGGTGCTGAGGCAGCAGAGAAGAAGGGCAGGGGAGCACCGCCCGCCCGCCAGACTCCCCGCGGCTCCTCCCCTCTCCCAGGCCCACTCCCAAACTTAAGTACACGCTCCCTTGTTCCAGCCAGAAGCCCTGCGTGAGCCTCTACACGTAGCCGCAGACAGCTCCTTAAATAGGTCGGAGTTGAGCAAACAATCCCAGACGTGGGGCCGGCAAAGGCGAGCGGAGGCGACCGCACCGACGCGGCGGGTCAGCTGGCGGCCAATAGCCGGGGTGCGGCCCGCCCTGTCGCCTCCCCCTCGGGGAGCCTATAACTTGCCCGCAGCGCCGGGAGGCGCTAGCCTCTCCGCGACTCCGCGACGGCCTCATTTCGGCCGCCCTTCCTCCCGCAGCTCCAGCTGCCCGCAGCCGCTCCGGGGCGCGCACTTGGCCCGCCGGCTCCCGCCCGCAGTCGTCGGCCCGGGGCGGACCGAGGTCCCCGCGCTCTCGCGAGAAGTGCACCGCTGCTGGGCAGTGGGGGTGCCGGAGCTGGAGCGGGCTCTCCGGAGGCCGAAGATGGGGTGCTGCGCCCTGAAGCCGCAGCTGCTGCTGCTGGCGTTTGTCTTCCAGCTCTGGAATCCCTGCCTGGGTGCGGACTCGGAGAAGCCTTCCAGTATCCCCACAGGTGAGCCCTCCCGCGATTTGCCCGTGTCCCGGGAGGCTCGGCCGGGTGGGCAGTTCATTCATCCACCGGGGCTTGCCAGGTGAGTAGGAGGGGCGCCCGTCCCTCCCCAGGACTGCAGAGGTGAGTAGGTGGGAGCCTGTCCTTCGCCAGGACCACCGAGGTGAATGACTCAGGACCGCTGAGGTCTTCCCCAGAACTGCGCTCGGGCGGCGCTGGTCCCCGGGGAAGTGGGGGAGCCCCCGCCCTCCTGGGTTCTGGGAGTTCACCGCAACCTATGAGCGCACGAAGTTTTCTTCAGCACAAGCTGGGGTTTCCTTTTCGTCTTGCAGGTCACTGGGCGCCAACACCTTTCGGGCAACTCTCCTTTCTCCTCCTTTCCTGGAATTGGCATGATTTATTCGTGTTGGAAGAGGCAGTAGTCCCTCTGTGACCCAAACACGGGGCTCAGTGTACTTTCTGATTGATGGTGACACATTCCTTCCAGCGCCCCAGGAAGCAGCCGGTAACACCTACCTTTTGCCAAAAACAACGCTCAAAACCTTGGTTGTTTTCAGTAAGGCTGCCTGGCTACCCAATACCTCCAGGTGGCGGCTTTCCTCCTTGGGGATTTGGAGGGGAAGCTGTGGACACACATCTCCGCTTAGCCACCCTTTTCCTAAGCCTGGTGCCATTTCTTGTTTTCAGAAGCTGGAACTGCAGCGAAGAGTCCAGTCAAGTTCATGTAAAACAAAACTTTTTACATTTACCAAGATTAAAGAGTTTCACCACATGTTTGCCTAAACATACTTCGGTGCCATTTGCAGCACAGGAGATTTCCTTGGAGTTTTCCGCTTTTGTGCTCTTACTCTATGCTCAACACTCTGAAATTAGATCTCACACTTAAATGTCCTTGTGCTGTACTGTTTCTTTTTTTAAATTAGGATCATTTTGTCCTTTTTTTTTTTTTTTTTTTGGTAAGTAAATAGGGCGTTTTTCTGCTTGAACTTTAAGCACAAGGACACATTTCTATTTCAGGTTTACAGTCAGAAGATGACATTTGGTGTAGAACCCAGCTAGTCCATCTAAGCAGTAGTTTTGTCTTCATCTTTAAATGTTTAAGAAGGCTTCAGTGGGCTAAATTACCCATCTTTCTACATTCCTGCCAAACAGTACTTGCTTTGTTAGCTTGAAAAACTTCAGCGTGTAGATGGATTTTTGTCAGTTACATGATGCTTTTCTTTCTTCTAGATAAATGTGTTGATTTCACAATGGATTTCTGAACACTGTGTGGTTTCTTTAAATTTGAACTGAGTTTTTTCATAACTTTAAAATTTTCTTTTAGTGTAACACCTAGAAAATAGACGAGTAAGTGCCTTCAGCAAACTTGGAAATGGAGACATTAAAAAAAACAGTCCCCAGAAAAATGACTTTCTTTGTTGAAACACCCAAGGAAACCTTACTGGGAAATAAAATAACCTCGAAGGGCTTTGCTACTTTTAGAGGGACCTCTTCAGCCTCTGTATATTTTATTTCAGTGCATTACCAACCCCCCCCCCCCTTTTTTTATAGAAGGCATCTCTTTGTAGCTTCCTTTAGGTTTTCAGTCAAAATCATCTTGCTTTCCCACTCTGGCTTTTAAGTTTTATAGAGCTGGACAGTAAAGTTTTAATGGATTGTAACATAAGGGAAAGGGAATTTTAGATATGAATGTTTTCCTCAGAAACTGAGCACATAAAACCCACTGCTGAAATCTGAGGTCTGGTCGATCTTGGTGGGTAGGCATGGAGAATTCAGTTAGCGCCTAAATGCAGGAAAATATTAATTTGTAGTACATGGAGGCAGCAGTAGCCAGTTTGATTATGAACTTTTGTGTAGGTGAATGTGATGAGCTGATAAATATAGATGATACACTGCTCAGTAACATGGCCAGTCATGTACTATGTCCCATTTTCTCCCTAAAATATTGCAACCGAAAATTGCTAAATTGGAAATTTTATTTATCCATCTATCAAGTGAACTTTAGAACTCTAACTTGTTTCACTTAATAGGAGGTCTTTAAGAAAAGTACTTATCATTTCTATCCACCTGTGTTTGTCACCATGTCCCAGTTAGCCGTGAAGAAATAGATTACACCAGGCTTTTTTGGCCCAATTGACATTTTGAACCAGATAATTATTTATTGGAGGGGGGCTGTCCCATGCATTGTGCTATGTTTAGCAACATCTTTGGCCCCTACCCGCTAGATACCAGTAGCACCCTCCTCCACGTGTGAGAATGAAAAATGTCTCAAAATGAAAAATGTCCAGGGGCACCTGGGTGGCTCAGTCGTTAAGCGTCTGCCTTCGGCTCAGGTCATGATCCCAGGGTCCTGGGATTGAGCCCCGCTTTGGGCTCCCTGCTCTGCGGGAAGCCTACTTCTCCCTCTCCCACTCCCCCTGCTTGTGTTCCCTCTCTCGCTGTGTCTCTGTCTGTCAAATAAATAAATAAAATCTTAAAAAAAAAAAAAAAAAGAAAAATGTCCAAATGTCTCCTGAAGGGCAGAATTGCCCAGGGTTGAAAACCCCTGGATTAGAAAAATCGATGTGGATCTGAGGCAATGTGGCATTATAGTATTACTGGAATGATACTAGCAACTCCTTTTTGAAAGCAAATGTTTATAGTGATTTTCCATTTTTCCACTGTAGTAGGGAATGTGCTATTTGAATCATATTAATCAAGTTTTGGAATATGTTTTTTCCTAGCTTTCTTTGATACTGTGTGTTGACTAGAGTTGAGAATACCACTTTTAGTTATACCTACTGAGGGTTTTACTGTGTACTGTGTTCATTCCTATTTGGTTGCCATTTTGTTTTTTAGCATGGAAAGAATTGAAATAAGATTTTGGTTAAAAACAATTATTTTCTCCTAGTATTATTTATTGGAATTTTCCCTTAAAATTTTATCCCTGTGGGAGCTTTTGAGGCAAAACCCTCCTAATGAGTGTCCACAAATCAGATTAAAACCCTGATTTATCTTTCATATACTTTTCTGCCTTCTGGATAAGAGGGGGAGAAGAGTGGATGTATTTATGCCTCGTATTTACAAACCAGGTCTCCAGGCTTGGATAAAAATTTCTGTGTGTTTTCTAAGGTACCTTGACTATTCCATGATCTAAATTGGGCAGAAACCAAGTTTTGGGCAAAAATGGAGGAAATGGTTTCAGATGTTTCTGTCAAGACCTGTATTTTTCAACCATGTTCATTTATGAACTCTTTAATTTACTGTGGGGCATTCAGGGAGGGAAAGGAAAGGTTTGTCCCATCTGCTGATGCAAACTGGCAATTTTTGGGGTGGAGAGGGAAAGACCAACGTCCTGGAGAAACCTCTGGAAGGGAGAGAGCGAGGCTTATCCTCTGTGTACTTTCTGCCGCACAGAACGGCTCATCATGCTTAAGGAGACTATGCCTTTTATTTCATAATCTAAAAAGGGACCTATGAAACACCTATGGAGAATGTGAGGATAGGAAATGAAAATTAAATTGAGATACCCTTTTCTACCCATCATGTTGACTAAAGCATTTTAAAAATGAACTCTGTTCATAACAACTGTTCTAAGGATGGGAATCCACCAACTGTTGATAGAAGCACATCATTTTTGGAGAACAGTCTAGTGGAATTGATAATCCACATACCCTACAATTCTAGATACATACATGTACGGTACTCTCAAATTTCTGTGTCTGTCTGTTCTTGAAATTCTATTCATTATTAAATCTAGCTCCTAGGAAATTCTTCCCCTTACTATCTTTTTTTTTTTTTTTTTTTAAGATTTATTTCTTTGAGGGGGGGAGTGGCAGAGGGGAAGGGAGAGGGAGAGAAAGAATCTCAGCAGACTCCCTGCTGAGCGTTGAGCCTGACGACAAAGGGGTTCACTTTTAGGACCCTGAGATCCCCACCTGAGCCGAAACCAAGAGTCCGAAGATGCTCAACCCACTGAGCCACCCGGGCACCGCCCCCCCCCCCCCCCCCCGCCCTTACTATCTTTTGTTTGGCTCATTTTCTAACATTTTAATGCAGTTGGTATATAGATCATACCTGCTTTGTATGATGGATTTTTTATGTTTAATAAATTGTAGATTCTTTGAAATGAGGGACTAAGTTATTCATTTTTGTGCTCCTCACAGTTCCTTCTGTGTTCTAACACAGAGATTCTCATATTCTTTCATATTTGTTGAGTGGCCCACATGTAGAATTTTGAAAAGTGGCATCAGTCAGTGAGATTGCTGGATGCTCATTTTCCCAGGATTTTAACTAAATTCACTGAACTTCCTTTCTCTACCCGGGGACCCATACACTACCATGATCTAGCAATTTATCAATGAAATATCTGGCAAGGCCTTGTTTCTGAACTGTGGTTTGGCAACTCTTTTCCACAGGTTCTATTTTTCTGCTCTACTTACCTTACTCAATATAAAGTCACACCTTCAGAAATACTCTCAGGTGATTGGATACCATGATTTTTATTTCTCTTTTAAACTTTATGGATGGTGACCTGGAGACCTTGGAATGGTTATGTAACTTGCAGAAGATCATGTAGCTGGAAAGCAACACAGGTAGGGCTTGTGTCCTTTCTCCAGACTAGGCTCCATGTCTTTCCTGACCTCCTTATTGTTCTGTTGGACTTTTGGGACCTCTGGGAAATAAATAGAGACTAGACATCAGAGCCCTAAAGAAGTACAAGGAATGCTTTGCTAAAAGGAAAACACATATTTGTAGGTTTGTGTAAATGGCGGGGAAAGGGATTGGCACAGGTTGAAGGAAAACTGGGCCCTAGCCGAGGGTGGCAAACGGTGGCCCATGGGCCAAATCTGGCAGGCCACAGCTATCTGTTTTTGTATGGCTGGTGAGTTAACAATAGTTTTTACATTTTTAAATGGTTGAAAAATATCAAATGAAAAATAGTGTATCATGACATGTGAAAGTTCTATGAAATTCAGTAGTCAGGGTCCATAAAGTTTTGTTGGCCGACAGCCACATTTATTTATTTACATATTGTTTGTGGCTATTTTGGTGTTCCAAGGCAGGGTCTTATAATTGCCATAAAGACTATGGCTTGCAAAGTATAGATTACTTACTACCTGGCCCTGTACAGAAGAACTGTGTGGACCCTTGCCTTAGGAGATGACATTCCCATTTAAGCTGTGGCTCACGCTGAGCTGCTGCTGTCTTGGAAGGAGCAGGATTCTGGACAGTAGCAGCTGATTCCGGGCATTTGAACGGTCTGTTTTTCATTTTAGACTTTCCAGTGATTCCTATGGTGTTTTTAATTCAAAGATACAGCTTCTCTGTTACATCTTTTTAAACATGGCACTTGATGCTAACTAGACATGTGCTGTGGTGTAAAGAGTATACTCATAATCAAAAAGGAATAAAACACTGATGGCTGATTGGAAAGGAGATGCATGTTTCTTCTTCATAGCTTTTGGGTGTTCTAGAATTTGGTCTAGAAACTTGGTTATGAATTTGTGGCTCTGTTCCTGGGAGGAAATGATTAGCACATTTATCAGTGAGTACTTTTATTTTTCTTCAACAATTGGTACGAATTAGGCTAAACTGAGAAATTGGTGGCTTTTAAAGTGACATATTTTTCTTTTACATTTTACTAGTTTGCATTTGCAGTGGTGTGCTTGCCTCACTAAATTAAACTTAAATAACAGAACTAATTTTTAGAGCTATTGAGATTATAGTTAGTCAAGAAACAGTTACCCTGAGTAGTAGAATTATGGACAGTCTGTTATGATTTGTTATCAACATACTTCTTACTACCTCAAAGCTTATGTGTTGCAACCTGTGTTTGGAAATGCTGTTAGGATGGTGTAGCAGTACAGAATTTATTACCATCCTATCAACTGTGTCATAAGAATGCCCCTTCAAGGGGCGCCTGGGTGGCTCAGTCGGTTAAGCTTCTGCCCTCAGCTCACGTCATGATCCCAGGGTCTTGGGATCAAGCCCCACATGGGGCTCCCTGCTCAGTGGGGAGCCTGCTTTTCCTTTTCCCTCTCCCTCTGCTGCTCTCCCTGCTTGTGCTTTCTCGATCTCTCTCTCTCAAATAAATAAATAAAATCTTAAAAATAATGCTTCTTCAAAAATTGTTTATAATTAAAAAATAACTTTCAACATCTCCCACTCAGGATAACTTTTCTTTTTTTAAGATTTTATTTATTTATTTGAGGGAGAGAGCTCAAGAGGGGCAAGGGTCAGAGGGAGAAGCAGACTCCCTGCTGAGGAGGGAGCCCGATGTGGGACTCGATCCCAGGACTTCAGGATCATGACCTGAGCTGAAGGCAGTCGCTTAACCAACTGAGCCACCCAGGTGCCCAGGATAACTTTATTTTAAAACAAAATTCAAAGAGTGGAGGTATGTTATTTTTATACACAGAGGAAAGATTTCTATTACATATTTTCTTTTGTATGTTAAAAGTGGGAAATTGACTTCTGTTAATAATTTTACTTAATTTTTAAATATAAATCTCTTTATTAAAAAAAAACTAATTCAGGGTAGTGCATTTATGTACTTAGTTGCTGAATTGACTCAAGTATTTTTCAGATCTTAAATTGTATTAGTAGGATACTGTAGCAGTTTTGGGAAAATAGCAATCACTTTTTATTGCTATTGAAACATGTATATATCTTTTCCCTTCTTAAATTTATATCTTTTTTTAAAAAATATTTATTTGAGAGACAGAGTGAGTGAGAGAGAGAGCACAGGAGCGGGGGCAGAGGGAGAGGGAGAAGGTGAGGGAGAGGGAGAAACAGGCTCCCCTGCTGAGCAGGGAGCCTGATGTGGGCTGTATCCCAGGACCCTGGGATCATGACCTGAGCCAAAGGCAGACGCTTAACCGACTGAGCCACCCAGGTGTTCCTTAAATTTATATCTTAAAGGAGATGTGATTAAGTGAGAAAAAGCTTAATTTGTTAGTAAAGAAATATACTTTGTTTACTATTTCTCTTCTACAAGAAATTTGGTTTAAAGTTTAGTTTGTATAGGTTTAGAATTAAATTTTGTCTAACAAGGGAAAAGCTTTAAACAGTAAGTAGTAGACAGTCTTTGCTTTCATTTAAGATCAACACTGAAATACTTTCTTTTACCGTTCTTTTGAATTTTATTCTTCTTACGAGAGAGTATCAACCAGTTTCTATGCATATTTCTGAGTGATGGGAGCACTCCAGTCATTATTAAGATGAAATGGCAGGGTCTACTACATCTGAGTATCTTCTCCCTTTAGGCTGAAGGCTCATATTTCTGGAGAATTACTGTGTTTATAATCAAAGTCTTCACTATTGAAGGGAAAAAAGCCTACCACATTTTAATTTTAATACAATTCAAAGAAAATACAAAAATATATTCTCTACGTATACTCTATAATAAGTATACAAATATACTATATAAAACTTTTAACACTAATAAGAGTTTTGGTGAACATACAGTTAAAGTGAGGGGGGCTAAATGAGGGCAATGGTCAGGAAAAGTGTTTCTAACAAATATGTTTAAGTTTCTAAAATGCGTCAGTTTCTAAATATCACTTGTTACATTGATATGTTGATTTTAATAATTGCTTTCATTATTTTGGGTGCACAAGACATCCCAGTGTGTATCACATTTACTGGTCATCTATTCATTTTCTTTAGGATTACATTCTCAAACATGTAGAAGGAATTCTCTTATTTATTTTCTAGTTACTGTTAGTCTGTTTTAAAGTTCCTTCCAAAGAGAAAGAGAGAGGGTTTTCCTCTGATTTAAATGCTAATGTGGTTCTGCTTCTCTATACTGTGGACATCACAAAGTAAAGGTTCTTACGGCATGAAGGAACTTCCAAGCACATGCAATTTTTATCTCTTTCACCACCATCCGCTGTCAGTCCCAGACACAAGTACACTAAGTTGAATATGCGTCAGGCCACCCAGCTTCACCCTCCGGTCCCCACAGCAGCAAGTGGAAGATGTACGTGCAATCCCTGCAGTTTCGGATTCCTGATTCTGGGCATTGTTCAGGAGAAACTCCAGCTATACCCCTTAATTCCAGTGGCCACAGAGTCTCGGCACAGGGCCACTGTCCCATTAGCAAGGCTCTGTCATTGACTGGTGACTGGTTTGAAGCCACAACTTTCATGGGGCCTTAGGGTGCTAATTACGTATAGGTACTACACACAGTGTTAAGAAGGAAGCCAGTTACTTTTAGATATTTTAAATACATTCTCCGACCGGTTCTTTAAACATTTAATCCTTTCCTTCCTGGTTCTGTCAGGATGATAAACACCAGCAGCTATTTCAACATCTCAAAAAAGAAAAAAAAAATCAGGGGCGCCTTGGTGGCTCAGTCGTTAAGTGTCTGCCTTCGGCTCAGGTCATGATCCCAGGGTCCTGGGATCGAGCCCCGCATCGGGCTCCCTGCTCGGCGGGAAGCCTGCTTCTCCCTCTCCCACTCCCCCTGCTTGTGTTCCCTCTCTCGCTGTGTCTCTCTCTGTCAAATAAATAAAATCTTTAAAAAAAAAAAAATCAGCAAATATTGAATTTAAATCATTTCTTAAAAAAGAAAAAAGAAACTGGCAAACATTTTGCAGGCAGACTAAAATGACCTTCCTAATTCAATCATCCAGGGAAGTCTCACAGAGCTGTTATGCAGTGAGCTAACGGATCCCTTGATGGGATTTTCCAGTCATGCCCAAGCCAGCTCTGAGGCCCCTTTTCTTCAGAGGTATTCCCTCTCCAGCTCTAGCCATGCGAAGTCTTTCCTGGCCTCCAGCTGCCACCACCACTGTGACCAGAGTGCTCTGCTTGTCTAGACCCTCTGAAATTCTTGTCAGCCACATCTAGAGAAGGACAATTCTCCTTTTCTTCTTAGTTTAGTTTAAACAGGGTTGGAATTTTTTAAACAGTGACTTTACTAGGTAACCAAGGGCAAAACAAAACAAAACTCCAAACTGGAAAACCACCAAAGCAAAGAAATGAACAGACTTACAAAGTAGAGACTCAGAGTCCTTACTGTATTCTGACTTTAGTTAGAGACCTGCATACCTGGCATATTTTGGGGGGTTCCTAGGTTCTGTGTCCTGGCTCAGCTTTTCTTTCTCCATTCTTCGATCCCATTTCTACTTCTTCTTACCACATTCTTTTACACAGACAGCTCTTTCTTCTCCAGGGCTGGAGTCCATAAAATCACGGACTTTGTAAGTCCATAAGTGTTAATAGGTTGTGAAATAATAAGAAATATATATTTTGGTCTCTGCCCCTGGTTCCTGCTAATATTTGGTCTTTGACCCTGGTTCCTGACACAGAGCTTCTAAAACCCTTGTAATTTTTGAGTGATAGGAGTACCTGTCATAGAACTACTAAATCCCTTAGAATTCCCTGGGTGAAAAGAGCATCTTCTGTTCTAATGAGGTGACTCTTGATGGGCTCTCGAATGGGGGCTGATCACAAGAAAGATCAAGCCATGCTTCAGAGGCTTGAAGCTTTCAGGAGTGCCTGGGTGGCTCAGTCGGTTAAGACTCTTGATTTCGGCTCAGATTGTGATCTGGGGTCATGAGATTGAGCCCCACATGGGGTTCTGTTCTTGGTGAGATCTGCTTGAGATTCTCTCTCTCCTTCTCCCTCTGACCCTTCCCCTGTGCTCTCTCTAAAATAAATAAATCTTTAAAAAAAAAAAAAAAGCTTGAAGTTTTCAGCCCTAAACCTCATTTTCTGAAGAGGGAGAGGTGTTAGAAAATAAGTTAATAATCGATTATGCCTACAAAAAAGACCTAAAGTATGGGGTTTGGAGAGCTTCTGGGTTGGTGATTGCATATATGTGCGAGGAGGGTGGTGTACCCCAAATCGATGGGGACACTTGGGATCCTTTCAGATCTCATCCTATTTATCTCTTCATATGGCTGTTCATTTGCATCTTCTAAAATATCCTTTGTAGTAAACCTGCAATAGTAAACTGTTTTTCTGGGTTCTATGGGCTGCTGTAGTAAATTATCAAACCAGAGAAGGAGGTCTTGGAAACTTGGCCAGTGTGAGAAAAAATCTACACATCTGGTATCAGAAGTATTGTGTGTGAGTAGGTAGAGGAGAAACATGACTGTGTTTTCCGTAGACATAGGGGGACCTGATATCTCTAAAGTTTCATGGAACATATCAGCATAACCCTAGCAATTAGGCAATCTATTTTCTTCTGTGAGTGAAAGTTTTTATGCATTTTTTACCTATAACTCTGTTGGTATTGCTTTAATTCTTCGTTTTGAGTAGCAATTTATATTTTCTTTTATGAGTCTACATACTTTAATAAATCTGTTTATTTAATTAACTAAACTTTAAGTTCTCCCAGAATACATTTTTTATAGAGGTAATTTACATATTGTAACTTCCTAGATACAAATGTATGCTAAGAACGATTCCCATTGTGTAATACTCTGAATATGACAATTAATATTTCAAAATTTAATTCAAGTATTTACTCAGTGACTTGCCTGTGTTCTGTGTTGCCTTATGCGAAGGAAAAATAGAAAAATGAAACAAGACAAACAAAAAACACACCAGGCTCAGCTGCTGCTCCACACTGAAATTCTAAGATTCTTGCAGAACGAATAATGCGTATATAAAACTGAACAAATCAAAGAAGCTTTTAAGGTGAAACAGCCTGGCTTATGGGGAAGAGCACTGACATCTGGGCATCAGGAAACTTTGATCTAAGTTCTAACCTTTCCATTCACCAACCTTGAGCCAATTACCTTGCTTCTCCAGACTTCCTTTGTAATTTATGATCTTTATAGCTCTGTTATTTGATGTCTCTTGAATTCTAAGTGTCAGGATGTGGAGTAGAGACAAAGGCTGCAGGAATCAGAAAACAGGCCTGAAGGAAACTTACTATTAATACATTCGTTATGCCAAAGGAAGCATAGATACAAAGTTGTTTTGTATTTTAATATTCTAGTTATTCTCTCAGGAGTTGGACTTGGACAGGTCTTGATATTGCTTTTTTTCCTAATTAAGTTTTGATTTAGAGGTAAGAAAGTAAATCTAAGAATAACTGGAATTAAATTTACATTTAAAAATATTCCAAGTGCTTTAATGTGAGAGAAGAAAATAGTCTGGTGTTTGTATGAAGCTATTTTCTGTCTTCTGAAAGGAATCATATACTCTTCAGTACATTTGAATACTGTAAGCTGTTTTAAAAAATAACTTTACATTCTTCTGCTTCAGTCTTGACTATATAAGTCCTACTGGTTAACAAAAATGATGCTGGTAACTCTTTAAAATTAGAAAAAGTTTTTTTTTTTTTTTTTAAATGAAATGTGCTGTTTAAAAATTGGAGGCCCTCTTCCAAATTGTTCCCAAAACAGTTATCAAATCACCTAATTTTTAGATTCACTAAGTATCTTTAAAATATGATTGCATTCAGTAAACTAGAAACATGGTAAATAAAAAGAAAATCAGTCTTTGGGAGAAAAGTATTTGTGTGAGTATCTGTCTCTGTGTGTATGCATGTGTCTCTAGCCATGGAGATTACTGTTAAGCCTTAAGAATGGAGTAGAAAGTTGGAATGCCTTTTGATCTGGAATTTTCTTTGATATGCTGCTCGATCTTTGTCACAGTAACATTTATTCTACATGTGTTTGCACCTCTAGAATGGAACATATCTTGTGAGTGGTACTATCTTAGACCCAATCTTTGGAGGAGATGGTGGTGCCCAGTGCTTTTTCTCTTTTCTTGGCTTTTCCCCCTACTGTTTGCAGAAGGATTTTATGTAAATTGGAGGAAACAGTTCAAATAAAACAATTGGAGGAGGAAGAGGGTGGCTTAATTTTGAAAATATATACAGTTGTTGCTTTTTCAAGAGTAAGATTACCAAAAATCACAGAACCATTTAGGCTGGATGTTGTTTTTGGAGATTAACTGTGATTTTTTGAATAAGCAAGTAAGCATTAGCAGATGTTTTTCCTGTAGAGTAGGTTAGGTTAAAGAAAGATCTCTTTTAAAATCTGATAAACTAACCTTTATATTATGATTTAATATAAAGTGGTTGGTATTTTTATATCCCACAAATGTAAGCATAAGGTTTTTTTTCATATGGTATAAAATCCTAAACAGCCAAGCCCCTCTTCTCCATAGCAAGTCACGGAATGGCACTGTTGCACCAGGATCAACAGTGCCATCGTGGGCTGCAGTATATGGATGAGTCGAGAGGTAAGATTTTTCGGGTTGCGGTAAAAGATAAACTAAGCAGCGTACTTTAAACATGCAAACTTAAGAAATGACTACAATTGATAGCTACATCTTCTTTTCTGTAACTGGATTTAAATTTTTTGTAGATGCAAGATATGAATTTTTCTCAAGTGTCAGAATAGCCCACACTTGAATTAGTTTCAAGCATATTTGAGTTGTAGAAAATCCTTTTGAGAGTGAATCCTATTCAGTGTGAAGAGGTGGTGGAGTAGAAGGTAAGTGGAGAAAGGGAGGTGAAATTGCTTGTAAGCATGTTAGAAAATTATAAAATAAGTGATTTGAATGTGTTCAGACAGGTAATTAAAAAAACTGAACTAGAAGGCACTGCCCCGAATGCTGGCAAAAGGGAATTTTGCTTATGTAAAATTGGATATGCACCAAGCAGCAATATGGTTTGCATATTTTCATACTTAGGGATTTGTTTATCTGGATGATGCTAGTTGATGGTATAGCATTTCATATTAACCATAATAAGTTGTATATCTCAGCTGTTCTTGCCATGCCCTGGCCCCTAGCCTAGCCCAGCGTACGTGAACCCTAGTGGGACACGCACTAGAGACAGTGTGCAGTACTGGATTCACTTTTCATTTGGTTGCCTTGGGGATCAGCAGAAGTTCAGGAACATAGGTACTGTGACTCTGTGAAGCCAACCGTGGCCATGTTCATGGTGGCAGAGGGTGCCTCACATCTATTGGTATTTCTGATAAACTGATGTACAAGTCTGTTGTGCTTTGAATCATTGGGAAAGCTGTCTTGGTCCCACTTTCATTTTGAATATGGTACTAAGAATTTGAGGGAAATGCTACTTTACTCTTCAAACATTAAGCAGTACAGAAGAGGATGTTTGCTTTCTAGATATAGCCAAAGAGTGTTTACGAAATAGGAAAGGGGTTGGACACCATTAATTGTGAATTAAAGGTATATATGGGCTTGCCTGGCTCACTGGGATACGTGATTTATTTTAAGGCCAGATGGTAATAAACTGCTTGCCTGCTAATCATGGGAAAGTTGCCCTGTGGGAGACAGTGTAATGGTTAAGGGGATAGGGTCTTGTGATCAGACAGCTTGAATTTAAATCTCTTCTCTACCACTCACTTGCTGATTATCCTTGGAACAAGTTACTTAAGATCTCTGAATCATAGTTTCTTTATAATGATAATTGTTGCCTAGGGCTGATTTGAGGATTACATGTGATAATGCCAGTAAAAACCTTAGCACAGGGTCTGGGAACAGAAATTGCCCACTGAGTGCTACTAACAATTATTTTAAACAGAATTCTGATTAACATTATTCTAAAGTGGAACCTAGAATTATTGTATAGAATTAATTCTCGTATTCTGATTGGTAATGGGAGAAAAGTATAGGCTGTCAATAAATTCTAGAAAATAAGTTTTAACAAGTTAAGACAGTTTTTTGCCAGGGGAACCCAAAGGAAATAAATAATAAATTTAGTGGTGCAGTCTCTTTGGTGATGTTCTTTATTTACTCTAATTCAAATCTTTGAAGTCGCTTTTCCTCATTCCTCTGATTGATTCTTGATATTCAAATGTGTTGAATTCCACTCATTACTTTCTCTCTTTTTTTGTTTCATCTATAATGGAAAACGTATCTATATATAACATATAATTAAATATCGCAAACAGATGAGTCTTTTTTTTTAACATAATACCATTATCGCAGTCAGTAGTAATTCCTTCATGTCATCTAATGCTTACTCAAGTTCACTTTTCCACCTTTTCTCAAAACTGTCTTTTTACAGTGGGTTTGTTTGATCTGGATCCATTAATTTCTCCTCCTAAACACCTTCCAAGCTATCATCACCTTAGTCCAGGCTGCAAATCTTGGGTCGCTTGAGGGTTAAACCCAGCCTGTTTATTGTTTTCCAGAAAACTTGAACTAAGTCCTATATTTTTAAAATCAGGAAATTTTACTTAAAAATCTGGAATTTACTTCTCTTGGAAGGGGAGGTGGGGAAGAAAGAAAGGATTTTCCTTCCCATGGCAACAACAGCTGGCTGCTGCTGAGGAGTTCTGTCCTTGGGATGGTGCTTGTATAGATGTGTTCACCACAGCTCCCCCCTGGCCTCTGCACTAATGTGTGTGTGTGACTCCTGATCTGGGCGCACATCACAGAATGGGATAGTTATAATTGCTATTGTATTGTATATACAATGTCTTATCTCATCTTTCCACACTACCCACACTTCCCACACTAATCTTTCTGGAGTCCAGTAGCTCTTAACCAGGAGTGATTTTGCCCCCAGCCCAGGAGATATTTGGTAATGTTTGGAGACATTTTTGACTGTCATGAGTGGTGGGTGCTACTGGCATTCTGTGGGTGGAGGCCAGGGATGCTGCTCAAACATCCTACAGTGCATAGCACAGCCCCCCCAGAAAAGAATTAGCTGGCTCCAAATTTTTCTAATCTCTAATTTCACTGCCCTGTTCAGAAGCTTCCAGTGCCTTCCCTCTTTTCAAGTATATTTATTATTTCCCAGTTTTCACTCTATATTCATACTGGACTCCTCACTGTCCAGTGACGATATCATGCTTTTTTACCTTTCTTAAGTCATATCTGTTTTTCCAGTTCCTTCCCACTATCAGAATCCCACTTGTCTTTTTTAAGACTCCATCTTTCCCATTCCTGTCTTTGATGTCACCTTATCACACTATTCTTCAAAAATCATTTTATTAGAACTGGGAACTTTCTTAAAGATGACTGATTTTAATATTTTCCCTTACTACCTCCTGCTTCTCTAATCCAAGTAACTCTATCTAGAGGTATTAAGTGATATATTCAAGGTGTCTCCTGGTTCTTTGTCCCCCCCCCATGCTAATATATAATCTGTTAATTAAGTACTTAATATATTATTCTCAGTCTTTTCATGTGAATTAACTTCATTTTCTCAGCTGGATTTACCGGCAAGAGGACAGAGACAGTATCTCTTACTGTGGGTACCAAGTCTGTGAATTGCTATGCCTTAGAACTGCATGCCTCTGGAAGTTTCTTTGTGGATCCTACAGAGGGGTCTGATGACCCATGGCTCACCTCAGTCACAACTACTGAGAGGGGTAGGCACCTATGTCTGTCAGAGTTCCATTCAGAAAAGGGAAGCCACTTTAGATATTTGGAGCAGAAAGGGATTTAACAATAGTAGGTATGGGCTTACACAATTGTGGGAAAGGCTGGAAGGGCAGGCTTTAGGCTGAGCCTTCAGCCTTGACACCTAAGACAGCAGAGCTGCTGACCAAAGTAGGAAGTTACTACCTTGATTATAGTTGGGGGGTAGGTCTATTGAGTTATGAATACGCTGCCGTAAATATAATTCAGGGATCAGGAAGCTGTGTCCACTGACTCCTTACTCACGTGAAGTTGGTGACTAGACTCTAGAAGCAGAATTCCACTACTTCCTCTGCCACATGTCTATCTGTGTGTCTCTCTCCCTGTCTCCTTCATTTTCTCCCTTTCATCTATCTTCCCACACAAAATGGAAGACTAGAACACTAATGTAGATAACTCCACATCTTGTTGAAACATGCTTCCTAGGAGAAACAGCCAGTAGTCACGGGGAGAAGACCATCTGTCTTCTACATCTCATAGATGTGAATCTGAAAGATGGGGCATAATTTTCATCTAGAAGTTTAGCTCCAAAGGAGTTGGAGAAATATAGTTTTAACATTTATTTTTGTATGACTTTTTTTTCAGTATTGTTCTTGAAGGTTGACAAATAATTCAGTTTCAGAATTTTATGTCTTTTTGACAGTGGGGATCCAAGTATGGGGTCAGCATTACATAAAACATTATGCTCTACTTACTCACATGAAAGTCTATTATAAAATTCTAAGATCTTTGAATCCTTTCTCAAGTTTTAAGAACAACTGCTGAAGAAAATCATGAGGAAAATGAAATTAAACTATAAAATAGAGGCAGCTAAGTAATAGGATTTTATCTCCCCCTTATCCTCTTTTTTTTTTTTTTTTTTAGGACAGTGGATCATAACTTAATGTGGAGGGCAGTGTAGTGCCACTTATCTCTAATTATAATTTTATAGTGTTTATTTGACTTTCAGCTATTCATTCATCTTATTTTCTAGTGCTTTCATCTCACACAACACCCTCTTAGTCTTCAGTAATTACTTAGCTGACTAAAGTTACTTTTCTGAGATGAAACAACTGGGGCTTATTTAAGGCTTCTGGAATTTGAGAAGGTCAAGAGATAACCGGAAAAAAATCTGGCTCATTTAGGAAGGAAGGATTTAATTTGACTCCACTTCTTAAGTATTTATGAAAGCAAAAGTACAAGAGAAAACTTTTGGATCACCATAACTATACTTCACGATTACAGATTTAATGATTTTTATTTGAAAGTTTGGTTTTCATGTAATTTTTTAAAAACTTTTATAGTTTCTTTGCCCATTGCAGAAACAAAAAATAAGCTTGTGGCTGAAACTTCTGCTGAGCAAATCTACAGGACAATCTTGCATTATAATTAGAATGTTGGGCTTCCTCAAAATTATTTGGAGTTGGGACATAGAGTGCTTCATTTTACTTCTCTAGGCTCTAAGCTCTTTGCCACCTACACATGGCATTTATTTATTTTTAATTACATGTGTTTTGTTTATTTTTGATAATTTTTGGCAACTCCAGATGAGAAGTACATACACTTCAATGTTAAAATGAACAAATAAAACTAGGTTGGAAATGGATGGGTTAGATTAATAAATGCTAATACAGGTTTAATATGCTGCCATGGAAATTTTACCTTTTTGGTTTTGAGTGCATGTGTTTAAAATGATACATCTCAATAATTTTTGCTTTCATTTTGATGAAGATAACAATAAATCTTTGGTGAATCTGGATTTATTTTGATGACATGTGCCCAGTAAGCAGTTAGTTTAGCCCTTTCTAAACATGTTTTTCATCTGAAGATCATTCTGAAAACTAGTAAAAAGTGACAAATCTTTTCTAAGACATGTTGAAGCACCAGTGGGAGTCAGTAAGAACTAAGATACAACAGACTTCATGAGGATGGTATAACTTCATTTAAAAATTATATTTTGGTTACAATGAAATTAAATACATATAAATGAAAATGAAGACATTTAAGAAGAATAAATTAAATTTGTCCATAATCCCACTATCATTAGTAAACAATATAAAACATTTTGATAATTTTTTCCCTTTTTTGGTTCACATTTCTTCATATGTTTTCTTTATAAAATCAGGATACATACACATATCGAAAAGCGTTTTGCATTCTACCATATTCACAAAGCACTACATTGTAAGTATTTTCTCATGGCTTAAAATACTGTTCAAGTCATGATTTTTAAGTAACATTTTGATATCTGTTGTGGGGTTATGCCATAATTTGTATTACTATTATTCTATTATTGGAAATATGGTTTCTTTTCTATTTTGTAGTAACAGAAATAACATTGTAGGGATATTCTTGAAAACGTGTTTGGTTTCCATTTTTACAAGATAGGTCCAAGAAACAAAATTTTGAAATCAAAGGATATGAACTGTTTTATCTCTTGTTGCATATTATCCGTTTGCTTTTCAGAGGTTATATGGATTGTCATCTCTACCAGCAGGTACCAAATGGTCTGTTGTGTGGAATTCCCAGTAGCATTACTTTTAAAAGATTTTCTTCTAGTTTTTATGGGAAATAAGAGTTTGATTCTCGAATTTATAATGATTTCTTTCTTTACTTGTCAAAATAAAAGCATTTTATTGTCCCTGCTGTTTCTTCTGTGAGTTGCATCTTCGTATCAATGAAGTATACATTCTAGTGGAGTAAGAAAGGACCATAAACAGATGTACTAGGTAGATATAAGTATCACAAAGAAAAATAAAATGGGATGAGGGCCAAGAGTGCTGAGGTTGGCAATGCCATTTTAGGTACTGTTTTCAGAGAGGACTTTTCATATTGGTTACATTTGAACAGACATGAAGGGAGGAATTGTTGCTGGGAGAAGAACGTTATAGGCAGCAGGAATCACAAGTACCAATGCCTTAGAATGTGCTTGATGTGTCCCTGGAATAGCAGGTTTTCCCATGTGCCTGCAGCAGGGGCAGGGAGGGGCTAGTGATGGGAGAGGAGCTCAGAATGACAGGACCAGATCACTTAGGGACTTGGAAACTATGGTAAGGAGTTTGAATTTTATTGAGAACAAGCCCCTTTGCTAGGTGACTATGTGGAATACAACTGCTCAACTATACACTGAAGCCCTCAGCTGACAGAGTTGTAGATGTGTCATTTTAGGGACAGTGGAAGGAATAGGTTGAAGTGGGCAGGGATAAATGCAGGGAGATCCTTCTGGAAGCTATTTCGGTAGTCCAGGGAAGCAATGATGGTGCCCAGATTTAGACCACTCACGGAGATTTAGACCACTCACAGGTAAGGCTGGATTCTGTAGTGCTGATAGGATTTGCAGATAGATTGGATGGGGAATGTGAGCAGAACAGAGGAGTCAAAGTTCTGCATGTTAGAAGTTTAAATTTGTCCGGGAGTGTTGAAACATATCCCCCACCAATAAGCCAGGGGGAGATGGGGATGACAGTACTGTATATGTAAATCAAACCATCGTGCTGTACACCTTAAACATACACAATGATGTATGTCAATTATTTCTCAAAACTAGAAAAAAAGTTTAAATTTGCCTAAATTTATGTCAGTAATATAGTCTAGCTGCCATTCTTATTTCTCACTTTTGTGAGATTTGTGGATTGGAACTTCCTTGAGGGATTTTGGTAACTATTTTATACAGTTATTTTAATAATCACCATTATTGAAATTTATAGTCTGTTTTGTGTCTATAATACTGTTATCCAAATGTTTATTTGGTAAAGTGCTGGTACCAAAAAACAAACCCCCTACAACAGAAATTTTGTAAGGGAAGTCAGAATGTTAAACTCTAGGAAGAAGGCCAGAACAGCTGCTATGATTCACTGAACTGTGAGTTTGGGAGGGAGCACTCTGCAAAAATGATAGTTAAAGTGCTGAAAAATTACAGAGCAGCTTGCAGCAGATTTTTAAGTTTATGGAAATGCCATATAACCAAAACAAGGAAGATGGGAACAAATGGGGGGAAGCTCTGGTTTCATGACTGTAAGATCAGTCAGTGCTGCTGCAGGGCTGAGTCAGCTGTGGGTTGCACCAAGGCATCAGTGCGTTTGATTTGATCAGAGATTGGAATGTGCTGATAGTGCCTTTCTCTTGTAATTTGATGCAATGTATTAATTAAAAAGCCTTATTTGAATTCAGCTTTTATTGTTTGTTATTTATCATGCTATATGTTTAAAGGCAAGCATTAGGAAGGAGATGTATGTACCTGGAAAATACTCCCCTCAGCCTGCTTTCCATTCAGTTCAATGGGAAAATTAATAGTGTAGTAGGAGAGGTTTGGATTTTGCAGTATTTTCACTGACTATCCTTTGCATAACACATGCAACTACCCTGTAATTGGAAAAAGGTCCCCAGTGCTTCTGATACGTGCCACTGTTAGTTTTCTGAAGGAGATGGAGGGATAAAAACTAGAAAAAGACACTGAAAACGAATAAGCAAAGAGAAGAGAAAAAACAGTAGAAAAAAATATCTGGAGGGACTAGTTTGATACAGCTGGACTGTGAATTTGGTAGTAAACTTTTTTGCTAATTGAATCAAACAAGGAGACTTGTTGGATTGCATAATTCTCTATTTACAGAGAAAAAGAAAATACCATACGCACATTGGTTTAGGTGACAAAAATTTGTTTAGAAAAAATTGGTTTCTTTTAAGGAAGGAAATTAAATAGTAGGTAGTAACTTCAGTTGTGGTTTATTTATTGTTACTTCCAACAGGATTTTTTCTTATTGTGTTAAGTTGTAACTTGGTAATCGCTTTTCCGACAGTACATTTGGTAATGATACCGTAAGAGACATTGTTACAACTCCTCTAACCCTCTAGGAACAGAAATGAAAAAATCCTGAATAGCTGGCTTTTTTTTTTTTTTTTTTAAAGATTTTATTTATTTGACAGAGAGAGACACAGCAAGAGAGGGAACACAAGCAGGGAGAGTGGGAGAGGGAGAAGCAGGCTTCCCGCCGAGCAGGGAGCCCGATGTGGGACTCGATCCCAGGACTCTGGGATCATGACCTGAGCCGAAGGCAGACGCTTAACGTCTGAGCCACCCAGGCGCCCCCTGAATAGCTGGCTTTTAAAGAGGGGACCCCTGCGATGTCAAAATTGCTAGATTATATTCAATTCCACTCCCTATGCAAACAGTACATTTTTTCACCTGAACTCATCTTTCCTCCAGGTCTCAGCTTCAGTGTGAATTCCTGAGAGTTCTTCCCTAACCCCCCAATTTAAAACAGTTTCCTTTATTAAAATCTCTCCTCTCATTCTTGCTTTGAATTCATTCTTAGCATTTACCAAAATTTCTACTTATACTTAGTAATGCAATTATTTTCTTACTCTCTGCCACTCCACTCCCTATTATATTGTAAAATCCATGAAGGCAGTGATTGATTCTTCCAAGAATATTTACTGAGTGCCTACTATGTGTCAACTAGGAGTTGGGAACACAGCTCTTAAAGTTTACATTGTCTTAAATTCTGGTATTTGCTTTTATCTCTAACATTTAGCACACAGGGGCCTGGTTCACAGAGAACCATCAATAACTATTTGTTGAAGGAATGAAGATGAAAGCCATTGATGATTATTTGCAGGGCTCAAAGGTAGAGTGCAGTCAAGGTTTAGATCTGTAGTTCAGGAATATAAACTTCTGCTGAGGCTGCGACTCTTTTCCCCTATCACAGGCTGAAATTTCCAAGTGCCCCTGCCTATGTGGTATTCCTTTGGTGAACGAGGGTTTCTCTCTGACCACAGTGATCTACCTCTCTGAAAAGGGAAACAAGAATAATCCAGAGATACTGATGATTAATTGGTGTGAGGTGGGTTGGGGCATCAGTTTTTGTTTGTTTGTTTAAAGCTCTTTAGGTGTTTGCATTATGCACACCAGGTCCAAAATTACTATCCTAAAGGAAGAAGAGAATGGAGTTTATGTCTAGAGGGTACTCCTCTCTTCAAATACTGCTTGTTTTATTTTGGCAGAAGAGTTTTTAGGTAGGGTGTGTGCATGTATGGTTGTGCATTTTTTCCCCAGAAGGAGTTTTGAATTTTTTCCATGCCATTCTAATAATTATCAAAGCAACACAAATTTTCACCAAATACCATGGAAGCCTGAGATATTTTTCACTGCTTCAGCCTGAGAATGTTTTAGGTCAGCATGACTTTTTTTTTCAATAAAAACCTGAACCTCCCTAATGTTAGATATTATTTTGTAACCGCATTTGGGGAGTTTATACAGTTTAAATAAGTTGCAAGATACATCTCTAAAGACTTCAAGTGGTAGTGATCACTTGATAAACATTGTGAAATAAAGAAATTTTAATTTTAATATAGTTAACTGTACTTTTCATTTTGGACATAATCTAAACATCCAGCTGTCTATATTACTGATAATTAAAGATAGAAAAACCATTTATTGACTTTATTTAATACATAGTATGGACAAATGAGTTTTCTACCTCTCAGGACATAATATGTTATGAAAATTATAAGGGGGCAGTAACTGGAGAAACATATTGTGTTGTTGATAGAAGCAGGCATACTGATATTCAGACATCAAAATGGAGACCAAGAAGTTAAAGGTAAGAAATAGCATGTGAAAAACTTATTATGGGGAGGGATGCCTGGGTGGCTCAGTCAGTTAAGCACCTGCCTTCAGCTTAGGTCATGATCCCAGGGTCTTGGGATTGAGTCCCACATCGGGCTCCTCACTCAGAGGGGAGCCTGTTTCTCCCTCTGCCTGCCGCTCTCCCTGCTTGTGCTCTCTCTCTCTGGCAAATAAATAAATAAAATCTTTAAAAAAACCAAAAACTTATTATGGGGATAAATAGCTGTATAGAATTAGATGTGTTTTGGGGAATTACTGTATCATGGGAAGATATTGTAAGGAATGATCATGAAACATCAGGAAGAGATTATATTTGGTATTCTCTGCTTAATTAGAGAATTTTATAGAATGATTCCTGTTAAGTGTTTAGAGGAAGATCAAAGACTCCATGGTTTAACTGACTGGAATGCTAAGTGACCAAAAACGCTAACAGAGTCATTTGTGACTTTGAGAAAATATTTTCTATTCTTATTTTAAGCCAGATTGTATATTTCTGGAAAATAACACATGAATAGTGTAGCTTAATCTGGAATCTCTCGTATAAACAATATACCAATTTATGAAATCAATGTGAGTTTTCTCTACTTTGAGAAATTCCAGAATTAAGAGCAAGTGAGGAGTGCTGGAGAGGTGTTCAGTACTAAGAAATACTGAATGCTTACCCCTGCTTCTAGGTCACAGTGAAATCAGACTTCACTGGGGAGCTGTTCTCTGATGAGTAATGTCAGGAACCCTTTCAGCAGTGGGGATGTCTCCTTGTTTTACTCTTGAGAGTTTGGATTTGGGGGAACTCTTCACATCAGTGGGTCCCATGTGACACTGGCCAAGCTTTCCAACCAGGGGATTTTCATTCCTATTACAGAAGTTCTCTGACTGAAATGCTGACTCATTCAGATACAACCTGACCCAGTATCCGAGATCATGCTGCCCTGAATGGATTGATACTGCTGAGATTAGACTGCATTCAAAAGGGAGAGATTTTATAAACATCTGTTTTAAATATGCATCTTGTTTATGACTACTTAATGCATTGCTATGTTTTTCTTCTTTTTGAAGAACCAGTTGAACCATTCATTTCTAATGTATTAATAGAATATGATTGTACAAGAGACAGGGAAAGAGAGGGAGGGAGAGATCAGCTTTTTCACAGTGACCATCCTCCAACAATGCTCTTTGCCAACAGCTGATACTTCTTTTCCCCAGCTGCTTTTCAGTGTACATGTTCTAATCCTTGTAACACATTTCTTACTAATGACTCAAAGTGATGACATTTATACAGGAATGTACAGCTATGCCTTGCTTATTCTAAAATAGGTTTTTTTTTTTTTTTTAAAAGAAAACCTCTGCATATTGATTTCTGCCTAAAACCAATAAAAATCTAAATAAAATATTATGAAGTACAGAAAAGCTTCACATTTTAGGATGAGCTCAGTCATTATCCTGTTCTATGTATTATAACAAAACACTTAATCTACATTTAGGTTGTCTAATAGTTGGTGTCTATAATTCCTTCAGGAGCAAACAAATGACAAGGAGAAGTTATAGGGAAGTTATAGGGACTGTATTCCCTTCAGGATAGGGAATATGGCAGTTAGATATTTTTATTATCTAGAAGGCACAGTAAATGCTTTTAATTTGAACATTTTCTTACCACTTTATCCACACAGCAGGCTAATCTTTTAAGGTTCGTCTTCTTAAACAATCTGGAGTTCTTCTTCACTCCTTTTTCTCAAATCTCCCATTTAATCTATCAGTCAGTTTTGTTTAATCTACCTTCAAAACATATCCAAACTGATCACTTTTTATCTTCTTTACTGCTACTCCTTGATCCATATCACCATGGCCTCTACCCTAGATTATTATTGTGAACACTCCCAACCAGGCTTCCTGATTTTACCCTTGACTTCTTTCAGTCATAGCAACCAGAGTAATCCTGTTAAACTTCAGGCTGATTATGGGACACAGTATAGTATAGCAGTTATGAGCACAGACTTTGGAGCCAGGCTGTCTGGGTTCAAATCTAGGTCCTGCCATTTATAGTCTGTTCAATTTAAGGCAACTTATTTAAGTGTAAAATTGGAATAACTGTATCTTTTTAGGTTTCTGGACCCAATGCCTATGGGGGTGGCCCCCCCAATAACACCTAGCAATTCTCAGACACCAGCTGGGTGTCCGAGAATTCAACTCAATTCTGACACCATCTACTCTGGAGATAGCATCAGATTTCATGGGTTAAGTGCTCAGTCCTATAAGACTGCCTCCCACCCCCCACTTCGGATACCAGTTGCAAAGTTACATGTGCTTCTGACGAAATGGCTATATATTGGAGGTTCCAATGAACTCCTCCTTAGGTTCTTTTAATTTGCCAGAGTGGCTCACAGAATTCAGGGAAACACTAACATACTTATACTAGTTTATTAGAGGACATAGTAAAGTATACATATCAACATCCAGATGGAGGAGATACATAAGGCAGGGTATGGGGAGAGGATGCAGAACTTCCATGCACTCTCCAGATGTGCCATTCTCCCTTAATCTTGATGTGTTTACCAACCCAGAGGCTCTTTGAACCCAGTTCTCTTGGATTTTTATGGAAGCTTCATTGCATTGTCATGATTGCATTGTCTGATTCAACCTCCAGCCCCTCTCCCCTCCCCAGAGGTCAGGAGGTATGACTGAAGTTCCAACCCTCTAAACACATGGTTGGTCCTCCTGACAACCAACCCCCACACTTGGGTGAGGTCCAAAAGTCACCTTCATTAATAACAAGACACCCATTTTCACCTTTATGGCTCTGAGGCATTTTTAGGAACTGTGGATGAAGACCAAATTATATCTGAGAAATATGTTTTGGTCATTGGAATGACCAAATATATATTTCTGACAAATCATTATATCACACTGTAGTACTTAGATTAAATTAGTTAAGGGGCGCCTGGGTGGCTCAGTTGTTAAGCGTCTGCCTTCGGCTCAGGTCATGGTCCCGGCGTCCTGGGATCGAGCCCCGCATCGGGCTCCCTGCTCGGCGGGAAGCCTGCTTCTCCCTCTCCCACTCCCCCTGCTTGTGTTCCCTATCTCACTGTGTCTCTCTCTGTCAAATAAATAAAATCTTAAAAAAAAAAAAAAAAAAAGATTTAGATTAAATTAGTTAATAGTATCTACATGGTAGACACTGCTATTAGTAGTAGTAGTAGTACTAGTAGTAGTAGTAGTAGTAGTACTAATAGTAGTATTTAGCAACTGTTATGTCATCCCGTCACTCAAAATCCTCTAATAGCTTCCTAGTGCATTTGGAGCAAAAGGCAAATCTTTACAATGACCTACTAGGCCCTGCACAATCTATTTATTCTGACTTTTGAACTCATCTCATTTTCTTTCTTGCTTAGTCTGTTCTGCCCACTCTGGTGCCTGTAGCGTCCTCTCCTCACTCCCTCAAAGACATATGAGGACTGGACCCAGCTTAGTCAGATTCTTTGTATTCTTTGGTTCTTTTTACTGGAAAGCTTTTCCTGAGGTGTCTGCCTAGCTAGCTCACCTCCTATGCTTCATGTTACCCTCTCAGTGAAATTTGGTTATGCTATTCAAAACTGTAACATATTCAAGACTCCCTATTCTACCCCCCTTCTTTTTTAGCCCTGTAAGTTGAATGAAAATATTTTGTTTGGTTTTTGTCTACCACATGCATGTAAACTCTATGATGGCAGTCTTATCCCATCTTTGAGGCCCACCTAAAATTTTTTCTTATGGGGGAATATCCCAACTACTCTTGATTTCTTCCTTCATTGTTTAACCTCCTTTTTGGGCTATAATCTATAATTGGAGATGTTGAAGTATGTATATTCATTGGCATAACTGTTCAGCATCATCACCATCTCCTGTGCTGAAACCTGGTACTCAGAAGTTATTCCTGAGCTTTTCCCAAGACATACCAAATCAAAAATTCTGGGGGCATGGTCTAGAAATTTTTGTTTTAATAAGCCTTTGGGTATTTCTAATGCATGCTAATATTTGAGAACCACTGGACAAGGACACTGGCATGATTGATCAGATTGGGAGTGTCTGGATTAAGGATCCAGTTGGGTCTTCAGGGTTCAGTGATCCCCGGGGGTAGAAGGAAACTAAACTGGGTATAGGAGGTCCAGAGGTAGAATATTCCAAGAATGAATAAACAAAAGCATTTCTCTGAAATGTATCAGAAACTGGGAAGTATGTCTACAAGATAAAAGGTAGTCAAGGGAATAGAAATCTGTCAAAGATTTTCTTGTTGAGTAAATTTTGGACAATAGATGGTTAGCAGGGAACTTGGAAGTTATGAGTGTTAGCGTAGGCAGATCTTGAGAATGGTAAGCCATGCAAAGATTAAGGCAATGCGTATGTCCTTTTCTGGGTGGTGAGCATTTGAGATACCAGCTCTAAGACTGGAAATTTTTGACAGGAACTAAAATTAAGGAAGAGGGTACAAAACCAGATTCTGGTCACCTATTGAAATGATGTCATGATAGAGTTCTGACCACTGATGGAAGAAGGCCAAGAAACCCAGTTATTAAGAAAGGAATACATCTCTGCAGAGGAGCTTGGAATTGAAAGAACCTGAGGACTGAGAATAGGTTAGTGTGAGCTCCTGGAACAAAGTTACACAGCCTCGGGGATAGTGTTTGGAGGGTCTGGTTATCACATAAATCATTAAGGTCAACAGTGTCTACTCTGTGTTACATGTCAAATTAAATATTTTACTTGAAGACAGGTCATTTGTACATTATACATCTTTCTGTCTCTTCATTGCCTGAATGATAATGGATTGAAATCAAATACTTTCATAGCTTTCTGTTTATGAGGACTTATTTTAATCATATATGTGTGTTTACTATATGATATCGATCTTTTTGACTTTTTCCCCCTAATTTTGAATTTGAATAAAACAGTGCTTCAATAACTGGGAGAATATAGCACATGTTCAGAAAGACTTTTGGCTCCCTGCTATAACTGACTTACCATACATATTACCATGGGCACAAAACAGAAAAGTGAACATGTTCAGGGTTTTATATTTTGCATGAAATAAGATAGAAGTTCGATTGTATAGAATTTCTGTACTGCTGTCCTTCAAGCGTTCTAAGCCCCATGTTGAAATGCATGCTTACCCACACCACATCATCCCCACCTCATGGAATTTGCCTAGATCTGGGAGTGTAGTGCAGGGGTTCTGATGCACCATGACTGGTGTGACTGAGGCCATACTGGGAGGATGGCTGTCTTAAGGTTGTGAGGTTAATCAGACACAGGCTGGGCTTGTCTAACAATGACTTGTCAGAGAGAATCATCCATGTATGTATCTTAACATATGACTTGGTTCAGAATTTAAGTAAGTCGCTATTCAAAATTGAGAGAAGAAATAAGAAGGGAGGAAAAACAGGCCCTTAGACAACAGGGAACTGATTGGGACAGAGGTAATTACACCTTAGGTGAATTTTTGTCAGTGTGGCAGATGGGGGCACATAGAGAACCTTCTATATAGAGAATCTTCTATATAGAGCTTTATATCCAATCAAAATAGTGTTAGAAAGCCAATTTTACTTAGAAAAAACCTTTATGAAAAGTCATCTTCCTGTTATTTTTAGTGTTTTGGGGATTTGCATACTTTGAGACATATAAACTACCTTTTGGTTTATTCTGTCTTTAAAATAATCATAGGTCACTATCCTGTCATGGTTGAAATAAGTAATATTTTTCATAAAGCATTATTGTGTTAATTCATCACAAATTCTGGTAATTCAGAATGGAATCTAACGACTTCCTTGTTTGGAATAATATGAGAGAAAATCTTCAGCAGGTTCATCACTTCATTTATTCAATATCAGCTATACGAGAAAAGAAAGAAATGTGAAAAAATGAAACTATAAAAGTACTAGAAGAAAATATGGAAGGGTTGTTGTATAGCTGTAGAAGGTAGAAGGTCTTTCTAAAACCTGGAAGATGTAAGAGTTAATGGCTGATATAAAAAAAAAAAGAAATTCTGCCTGGCAAAAATCATACAATCAAAATAAAGTCAAAAGATAAATAGTAAATGGGAGGAAAATATTTGACCCAGAAGTTCTACTTTGGATTTATTCTGCAGATACAATCTTATATGTAAGAAATACTTATATAAATCATTACCCATTACAGATTTTTTTTTTTTTTTTTTTTAGTATAGCATTGGATTGGAAACAATGTGAATACCTGTCACTAGCATAGTGTTTAATTAAATTGTAGTTTTTCTTTTTTTTTTTTTTAAAGATTTTATTTATTTATTTGACAGAGACAGAGACAGAGACAGCGAGAGCTGGAACACAAGCAGGGGGAGTGCGAGAGGGAGAAGCAGGCTTCCCGCTAAGCAGGGAGCCCAATGCGGGGCTCGATCCCAGGACTCTGGGATCATGACCTGAGCCAAAGGCAGCCGCTTAATGACTGAGCCACCCAGGCACCCCTGTAGTTTTTCTATATGATGGGATACAGTGTAGCTGGATTACCTTTGAAAATATCTCAAAGATATGTAGATCTTAAAAAGAGATGCAAAAAATTTTTTGAACTACAAAATAGCCAAAAAACTGTTAACAAAATGACAATAAACACATACTTATCAATAATTACATTAAATGTCAATGAACTAAATTTTCCAATCAAAAGACACGGAGTGGCAGAATGGGTTAAAAAAGACTCATTTATATGCTGCCTATGAGAAACTCACTTTAGATGTAAGGACACACTGGAAATGAAGGGATGGAAAAAATATTCCATGCAAATGGAAACTAAGGAAAGCTGGAGTAGCTATACTTATATCAGACAAAATGGACTTTGAAACAAAGACTGTAGTGAGAGACAAAGAAGGACATTACATAATGTTAAAGGGCTCTCCAAGAAAAAGAAATAACATTTGTAAATATTTATGCAACCAACATACATAAATAAATATATAAAGCAAATATTAACAGATCTAAAGGGAGAAATAGATAGCAATAAGTAACACTAGGTGAGTTTAGTATCCCACTTACATCAATGGATAGATCATCCAAACAGAAAATCAGTAAGAAAGCACCAACCTTAAATGATACATTAGATCAGATAGACTTAACAGTTAACATTCCACTTAAAAGCAACAGAATATACATTCTTCTCAGTAACACATGGAAGATTTTCCAAGATAGATCATATGCTAGGCCACAAAACAAGTTTTAATAAATTTAAGAGAATTGAAATAGTATCAAGCATCTTTTTTGACTGCAGTGGTATAAATCCAGAAATTAATTACTTGAAGAAAACTGGAGAATTCACAAGTCTGTGGGGATTAAACAACATACTACTAAACAACCAATGGATCAAAGAAGAAATCAAAAGAGAAATAAGAAAAATACCTTGAGACAAATGAAAATGGAAATGTAATATACCAAAATTCATGAGATGCAGCAAAAGCTGTTCTAAGAAGGAAGTTCATAGCAATAAATGTCTACCTCAAGAAACAAAAAAAGTCTCAGACAACCAATTTTATATCTCAAGGAACTAGAAAAAGAAGAACAAATGAAGCCTAAAGTTAGTAGAAGGAAAGAAGCAACAAAGATTAGAGTAGAAATAAATGAAATAGAGACTAAAAAGATAATAAAAAAGCCAGTGAAACTAAGAGCTGGTTCTCTGAAAAGATACAATTAACAAACCATTAGCTAGATTCACAAAAAAAAAAAAAAAAAAAAAGAAAGAAAGAAAAGAAAAAAGTAAAAAATGAGGGCTCAAATAAAATCAGAAATGAAATAAAAGTTACAACTGATATCACAGAGAAATATATATATTTTATTTTAAGTAATTTTAAGTAATATTTTAAGTAATCTCTACACCCAGTGTGGGGCTGAAACTCATGATCCCAAGATCAAGAGTCACATGCTCTTTCAACTGAGCCACCAGGTGTCCCAACATCACAGAAATATAAAGGACCATAAATACTACTATGAATAATTATTTGTTAATAAATTGGGAAAATGGATAAACTCTTAGAAACATCTAGCCTACCACCCCTGAATCATGAAGAAATAGAAAATCTGAATAGACTAATTACTAATAAGGAGATCAAATCCAGGTCCAAGACCAGGCTTCCCTGGTGAATTCTACCAAACATTCAAAGAAGAATTAATATCAGTCCTTCTCATTCACTTCCAAAAAATAGAAGAGGAAAGAACTCTTCCAAATTCATTGTAAGAGGCCCAGAGTTACTGTGATAGTAAAACCAGGCAAGGATGCCTGGATGTAAGGATGTCTTTCTGGAAAAGAAAATTACAGGCCAATATCCCCAATGAACATAGATGCAAAAATCAACAGAATATTAGCACATTGAATTCAGCAATAATTGAACTATTAGGATCATACACCATGATCAAGTGGGATTTATTCCAGGGATGCAAGGATGGTTCAATATCCACCAATCAATCAATGTGATATACCACATTAACAAAATGAGGGATAATAATCATATGATCATCTCAATAGAGGCAGAAAAAGCATTTGAAAAAATTCAACATCCATTTATGATAAAAGCCCACAACAAAGTGGGTATAGAGGGAACGTGTGGCAAGATAATAAAGGCTAAAGTAGTGGTAAAAAGCTGACAACTTGAAGATCTGGAGTAAAACAGGGATGCCCACTCTTGCCACTTTTGTTCAACATAGTATTGGAAGTTCTAGTCAGATAAATTGGCAAGAAAAAGAAATAAAAGGCATTCAGATTGGAAAGAAAGAAGTAAAACTGTCACTGTTAATGACATGGTATATTATATATAGAAAATCAAAATTTCATCAAAAAACTGTTGGAACTAATAAATGATTTAGTGAAGTTGTAGACATAGAGTCAGTATGCAAAATTCTATTGTGTTTCTATATACTAATGAACTATCAGAAAGAGAAATTAAGAAAACAGTCCCACTTGCAGTTGCATAAAAAATAATAAAAATACCTAGGAATAAATTTAACTAAGGAAGTGAAAGACCTATACATTGTAAACTATAAGACAATGAAAGAAATTGAAGAACACATAAATAAGTGGAAAGATATTCTATGCTCATGAATTGGAAGAGTTAATATTGCTAAAATGTCCATAGTACTCACAGCAGTCTGCAAATTTAATGCAATCTTCATAAAAATTCCAAAGGCAGTTTTCACAGAAATAGAACAAACAATCCTAGAATTTGTATGGAACCATAAAAGACCCTGAATAGCCAAAGCAAATCTGAGAAAGAAGAACGAGGCTGGATGTATCACACTTCATGATTTCAAACTGTATTACAATGCTATAGTAATTAAAATAGTATGATATTGACACGAAAACAGACACATAGATCAGTGGAACAGAATAGAAAACCCAGAAATAAACTCATGTGTGGTCAATTAGTTTATCATAAAGGAGCCAAGAATATGCAATGACGAAAGGACAGTCTCTTCAATCGGTTGTGTTGGGAAAACTGGGCAGCCACATGCAAAAGAAAGAAACTGGACTACTATCTTATACTATATACAAAAATTGACTCAAAATGGATTAAACACTTGAATATAAGACCTGAGCTATAGAACTCCTAGAAGAAAATACAAGTGATAAACTCCCTAACATTGGTCTTGGAAATTATTTTTTGAATCTGGCCCCAAAAGCAAAAGCATCAAAAGCAACAATAAAATACACAAAACCAAAAAGAAAAAGAAAAACACCATAAACAATAAACGTGTTGTACTACATCAAACTAAAAAGCTTCTTCACAGCAAAGGAAACCATCAACAAAATGAAAAGGCAATCTACTGAATGGGAAAAAAAAATATTTGCAAACCATGCTTCTGATAAGGGGGTTATATTCAAAATATATATAAACTCATACACCTCAATAACAACAACAACAACAATAACAACAAAATAATTTGATTAAAAAATTGGGCAGAATGTCTGAATAGACATTTTCCAAAGAAGAAATACAGATGGCCGACAGACACATGAAAAGATGCTCAACATGATTAGTCATCAGGGAAAAGCAGATCAAAACCGCAATGAGATCACCACACACTTGTTAGAATGGCTGTTGTCAAAAAGATAAATAACAAATATTGGTAAGGATGTGTACAAAAGGGGAACCCTTGTGCACTCTTGGTGGGAATATATTGGTCCAGCCACTGTGGAAAGCAGGATGGAGATACCAAAAAAAAATTAAAAATATAAATACTGTATACTCCAGCAATTCCATTTCTGGGTATTTGAAGATGAAAACACTAATTCCAAAGTTACATATGCACCCCCATGTCCATTGTAGCATTATTTACAATACCGAGATCTGAAAATAACCTAAGTGTCCATCGATGGCTAAATGGGTAAAGAAATGCAGTACATATATACATATATACTCAGCCATAAAAAAGAATGAATCTTGCCATTTGTGAAATAAGTCAGAGATAGACAAATATCATATAATCACTTTTGTATGTGGAATCTAAAATATACATAAAACAAACTCATAGATACAGAGAACAGATTGGTGGTTGCCAGTGGTCAGAGATTGGGGGAGGGAAGGAAAAATGGGTGAACTTTTTTTTGCTTTTTAAAAAAAATTTAAATAAATTGAATAATAAAAAATTTAAAATATGCAAAATTGGAGTGTAGGATATATATTGACATCTTTTGAAGCATCCATAAGAACAACATTACTGGTATCTCCTGGGAGAAAGCTAGAGATCTGGGAGAAAGATCTGCGAAGGAATATCACTTCCGACTTTATCACCTAGTCCAAAAAATTAAATTACTAATTTGAGTGGCTGAGGAAGGAAAAATCAGTCATCTGTATACATAAACATATTTTTTAAATCTCTAACTTGGCCCAGTGAATGCTAGAATGTTTCTTACATTTTCTGGGACATACTTTCCAAAAAATAGGGCATTTCTCTTACATAAAGATGAAAGTTTATGACAGTTTACTACACAAATTAAATAATAAAACTCCTTGGTTTTTTTTTTTTTTTTTGGAGTCTTACAGTAATTCCATAGAAGAAGGTATCCATAGTTGTAGAAATCAAATCATCTACATTTAATTTTACTTTCCCCAAAGATCAAAAATACAGATTCAATTTTCTAGTAATTTCTTACATGGCAAGTTCAATTTGTTGAACAATGTGGAGAACTAGCAAGTTGTTGGGGGAGGATTCTGAGCTGCCAAAATAGATGCCATAAAACTTTGCAGACAGAGTGGGGATGAACTGCTGTTCAGATTAAATGTACTCATTTTGTGCAAGATGGATATAATGGAAAATACCCTCTTCGAAAAAATGTATTTATAATGTGTTCATGGCAATGTGGACTAGAAGAAGCAAATGTTTATATTTGAAGATGAGGAATGAAAGTTACGACTTTTTTCTTGTTTCCATTTCAGCTACTCTGCACTTTATCAGGTGTGCTTTTAATTTTGCAACCCAGATGCATTTATTTTTATTCCTTTAGGTTAGACAGACTTCATAATGATTTTTCTTTTTCCATTATGGAGGAGTAAGGCCATTTTGGTTCAGACAATTCATCCTTAAAACTTTCTCTCAGAGCGTGGCTTGCTTGGCCACAAGTCCATCTCAAGTTGGCCTCCGCGCAAGGGGAACTCTTCTTTTCATTTGTAGTTGAATTAGCAGGAATATGTTATCTCAGCCTCTGCTGTTTTGTACTCGTTGTTAACTTTACTGTTGATGACATTTGCTTATGAGTCTGGGAAATATTTTTAGTGCTTATGTAAAATATGGAATAAACAGCAATAAATCAAATTTGTTTGAACAAACTACATAACCTTGGGACCAGATTTTTGGCAGGCAATTTAGAGTCTCTGCTAAAGCATTTGGCTTGCAGATGGGTTACCCCAGCCCACTCAATGGAGGTTCTCATTATCGGTACATCTTTCTACTTTGGAGGTTGCTGTAACCTTTGAACCCTTGGAATTCTACAATTAAAATCTGTTCTGTCTGTTAGGGGGCAACGCCTTTTCCTTTTGACATTAATATTACCGAGGTATAAATTTCATATTTTGAATGTATCAAGTGTGCCCTCCAAGTCATAAATCCTGGAAAATGGACCTATCCTCTTTGTATTAATGTTTATAAAGATAGGAAACACTGCTTTTCTAAGACAGTCCATTCATCCTGGATGCTTTTAATCATACTTTGTATTTGCTATGGTCTGAATGTTTGTGTCCCTCCTGCCCCATATTCGTATGTCAAAAACTTAACTCCCAAAGGTGATGGTATTAGAGGGTGGGGTCTTTTGGAGGTGCTTAAGTCACGAGGGTAGAGACCTCATGAATATGGTTAGTACTCTTATAAAAAAGGCTCTAAAGAGCCAAGATGTCCATCAACAGATGAATGGATAAAGAAGATGTGGTATATATATACAATGGAATATTATGCAGCCATCAAAAGGAATAAGATCTTGCCATTTGCAACGACGTGGATGGAACTGGAGGGTATTATGCTGAGCGAAATAAGTCAAACAGAGAAAGACATGTATCATATGACCTCACTGATATGAGGAATTCTTAATCTCAGGAAACAAACTGAGGGTTGCTGGAGTGGGGGGGTGGGGTGGGAGGGATGGGGTGACTGGGTGATGGACACTGGGGAGGGTATGTGTTCTGGTAAGCGCTGTGAATTGTGCAAGACTGTTGAATCTCAGATCTGTACCTCTGAAACAAATAATGCAATATATGTTAAGAAAGAAAAAAAGAAGAAGAAGAATGTAGCAGGAGGGGAAGAATGAAGGGGGGGAAATCGGAGGGGGAGAAGAACCATGAGAGACAATGGACTCTGAAAAACAAACTGAGGGTTCTAGAGGGGAGGGGGTTGGGAGGATGGGTTAGCCTGGTGATGGGTATTGAGGAGGGCACGTTCTGCATGGAGCACTGGGTGTTATGCACAAACAATGAATCATGGAACACTATATCTAAAACTAATGATGTAATGTATGGGGATTAACATAACAATAAAAAAATTAAAAAAAAAAAGGCTCTAAAGAGACCTTGGCCCCTTTCACCATGTGAAGACACAGGGAGAAGGTGCTGGCTGTAAACCAGGAAGAGGGCCGTCACCATGCTGGTGGAGTAATCTTGGACTTTTAGCCTCTAGAACTGTGAGGAATGAATTTCTCTTGTTTTTAGGCTACAGGGTCTATGGTGGTTTTATTAGAGCAGCCTGAAGGGACTAAGACAATAATGATACAAGATCTGCCTTCTCTCCATTAGTTCTTCCCCAGCCAGTTATCTTCTTCAAAATAAGATAGAGGAAATCTATTTTTTTCTTCTCAAATGTGATGAGGTAGGGAGGTGTTGAGTCTTTTTTTCAAGTAGAAAAATTCTCAATCCCTCAACTATTCAATATATGAAATAATTCCCAGACCTCTAACCATGCTGGTCAAACTCCATGTTTGTCAAAATTTCCCTCAGTGTAGCATGCCAAACATCTCATAATTTTCCATGCATAGGCTGCACTGATTACACAGGGATCATCACCTCTCTTGTCAAGATAGCTTTTTTGTTTGTTTTGGCCAGCTTTCTCACATATTGGCTCATTTTTGAGTTTATATTCGGGTAGAGCCCTTAGGGCACTTTTTATTCTTTCATTTTTTTAAGTCATGTCTTACTTACCCTGATCGAAGCCCCCCTTACTATGATCATTCTCGGTGTTTAAACTTTAGTTTCCCCTTCTAAACTCCAGAAACAATTTGTTGGAACTCAGTGTAAAGTTTTTGGCTGCAATCAAGTCCTTGCATTTTTATCTCCATGTTTCTGGAAGGGGATGGGGATGGATGTAGAGGAGTGGGTCTCCTTTAATTTTCTTCTTGTCTATCACCTTTAGGTTGAGTTCTTAAAATTTAGGTCATGAATAGTTATTGTGAAGGATGGTGGGGTATTACCAAAGAGAGTTATTGCACTGGAGTTCTGAACAAAGTTTGTTCTTTTTTTTTTTTTTTTTTAACACAGTTTGAATAGATTATATTGTTCATATTAATGTTTTTCTAAAGTATGTGAATACTTCTGTGATTAGGTGAATATACATTTATTTAAATATAAATTTATTTAAATTTATTAAAGATGTATTTATGTCAAGGTTTTTCATAAATTTCTCAATGGTTGCTATGATTAATATGGTTATAGAGGGGCCCACGATTTTTGATATTAAAAATTTCACCTCATTCTAAAATTCCAGTGTTATCCTAATAGTTATTCAAGTTTTACTGACTACATACACTAAATTTGATGTTTTTTGCAATATAATTATCTGTTTGAATGCTATTCTTAAATGCCTTTAAGCTTTCATAGTCCTGTGAAATCAACTACCTGCTAGGAATTCTTGGGCATAATATTAAATAAGTCTTTTGACTGTGTCTTGAAATTTGTCTTTCATTCACTACTAGGTTACCTAATAAGCTAAACATGGGTATATACCATCAGGAAACATGGGCCCCCAAAAAGAAAATTAGAAAACCTTTTTTAAAAATGTGATACTAATTTTAGTGTATGTACAATTTTTTATTTGAAAAAAAGTTTAAAATGCATATTATGGTTTGAAATACTTATGAGGGAGAGAGGTGGTCTCTGTCCACTTTGACCTCTTAGGTGCCTAAGGCCTCTGGCGGTCTTAATCTGGTCCTGCTTCACTTGATATCTGGTGTTGGTTGAACTGCTGGTTCTAGAAGTGTTTATCCTTAACTTAATGCCCTCCTACCATTTGGCTCCTGGACCATTTGTCATCCAGTCTTTTATACATAACTGGCAATATTCACTTTCTCTAATCCCACTGCATATACTCCTACAGGGATCAAATTGTCCTCATTTGCTCAGGATTTTCCAAGTTGATTTTTTTTTTGTGTGTGTGGTGTTTTTTTTGTTTTGTTTTGTTTTTAAGATTTTATTTATTTGGCAGATAGAGAGAGCACAAACAGGGTGAGTGGCAGGCAGAGGGAGAAGCAGGCTCCCTGCTGAGCAGAGAGCCAGACATGGGGCTCGATTCCCGGGACCCTGGAATCATGACTTGAGCCGAAGGCAGATGCTTAACCGACTGAGCCACCCAGGCGATCCAGGACTTTCCAGGTTTTAAAACTGAAATCCCTGTGCTCTGGGAACCTCCTCAGTCCTAGGCAGACTGGGGTGATTGGTCACCCTACATACTACCTTCCCCCTACTACCTCACGGCACATCTCCTGATTTGCTGTATATCTGTGCATTGTCCAGAGTGGGCTGTGGAAGCTCAGGTATCCATCTGAATGCTAATGTGTGAAGCTGTTCCCTATGTAGCATTAGTGGTTGCAAGTTTACTTTTTTTTTTTTTAAGTGTTCCCTTTTCTCCCCCCTTTCCTATAAAATCCTAAGGAATCCTTTGATGTCTCTTTGTCATATCCTTTTTAGGTTTTTTCTTTATTGAAATTTTTGGCATTAATTGTTCTTGAGGAATCTTTGTTTTGAATTTTTTTCAACAATTCCACAAAACACAATTTGTTTTCTTGCTACCTATGCGCTGTGGCTTTGGTTTAATTGTCATAGTGTTTGGACGACTCAGTACTTAAAAAAGCAACAAAATTGTTCAATAGGACCTGGAAAACCATGTTTTCAGTAATTGAGAATCTTGAGTTCCAGTCCTAGATTGGTTACCACTGAGTTGCAAGATCCTGGACAAGTGTTGTTTTTTCTTTAGGTCTTGGTTTCCTCCTCTCTAAAAGAAATAGACTTTGCTACATTATGCATGAGGTCACAATTTACATTAACATGAAATGACTTTTGGGGCACCTGGTGGCTCAGTGGGTTAAGCATCTTCCTTCTGCTCAGGTCATGATCCCAGGGTCCTGGAATCAAGCCCCTAATCTGGCTCCCTGCTCAGTCAGTGAGGAGCCTGCTTCTTCCTCTCCCTCTGCCCTCCATGCCCCCTCTCCCCCGCTTGTGTTCTCCCTCTCTATGTCAAACAAACAAATCTTTTAAAGAAATAAAATAAAATAAAATAAAATAAAATAAAATAAAATAAAATAACTCTCAGCAGAGGAACAGAGTGTGATTGCCTTATGTACCAAATACTTCTCTAATGTCTGTTTGGAGTCTTTTCTATATCTCTCTAGCATGACCTTTGAGCCCTAACCTAATACCTAGCCCTTTATCAGACACATAACCTAATTAGGCCCATAATGTCTTTTTCAGATGAAGACTTGCTGCTTGTAACTAGAAGCATGTTGGGTCTGGCATCCTCAAGGCCATCCAACCCCAGAGTCAACCATTCATTAGGAGGGCTAAGAGGATTTAGCATATAAGTCATACTTATTGTTGTGATTTATTATAGTGAAAGGATATTAAGCAAAATCAGCAAAGGAAAAAGGCACATGAGCCAATCCAGGGAAATCAGATGCCTTCCCACAGTCCTTTCCCAGTGGAGTCACACAAGATTTGCTTAATTCCCCTAGCAACTAACTGTGACAACACATGTGAAATGTTATTTATTAGGAAAACTCATTAGAGACTCAGTGCCCAGGGTTTTTAGTGGGGGCTGGTCCTATAGGCGAGCTCTGTATCAAAATTCCAAGCTCCTAGAAGGAAAGCAGCTGTTCAGCATTAAGTACATTGTTTCTACATTTTAGGCCCAGTGAGCCATTCTTATTGGGAATGGTGGGAACCCTCCCCAAATCCAATTTTCCAGATGGCAGCCAAGGACCAACCTTGCATGCAGGTCTTTCTAAGGCTAGAAGTTTCAGCTTGCTACGTTCTCTCTTTTCTACACATGTAGTAAAACTCAGTTTGCGTCTAGTCTCTTAACTTCTCACTAGCAAGTAAGTCCACATGAAATGTTGGAAAGAAATGGACTTTGAGAAATAACTGAAGTTCTATTCCTGGCTTTGCTAGTAACATGTTGGGTGACTTTCGTAAAATTGTTTAACTTATTTAAACCTTACTTTCTTCGTCTGTGAATTGGAGATAATAAAGCTAATGACATAGGGATTTTGTTGAGAACAAATTATTTTATATACACATTCACATGAAGCATAGCATTACTTATCCTTGAATCTACTCATTCAACCAATGTTTATTAAGAACCTACTATATGCTAAACATTGATATACCTTAGAGGTATAGTGTTGAGAAAAAGACATCCTGTAAGACATTTATAGTTTAGCTGGGGGGGAGAGACTTTAATCTCAAATAATAATTGTGAATATTAATATACAATTTGTGGTAAGTGCACTGAAAAAGAGGTAGTCAGGGACAGTCTCCCTAAGGAAATAGCCTATTGTAAGAATCTGAAATTTCTACTGTAGTAGGAAGGGAAGAATGAAGGGGGGGAAATCGGAGGGGGAGACGAACCATGAAAGACTACAGACTCTGAGAAACTGAGGGTTCTAGAGGGGAGGGGGTGGGGGGGTGGGTTAGCCTGGTGATGGGTATTGAGGAGGGCACGTTCTGCATGGAGCACTGGGTGTTATACGCAAACAATGAATCATGGAACACTACATCAAAAACTAATGATGTAATGTATGGTGATTAACATAATAAAATAAAATTTAAAAAAAAGAATCTGAAATTTCAATAGGCAGTGACTCCATCAAGAGGTCAGGAGGGGAATTAGATAATCATGTTGTATATGCTCTTCTCTTTGGGTGGGAAGGAGCAGGTGTTGTTGGAGAGTCAAAACAAGCCAGGGCAGTTGGAGCAGAGAGAAGACAGGAGGGAGTGGTAATGGGTGACAGTGGAGAGGGCCACTGTCAAGGACCACATTTAGGTGATAGACCTTGGGCACCGTCCCAAGAGCAATGGAAAGCCATTTAAGGGTGTTTAGCAGTGGAACAACATCACTCTGGCTGCTTTGTAGAGTTGGAGTGGGTTAAGTGGGTTTAGGAGACTATTGCAGAAGCCTGGGCTAGTCATGACCATAACTGGAGTTAGTGTTATAGCTTGCTTGGAGATGGAGAGAAATGTAAACATTTGAGAAGACATATCTGCGTTTTCTTGCTAAATTCTTTGATTAAATAGCTTCAACCTGAACTGTTTTTACATAGGTTGGGTTTGTGTGTGTGTGTTTCAATCTAGCATCATAAAATCTTGAGAGTTGGAAGAGATGTCAGATTCTTGAGTATGTAACTCTGGTAGAGAAAGAGATGGAATTATAACCTGCTGAGATTTGCACAACAATAGCCTACCTTATCCATGCATTTGTTGAGTAGAAATAAGAAGATACTATCTATGTAGATATATGTAGACTTTACAGTGTGTCAGCCACTTTGCATATATTACCTAATTTAATTCTCACAACAAACCTATCAGGCAGGTGCTATTATTGCACATATTATAGTTGAGACATAAATGGAGACACACACAGCTGACTAATTTCTAACAAATAAATGGTAGAGCTGGGATTTGAACCCACGTATTTGTCTTCAGATTCATTTGGCCAACCCCAGTGGCAAACTATGACTCTTAGGCCAAATCTGACCCACTGTTTTTGTAAAGACAGCCAGAAAATTAATAATTAAAAAAAAATTTTTTTAAGTGTTTAAAAAAATATAAAGAATCATGACAGAGATTATATGTGGTCCATAAAGCCTAAAATATTTGCTTTTTGGCCTTGTACAGTGAAAGTTTCTAGCCCCTGCACTATGCTAACCATTACTAAGAAGATATGATATGTTCCTTCAGTAGAAAGTTGAGAGTCACTGATCTTTATAGATAAAGGACATATCTGGTCATAAAATGAGTTAGTTGCAGAGTGAGAATAGCATACTTATAGTTCCTGTTTTAGAATTATTTTTCTTGATATCTGCAAATTTAAAATTGAGGACTGGTTTGACTTTGTGTGGAGAAAGTTTCTTGGAAAGATAAATTTATCCTTCCCGTAGTAGGATCAAAGGTAGCTGGGCTATTGCTGAGTTACTTAATGTGATGACAGTCATTAAGACAATGAATTTCAGATGAATTTTGTGTGCTGCTTTAGCATTTGGAGATGGTATATTACACAAAACTTTCTATTTTGAACCCATGGTTTGCTTTTGAAAAGAAAAATTAGGTCAGCACTAAATATTGGTAATTTTGCTCTTATAGCAACAACTGTTTGGAGAAAGAAGAATGCCTCTTTAACAATGCATTTCTCCTGCCCCCAGAACTGCATTAATAAGAGAGAATATAGCATATTTTTGGCCTTTCTAGATAAATTGACTTCTTCCTTTTTGAGAAATTCTGATATTCATCTGAATTTTATAGAAAGGTATATATTTAGCCGCTTAAGTATTTATTAAATCTTACTATAATGATAGGCATTTGGGGGGATTGTAAAGATGATTACAGAAGTTTTTGTTTGTTTTTTGCTATGGTGTGAATTTTCATTGATAAATGGTGGTTCTAATCTACCACACTTTATAGATGCGTTACATGTTTCTTGCTCATGCAAACTGTATTAATCTATTTTATAATAGGGCCAGATAGTGGCAATAGAGGTTACATTTGGTCACAGTTAAGCTTCCATTTGCCTTTTGACACCATTATAGATCGGTTTTGGTAATGGTTGATGCGTGCCTCTTATTCAAGCCCATTTCCGTCCTCTATCATCTCACATTATCATTTTGGTTGTGGTGGGTGGATTGAGTGAAGTACTAATAGTAGTTGTTTAAATTACAATTTTTTTTTTTTTTGGTTAGAATATTTCTGCTATTTCATCCTTCTTTTTACTTATTTAGACTATTAAAAGTTTTATATTGAATATTTTTCTGTAATTTTTCTGATTGGAAGGTTAGGGATTGTGCATAAAGTTCAACTCTCTTTTAATTGTAGGAATTTCCAAACATATAGAAAAGGAGTCCAGTTTTAACAGTCATCACATATGGCCAGTCTTGTTTAATCTTTTATCTTCCTCCTTCATTGCCTCCTCTCAACCTCAGACAATTTTAAAAGAAACTGTAAATACTGTATATTATTTCATTGGGTAAATACTTAAATATGTGTCTCTAAATTATAAGGACTCTTTAAAAAATCAATGCCATTAGCACAATAAAAAATTAACAGTTTCCTATATCAACAAATATCCAATTAGTGTTCAAATTTCCCTAATTTTCTCAAAAATACCTTTCTGCAGTTAGTTTTTCAAATCAGGATCCAACTAAACTCCATGATTTACATTTGGTTGAATTATCTCTTAATTCTGTTAATATACTACATTAGTTTCCCTTCCATTCTTTTTCCCTTTTGCCGCTGATTCGTTAGGTCAGTTGTGAAATCAAGTATGTATCAAATTTAGGTTAAAGTTTTGACAAGGATACTTCATAAATGGTGACCAAGTTAGACTCTTGAGTTGATTGGTGAAACTTATGAGTAGTACATGTCAGCACTTTCTTCTTTTATTGCCCCCAATGGAGTAAGATTTATTTCTCATCATAGTAATGATACTGAATAGCAGGTAAGAGGAAACAGATACTTATACATAATGCTATTAAACATACCTTTAACAAAATTACTAATTCACTATTTTGTTTTGTTTTGTTTTTGTAATTAGCAACAATAGTAAAACAACAGGAGTCCTTATTTGGCATAAGACTGCCAGACATAGTCAGACTACACATTTTTAATTTTGCCTTCTGAGTCATTGGGTTAGATGACGTTTCTGTCTACTTAGTGGTCTGGCCAACATTACTTTTCCTATTAAGGATGTTAAAATCCTTGCTGTTAATTTTATACTGAAAATAGTGTCAAAATCCATCTAATCAGAATCTAAGCTTGTAGATAATTTTTATGATTTATGTATAAAATATTTATAAAAATCTGGTATTCTCTTTCAAAATTTATTGTGAATGGTAATATGTCACATTTTCTCAATCAGTTAAGCCTTGTTTAAACTTTACAAGTGAATTTTTTTTTTAAAAGAATAGTTAATTGAAAAAGTACTCTTAAAATATATTGATTTGGGGCCTGACAACTTTATGAAAATAACTTATTTTTCTTTGACTATTTATTTCTCATAATGGTGAAAATTATGTGAAATATACCTTTTTCCAGAAAAAAAATTAGAATGTTGATATTTATCTCTATGGAAATGTTTTCCTTTTTTTGGTTGACTAATGAATGTTTGAATCTGTTATTTCTTCATGTGTATTGCATCTATATATGTTATTGTTTTATTTATTTTAAAAATTTCATGGAAAATTACTTTGATTTATATTAAATTATTTCTAATTAAATTCTATAATGCATTAATGCTATTTCTAATAATTGCCTATTGCTTAGCAGACATTTATGAATTTGTGGATTTTTTGTTATTGGTAAAGAGCAAGTGAGGATCAAACAATACAGCTCAGTGCCTAGAATGTTGAAAAGATGTTAACTTCTGCTTTCTTAGTCCATGGGTCCTTCTATGTCCTATGGTTGAAAGAAATGTCCCAGCACTTTTGATATCTGCTAATGTACTTGTTTCCTCTATGCATTTTCCAACGTGCCTTTTTCTGATTCGGTTTCCTCTTAATAGCTTTTATGGATATTTTAAAATGATTCCTTAAATCTACCTCCTCCTACTGAGAAGTGGTTTTATGTTGGATAGAAAATAATCATCCATTATAAAATGGCAACTAAAGCTGTGTATTTACTAGAGCAGTGCTGATTTTGGTTCCTTTATTTGTTAAAAAAACGATGCACTGATGGTGATGTAAATGTTGCTATGGATTTTAAGACTTCATTACAAAAATTAACAGGAGGTAGGCGGGTGGGTTTAGTGAGATTGGAAAGTGGGAACATTTAACCTCTTGGTGAACCATCTTATGCTAGTCCCTCTGTCTTTGCAGATAAATTATTAGTCATAACGGTAGCAACAAAAGAAAGTGATGGATTCCATCGATTTATGCAGTCTGCCAAATACTTCAATTATACTGTGAAGGTACAGTATATCTTTTAATTCATGGAGGTGTTAGAATATGTGACTAAAGTACATTTTTTTAATAACAATAACAACAATACCACCACCACAGTTTGCAACCCACACAAGGGAGTTGAAATTTGGTTACATAGTTACTGAGTTTGTATATACAGTTGATTGTTTTAAGGGTACATTTTGACCTTATTAATACTCTGCCACTTAGACAATAATTTCTTCATATTTGCTAATGCTTTGTATAAACACATTCCATAAAACAACAGAAAAACATGTTTATATATATGCTTCTTTTGAGGGGTCATATACAAGCACAGCATAACAGATTTGACAGTAATGTTTTTCACTTACTTTGAAGAATTTTTTCTGTAATGGGTTTGTCTGTCATAGTCTGTTTCTTCGCTTACAGAGAATTGGAAACATGGCAGTGAGGGGAATACCTTTTCTGTCCCATTATTGAGAGTTGCTCTTCCTGTTATTTGTTTTAGAGGAATTTGGGAACATTATAAAAGTATAAAAAGGTTTTTTAGAAGACTGACCTCCAGGGGAATATCTCATTGATAAATGACCAGAGGAAACCTGGGGACTTTGGTAGAATTAGTAAACTGAGTGTTAAAGGCCTGCCTTTTTTACTTATTTATTTTTTTATAGAAATGAGGAACTGTCAGGCAAGTCTTTTACACAAATAAGAGGTGTATGGGGAGGTATCCCAAGTAGGAAAACAAACAAACCAACAAACAAACTGAACATTTACAAAAAAAAAACTATCCCCCCTCAAAAAAAACCCAAACCAACCAAACAAAAAACAACTTAAAAAAAAAAAGAGGGGAAGACTGTTTTGCTTAGGGAAAAACTGAGCTGTTCTAGTATGTAATGTAGAAAGAAGGTAGTATTCACTTACATAGCCCCTCGGAGACTTGGTACAGATGATGTTAATACAGAACAGCTATTAAGGAGGCTAAACTGTGCTGGAAAAGAGATCTAGTGTTAACAACCAGATGTTCAATGCAGGATAAATGAGAAATATGTTAGGAGTTTGTTAGGATAGAGGAAAAATATAGTAGTATGTACTGATAGGAGGCATGTGGAGGTAACAGAGAAATCAGGGTAAAATAATGCTGAATAATGCTGAAATTTAATAAGGGGGGGATTTTTAGAGTTTGGACTGGGGAGAGTGTGGGATGTTCCTTATATGTGAAGCTGTTTGGAATTTTATATATCGTATGCTGTTGAAACCATATATGTTAGATATTACTTTATTTCTAGGTAAAGAAAACTTGCCCCAGGGTATATAGCTATGAAATGTCAAATCTTGGACCAAGCCCATTTGAGTGACTCTTGCTGTCTTCCCAATTATGAAATGCAATAGTTCTTAAAGTGTGGACCCCAGACCACCAGCATCAGCATCATCTGGGGAATTGTTAGAAAGGAGATTCTCAAGCCTGACATCAGACCTACTGAATCACAAACTCTGGCAGTAGGACCCTGCCAGACACAGTAGGACCCTGTATTTTTTTAAACATTTATTAGAGAGAGCACGAATGGGAGGAGCACAGGGAGAATCTCAAGCACACTCTTCACTGAGCGCAGAGCCTGTTGTGGGGCTCAATCCCAGGACCCTGAGATCATGACCTGAGCTGAAACCAAGAGTCAGACACCTAACAGATTGTGCCACCCAGGCAGCCCAATGCAGTCTGTGTTTTAACAGACCCTCTACGTGATTCTGATGCATACTAAAGTTTGACACACTGATGGAGTGGAAAGAAAATAGAGAATAGAGCTTAGCATGCTGCACTGCACAGAGTAGGCTCTTGGATGTGGCTGAGTCTGGTATTACTATGATATTGGAGAAATCCAGAAGGGTTTTGGAGTGGAAGTATTACAAATCACAGGGTCAGAGGAGGCCAGTTTTTAGGGCAAAAACTAATAATTCTACTAAATTAATAATTCTCCTAGACTAGCCCCAGAATAAATCCAGATCCACATCAGTTTTGAGTTTTCTTGGTAGCATTTATCCCCAACCTGCAGTAGAGGTGGTAATAAAGTAATAACTAGAGATCTGAGGCTAGGAGCCCCATGGGCTTTGCTAGCCAGGTTTATATTTGGTTCAGTGTTTAGTGATGATGGAGCTAATAGTATTTATTTTCTAATAAGCAACAAAACTAAAAGGCAACCTACTGAGTGGGAGAAGATATTTGCAAATGATATATCTGATAAAGAGTGAGTATCCAAAATATATAAAGAACTGATACAACTCAATACCCAAAAAAACAAATAATCCAATATAAAAAATAGGCAGAAGACATGAACAGACATTTCTCCAAAGAAGGCATCCAGATGGCCAACAGACACATGAAAAGATGCTCAGCATCACTCATTATCAGGGAAATGCAAATCAAAACTACAATGAGGTATCACATCACACCTGTCAGAATGGCAAAAATCAAAAACACAAGGAACAGGAAGTGTTGGCAAGGATGTGGAGAAAAAGGAAGCCTCTTGTACTGTTGGTGGGAATGCAAACTGGTGCTGCCACTGTGAACAGTATGGAGGTTCCTCAGAAAATTAAGACTAGAACTACCCTACGACCCAGTAATTGCACTACTGGATTTTTACCCCCAAAGTACAAAAACACTAATTCAAGGGATACATGCCTCTCTATGTTTATAGCAGCATTATCTACAATCACCAAACTATGGAAGCAGCCTAGTGTTACCATGCACTTGCAATGTGGGAAGCAACTGAGGAGCCTAAGGCAAACAGTGAGGAGAACAGCTACAAGTTTAGCTTTGATTAATTGTGCTTAGGCAATTTCTTGCATTGATAAATTATTATTAAGCTTTTGAGAGTAATGTAAGATTTATAAGGTAAAGTAGGTGACATTTGACCTAATGTCCTCTGTCTTTCCTTGAACAACCCACTTGGTTCAGTAGGAAAATCACCTAAGGGCCCTGTCCAGGAGTTACTGAGCTTTCAGTGTTCATCATGCAGATTTCCTGCCAGATTGAAAAGTTATGGAAAGTTTCTGTATTTTCTTTTTCATTTTATCTGAACAAATAGGAGTAAGATATGAGAAATATTGTCTGTGCCCCCCCATACCCCTTGATTTCCTTAGATTAGACTCTACTTTTGAAATGGTAAAATTGGGAATGGCATTTTATGGGGTGGATAACATTGAAGAATCATGACCTGACCTATGCAGCAAGTGTTTTTCTCTGTAGCATCGTGATTTCGTGATTTAGTGAAATGTTTAAAGAGTGGATACTGTGTCATACTATACAAGTTGCTGATGACTTCTAGCTTTTATGATACTGTCATAACTTGAGTTTTGCTCAGTGATAAATGTTGATTTCATTTATAGGTCCTTGGTCAAGGAGAAGAGTGGAGAGGTGGTGCTGGAATTAATAGTATTGGAGGGGGCCAGAAAGTGAGATTAATGAAAGAAATCATGGAACATTATGCCAATCAAGAGGATTTGGTTGTTTTGTTTACTGAATGGTAAGAGAAATAATTTATGGATTTTTAAGTTTACATTAAATTATTTTTTAAAAGTGTCAAAATTCATATTTGCAGATTATATATTAAATTATTTTATTCTCAAGGAATTACTGTTTTAAAAAGTAGATTTTACTCATAATTATAAAACTATGGTCTGACATAATTATGTAATGGATTGAATCTGATGATTTACTGTAAGCAACAATGAGAAAACATGGCATGAGCTAGCATTTTTGTGAAATTCATGTTTTAATTCTAACTTGAGTTGGAAGAAAGATCATGTTGAGCATTTCTACTGAGGAAAGTAATTCAGTGGATCCTGGTCAACCAGAAAGAAACAGATCGTGAGAAGTTATAAGTGAGACATGAGAAAGCCTATTTTTTAAAAAGAAAAGCCTTTCTCATGTGTGAATATCTTTTTTTGTATATTGTTTTACTTTCCTTCTACTTAATTTTGAGTGTCCACTGTCCTTTTTTACCTTCTTTCAGCAAGTTTTTATAATGTCAGGTTATCATGAGTCATTAGTGGTTGCTACCTTCTCTTCAATTTTTTCTACCTTTTTATTTTTTGTCCTTGATTGCTCATTTCAAATCTTGTGTTTTCCTCTGTAACTTAGGAAAGATTATTTATATTTCTTCCTCAATTTGAAAATCCAACACCATAAATTACTGTAGATAAAAGTAAGGGCAATGCTTTTTATGCAAGTATATAAGTAAGAAAGGCATAAATTTTGAAATGAAAATAGACATAATGAAGTCCTGGTGCCATCAACCATTAAAAGTTGAGAGCGTTTGTATACTTGCTTCTTTAGAATTTCCCTAATGTCTCCCAGGAAAGAAATAAAGTTCTGCTTATAGCTAACCTGTTCTTGAACATGAAATGTGGGATAGCTGTTGTCAGCTTGTGTACCAGGGATTTTTCTGCAGAATCTATTATTATATATTTTTTATCCTTGAAAAAAGAGTGGGAAGCTCATAATAACTGTTCAGATTAAATATTGAGTATGTTTTGGTTTAAAATTACCGTGGATTTCAAACAACCATTTTGGTCAGCTTGAACTTGCCCCGCATACGTTTTGATTTTGACTTTGAGGGAAATTCTCCTTGTAAAAGTTACCACATATATGGCCAGTAATGGTTTTAGACACCCAAGCCTCCTTTTGTGTTTTCAGAAGAACCTCTTAACCTCTACCTTTACCCTCTTGCCCCATTCCACCTCCCCCACCCCCAATCTAAGATTTAGCCTTAGGAGAAACTGATTTAATTAGATGCCAGTTGTTTCTCTTAAGAAAAGGGACACTTTGAGATCTCTGAAAACTGCTTGAGGTTGCATTTGTTTATTTAGATGATATGTTAAGATCCAGCTTGACAAAAAAGACAACAGTAAGATTTATATGAGGGGGGAGAAGGGCAGAGGGCGAGGAAAAGAGAGTCCTTTTTAAAGATTTTATTTATTTATTTGAGAGAGCGAGTGCGACAGCACAAGCAGGAGGAGAGGCAGAGGGAGAGGGAGAAGCAGACTCCCCGCTGAGCAGGGAGCCCGATGCAGGACCCTGAGATCATGACCTGAGCCTAAGGCAGATGCTTAACCAACTGAGCCACCTAGGGGCCCTGAGATAGAGAATCTTAAGCAGGCTCCATACCCAGCACAGAAAGAACCCAATGCAGGGCTTGATCTCACAACCCTGAGCTTATGACCTGAGCCAAAATCAAGAGTTGGATGCTTAACCACCTGAGCCACCCAGGTGCCCTTTAGAACATTTCTAATACCTCCAAATAATCCCTTGTGCTCATTAATTTGGAAACAATTTTATAACATTGCCTCCATGGGAATAAGTCTTCTAAACTGTCTTTTGGATGAACATTTAAAGTTAGAGACTAGACGTTTATAAATGTACTCTATAAATGTACTTTATAAATGTACTCTATAGGGTAAGTTTATCATATTTAATTTAGATATAAACAAATATTTGGCAAGGGTTTAGGTTCTTAAAATAAAAACTGAAGCTATTCATATGAGAAAGTATCACAAACTTCTTTCAAGTTATTTCATACTGTAGTGTGTGTATGTATGTGTGTGTATGTGTGAATATAATTAGATGTTTTATAAAGCTGAAAATCTCTCCTTGATTAGAGCAACTACCAGTAATTATAATGAATTTGAAGACTTGTAATGGAGGAGTAGGAGGAGTTCTTTTGGAATTAGCTCATAAAGATTTTGAGGACAAATATTTTAGCATGGCAGCTGCATATTCCCTTAAGGAGAAAAATTATTCCATAATGATTTTATAATTTACCTTAATCAAGGTAACTGAGCACTTTGAGTTTTATTACAAGGTACATTGCATTACTTTTAGAATTACCTTGCAAATTATGTGTTTCTTTTATTTTAGTCACATTGAAGACAGATGGTCAGATCTAATTATTATTATATAGTAAACAGGTTTTTTTTCTTTCTTTAGAATAATGTACAGGCCAATATGTAACAGAAAGTGTTTTATTATGAGTAAATTAGATACAAATTGAATATCTCCACAAGCCTGTTCTGTACTAGATACAGTAGATTATAAACCAGCAGAGTCCAGACCCCAAAATAAGCATGTGGTAGAATGCTTTTTTTGGGTATCACATTAATGTCTAATAAAAACTTTGGTTATTTCTTTTATTCTTTTTCTTTTAGACTTAAGAAAATTCTTTAGAAGAAAAGTAATTAGAAATAAACTTGGTATAAATATTTGAGTTTGAATTTGGACTGAGCAGAAATTTCTATTTTTTTGGTGATGTTGAATATAATGCCAATAATCAGAATGCAGATGTGCTACATTTTGAAAGACTCCCAATATATGAAATATTTAAAAGACATATTTGGTGCTGGTTATTGGTCTCACCAAAAAGTAATATTTCCTCTATGAAAATATCTACCCAAGGATTTTGGTAGATAGAGACTCCTCAGTTCATTTAAGTATTTGTTTAAATATGATTAACTATATGACTTTGAGGTAAGATAAAGGAATTGACTTTGCAGTTTATAAGCTCTTGCTATCTAATGATAGCGGTAAGGAAGACTGAACTTAAAAAACTAGAATGGTAGTCAATGTTACAATACAAAAGCCGATATAGAATTAAAATGAATATAAAGTAAAGCCATTATTATAGTAGTTTTCTAGTTGGCTCTGGTCTGGGGGTATTGATCGAGGATAAGTAATACTGGTTGAAAACGCAGGGATAATCTTAGTTATACAAATCTTTTCTGTTAATGTATATGTCTTACCACTTGTATATTGCTAGCTTCCATTCACTTATCATGTTGGATTCTAATTGTCCTTATTCCTAGACAGTGAAGCTGGGGGATGTACCTGATTTAAATATTATCTGCGTAAATAGCAAGGTATCAATAAATATTAGGTAACAGAAACTTGCATTAAAAGAGCGAGAAATAGATCTTACAAGAGGAGAAATATGGTGATGTTTTGAAACTGTTTTTAATTTTGTTTTAAGATTTACTTATTTATTTTAGAGAGAGGGTAGGGGAGGAACGAAGAGGACAGCCCGAAGCAGAATCCCCGCTGAGTGCGGAGCCCAATGTGGGGCTCGATTCTACAACCCTGAGCCAAAACCAAGAGTCAGTGCTTAACCAACTGAACTACCCAAGTGCCCTGTAACTGTTTTTAAAAGATTGATTTTCTTCATTCATTTAGAGAAATAAAATGATTTATAAAAGTAGGAAAGCATCCAAATTTTCTAAATCTCAAAGATTGAAATCATTAGAAAAACGAATTTTGATTGTCAGAAGCCATGAAAATGATGCTTCTGATCTTCCAGATGTAGGCCAATGTTTCTTTTTTTGACTCCTAACTAAATATTATTTTGCTGAGAAAGCGAGATCAGTGGACAGATTTTTCGCTTTGCATTTGGTACACATGTCTTGAGCAAACCGTGATCCAGGCATTAAACTTAACCCTTCAAAAGAAGAGATAAACATAGATCCCACGCTCAAGGAATTCTCATATTATACTAATTTTGCAAATAAAACTGAACAGACCTAATTTGAAAGACATAATATGTCTTCAAAAAAGTTTGGATGTTAGAAAAAAATTCGTATGTTGGCATAATCTCTTTAGAATCATTTACTTTTAGAAAATTGTCAAAGGTTATGTTTTACTGAATCGTTTTGGTAATTGTTTATAAAAATATTTTTATGATTTTATTGTTATTGTCATAAATATAATTTATATGTATTCATTTTATAGATAACGAGATCCTATCTATTTTATTCCGTGAAGTAAATATTTTATACCTTTCATAGTTCAGGTTACATACCCAGTATGCCTGCATTTTATGTTGTCTTATATAGTTTATACAGAAGACAGAATAAAAATTTTCTGAAAGCAAAGCTTTTCAAGTATGATGGCTATAATTTTAACTAACTATGGCAGATTTATTTGATGGACTCCTCCTTCCTGTCAGTGATGACAATTTAAGTGTGCAGACACAAAGAACCTATTCATTAGCAATGGACAACATTTCATTATATTAGTATGAAGGAAGGCCAAAATACATCAGAGTTCTTAGTTTCAGTATTGCTTTTTTCTTTTTTTCCTTTTTTGAAGGAAAGATTGAAATCATTAGCTGTCACTTAAATATATTGTACTGACTTCTGGCTCATCCAGAATAGTCTGAAATATGTTTAGGAATCATGTAGGAAATGAGTGACTTTTGTTTTTTTCAAATTGTTCAAATGTTCTTGTTAATATTTACTGAATATATTAGTGGGTATGTTGGAATGAGGAAGAAATAAATTGTATACAGAAGAAGCATTGGATGTATATATATGTATATGTGTATGTATTATCTATTTATCTGTAGATTGATATATGATACTCTTATATGGCATTACTTTGTCTGACTGTGTATGTATGTGTACAAATATATGTGTGTGTTTATAATGTACAACATTATATATATATATATAATTTTTTTCCCAAACCACATTGCCTACTCCTTAAAGTTTGTTCTTTTGAGTAAACATGTATTAAGTATCTGTTATGTGCAAAATGTGGTGCTGGCCCCTGTGGTTGGAACTGGAGTTGGGGAAAAGGGCTGAGTGGGACAGAAATCTTGCCCGCTGGATACGTTTTTCTATCCATAGCTCTGTATATGTTGTATCTGGCATGTCGTAGCTGCATAATCACAAGTTTGGAGGATTTTTAAAAGTTTTTTTAATTCCCTCATTGATTTACTGAATACTTACTGTGTACTAAATATGTGTCAGATTTAAAAGTTCTCATGTTGCAGAGATAAACGTAACTATTATTTAAAAGTAGAGGGAAATTTTCATTTAATTAACCACCTTTTGACTATTTTCCCAATAAGGAGACTGACCCAGAAACAACAAGTGTTGGTGACTCGTGGCCCCACAGGTAGCCAGCAGCTTGAGCAGTTTGATGTCTTGCCACCATTCCCATCTTGGCTGCCTTCTTTGTTAGATGTTACGTAGCACTAGCCACTCAGAAAACAATCTGGAGAAAATGACTCTCCAGCTCGGCAGTGTCCTTATTGACTCCTACCTCTACCCAGCCTCAGTAAGAATTCTATACAGGAAATGAAAGTCTATACCATTTGGAGGAAAAAGCCTCCCAGTAATATTTAGTTTTTAAAGTAGTACCCACTTTTTAAGAGCTAATTCCTACCCCTTCCTTCAAAATTCTTACAGAAAACTTATCATTTTATACTATGATTTTATTGTAATTTATTTTGCAAGTTCAACTGGGTCAATATTGTTTAAAAAATATTTATTTATTCTTTTTAAGTAGGCTCCACACCCAATGTGGGATTAGAACTCGTGACCCTGAGATCAAGAATCGCATACTCTACTGACTGAGCCAGCCATGCGTCCTCTGGTTGACCGTTTTAACTGCTTTTTTTGCAGGGGGAGGGGAGAGTGGTTTCCTAGTACTGGTTTGCGCTATTATCTATAGAAATAAAGATATGTATTTTAAGGTGAGGACATGATTACAGACAAAAACATCAGGTGTGTTGCTACTTGTGTGCTTCAGTTTCATTAGACTTTAAGCTTTTAAACACTAGCAATAGTTTGGATGATTATAACTCTTGGCTTAAGTTTATGTCAGTGATGATGAAGAAATTGTTGGATTGGGGAGGAACAAATAAATAAAATTAGGGAACACTTCTGTTGCTTTCTTTTCTGACTACCCAATAGCTTTTGCTTCTTGTTAAGACTGGGGATGACTCATTCATTCATTTATTTATTCATTCATTTGTCCAACAAATATTTACTGACTATCTTCAAAATACAAGGCTAGGGGAATACACAGATGAATAAAGATGTGGATCTGGCCCACGAAGGAAGAACAGGCAGTCTAGTATAAGATAGGCATTCCAAGCATGAAGAGCAAGAAATAAAATGTTTCATGAAAGGGGAAACGAAAAGAGCTCTGGGAGTTAAAAGGAAGGAAATGATCTTTTCCATTTAGGCTGATCCACTAGAAGTTTTTAGAAGAGGTGAGACTGGAAATGGGCCTCAAGAGTGAATGGTGTGGACCCAATTGGGAAAAGATGTGCTAAGCAGATGGAACATTATGAGTAAACACAGATGACAGATCAAATAATTCAGTCTGGTTTCAGAACAGGTTATTTAATGGAAAGTTATTATTGTGATGCTGATTAATTTAGAATTTATTCCAAGGTCAGGGATTGGTAAACCATGGTCTAGCCTACTTCTTGTTTTAGAAATAGTTTTATTGGAACACAGCTATGTCAATTGCTTCTGGCTGCCCTTGCATCACAACAGCAGAATTGGGTCCTTGCGAGGGAGACCATATTGCCCTCAAAGCCGAAAGTATTTTCTGTAAAAGATTAGATAGTAAATATTTGTAGAGTCCTGCTCTAGACCTAGTTGAGAACCACTGATCCAGTCTGGGAACTGGAATGGTTTCCAGAGGAGTTTATATTAGTCAGTCCTTATCAGAAATGGGGTGGAGGTAGGTAATGTGAGGGCTTGTAGGATTTTTGAATTAATCTTGTCCAGTGTCTTCTAGAAAGAGTGGAGAGGATTTGAATGCTAAATAGATTAAGTAGATGGAATCAATAGGATTTGATGAAATATTTGATGAGAGATGCTGTAGAAAGAAGGAAGGAGGCAAGGCTGGAAGAAAGATTTTCAACTTGGGTGACTGGGTGGTTGATGGTGCCACAGAAACCGGGAACACAGAAGGACAAACGCTTGTAAAATTTGAATGACCTGTTGGAGATAGAACCCTGACATGTCTGTTAGAGAACTCAGTGTGACCACATAAAGTGGGACCTTATGCTTTTTGCAGGACCAGGAATATTTACCAGAGTTAACTATGGAAAATTTTATTTTATTCTTCATATTTAAATGGACCAAACTCCTATGAGAATTATTTTTGTGACCGTTGTGCATTTTTTAAAAATTTGATTATTCAGGTTGTTGTGGCCAAAGTAATTTTAAGTAGAAAAACTTTCTCCCCTTTGAAAAGTTTTAAATCAATTTAGAGAACTTTTCTAAAGTACTTAAACACAGAAATGACAATGCCGCTAAAATACGATGGGCAAGTTTTAGCAACCTTAAATTTTTATTCAGTCAAATTCTTACTTAAATTATGTGAACATAATTTTTGCCTTTACATTTTGCTTTAAAATAATTGTTTTTTGTTATAAAGGTAATGCATACTTATAAACTACTAAGTCATAAAAGTAAAAGTTGCTACAAATCCTCCTTTTCAAGCTACTGCCTTTTGCTAATAGTTTGAGACATACAGCATAGATACTGTACCCCTTCACTAGGGTTATAAAGACAGAAAATATTCACTTTCCAAATGTGCATTTATACCGCTGAAGACACAATGCTACCTGCAAAATTTCTGAATCAGTTGGCCTCAGTCTCCAATCATGTGATTCTCTGACATAATATATAGCCCTTTTTTCCATGTCCAGACAATGTATTGGGGTTCTTCTGCAACTTGCAGGGCAATCTCTGTCTCAGAAGGTTTGATTTATTTTCCTTGCCTCTTATGGCTCAATTACCCATGACACTGGTCTTCTTTCCTAATCTTTAATGTTAAAAAGAATATATCAACAACTAGTAGTCTTCAGGAAATTACCCCTGTTAGAAAAGAGGATGGATTATCTTAGTAGGCAGAAGTCTAAAGTGGTCATACTGAGGAGTTAAGTAGTACTTGTTTATAAGAAAAAGAGGAAATTGATATATTTTTGTAAATATTTTGTGTAGTCAGGTTAATTCCGTTTTTTAAATCAACAGGGAAAAGTTAGTTTGAGGTTTTAGTCAGAACACATTTTTTCTGATTTAGAATTTATCTTAACACATATGTGTATATAAAAATAAAAATTATTTTAAACTACAGATTGGTATAAACTTAAAAGTGAGTTTTCCTCCTGCCTCTCCCATTACTGCAGTCTCTTTCTTCTGGTAACAATAATGTTAATTTTTAACTTCATTGGGTGTTTATAATGTGCCATGTATTTTTTCTTAATTTTTAATTTTTTTTCAATAACTTGATAAGTTCTCCCCTCCCCCATTTTCTACATAAAGAAACTGAAACATAAAGAGTTTAAGTAACTGGTTTAAGGTTACTCAAGATAGCTCATGGCAGAGCTGAAATTAAAAACCCAACTAGCAGACTTTAAATTGTATGTCCTGAGTCTCTTTATGATTATGTTATTAATAGTATTAACAGAAGCTTGCCAATTGATTCTGGAAGAAAGAAAAAGCTATGTACCAAAATGTTGTATATATAGATATGTTTTAATTTTGAGGTAATATTTTCTATAACTGAAGAAAAAACAAATCATAAAATTTAAATCTTCTAGAACAATATAAAATGAAATAGTCTATCTCTCTGATCCCAACCTTATTTTTACTTTTTAAAAAAATTGGCTGGGTACAATTACTAAATTTAGTTGCACATTAGTAATATTTTAACTCTCTTAGTTTGGCTTTAAGATTCAGAAGTGGAGTATATGGTGAGGGTGTGTGTATGTCAAGTATTTTTTACTTGGGAGGTGTAGTTCACCATGAAAGGGAAAGAGAGGGAAGGAGCAGAGGGCAAGCAACTTCTTTTTAAAGTACAGGACCTGGAGATTAGAAAAGCACACCAGTCCCACTCACATTCTACTGGACAGACTGAATCATGTGGCCACATCTAGCTTTAGAGTAGTCTTTAGCAGGATGGCCATGTGCCCGGTTAACACAGGGGGATTCCATTGTTCAAATAAAGGCTCGGGAATGTATATGGGGGCTCAGTTAGCATCTCTTCCACAAGAATAAACTTGCACTATTCTTGCTAAAGTAATTTTTAAAACTTCGTATGGTTTTTACTTTTATAAAGATGAGCAATAGTGTGTTTTATTTTGATAAAATAATTCATATATAGAAAGTTATTAAATCTTGCCTGATGCAGTACTATCCTCCTGGCATATTAACAAGCTCTTTGAGAGCAAGTGTGGCTGGGAAAGGAATGTGGGACAGCCTCCTTACTCCTCCACTCACATATCCCAGCAGTGCATCTGGACTACCGGCTGTTAGGAAGACTTGGTGCTGAATTTGTGAACATTAGTTTGTTCTTATTGTTTGCTACCTGGGATGTTAGGTCAATAAATCATCGTCTTTAGAAACTTTTGGACTTGAGGTAATCTGATGTGAAAAAAAAAAGGATGCAAAACAATTTGTGTTTGTAACAAGAATAAAGAATTTATTGCAGAGTGGAAGCATATCAGGTAGTGGATTTTACACTTCCTATTTGGCTAAGTCATTGTCATTCTGTGAATGAACAGTGAGCAATAATGTCTCCAGAAAAATCAGTGAAACCATAGACATGATAGTGTCAACTTTTAGACTTTTTTTTCCAAATTTATTGAGCTTTAAAAAGATGCACTTGTCTAAACACTTTTATTTTTAAGATTTTAGGCTAAACAATGATTCAAATATGAATTTATATAGGTGACATTTAGTAGTCAAACACATTTTGTCAAAGATAATGAAATCTTCAGAAATTTTAATGGATGGGTACAAATTACATTGAAACATTAGGCAGTTATAATGGCAGCTTCTGTCAATGACTATGTCTTTATTATTAAGTTATATAATGAGTTATTGACTTTTTAACCTTTCAACACTGCTTTAGCATTTTGATTTGGGGGGATACTAAGACTAGTACTAAAAATGTTGTCTTTATTTGGACTTCATTTGCCAATATAATGTAAATATGAATAATTTAGTACAATCTATATAGTTTAACGAGGGAAAATTGTTTGGAGTATTCTGTAAATCGTTGGTATTAATCTTAGGTTGAATGCTGAATTCTAACTTTATTAGTGACTATTTCTTGGTTTATGTGCCTAAATTCTGACAAGTGTATTTTAAAACTTCTTTTTCCCCCCTCATTAAACAGCTTTAATGTCATATTTGCTGGTGGTCCAGAAGAAGTTCTAAAAAAGTTTCAAAAGTCAAACCACAAAGTGGTGTTTGCAGCAGATGGAATTCTGTGGCCAGATAAAAGACTAGCAGACAAGTATCCCATTGTGCACATTGGGAAACGCTACCTGAATTCGGGAGGTGGGTAAGATACTGGCAGAGGAGTTTAATGCTAGTCACAGAAAATTATAAAGATTGATGAAACAACCTTTTTTTTGGTATATGTAACTATAGACATGAAGCTTTAAATAACCATTATCATCTTATTACTATGAAAAAATTATATCAGTTTAGAATCCATGGTGGGTTTTGTAGTTGACAAAAGATTTTCCACATGTCATATCATATGATGCTCCTAACAAAACTAAGTGGTGTAAATATTATTTCCAGATTATAAGTGGAAAATCCATGTTCCCCCAATTTAAGTGACTTTTTGGGTCTTCTGACTATAGTTTCATTGAGAATTTTCTGGCTATAGGATAATGGGGTTAGTAAGTTCCCTTACTTAGGGGGAACTAATTATGTAGCTATAAAAATAAGCATTACTTAATTTTATGTATATTTTAAATATATCAGAGTAAATGAGTGATTTGTCTTGAAATCACTAGTCAAAAAGCTCGGCACTGAGTGGGTATAAAGTGCTGCATTAGTTTTAATAATGGATTAAAGGAACAAATTATCACATTTCTCCTCTCCCTTCAAAAAATAAAATAAAACTTGACTTTGGACATTATTATGACTCCAAAATGTTTTCCTTAGACTGGATTAATGTAAACGTATGACCAGAAGACATAACCAAATAGGATGGGGGACATGTTAGAAAAACAGTTTGGGTGGAAATTGCAAGCCACATTGGGAAAACAAATTTTGGGGGGTGATTTGCATGTATATAACTGATACTATTCAGTCTAGTTCAAGTAAGTACTACTTGAGGTAACAGCATTTTTGGATTCTAGGCTCTGCTCAAGTCACTTATAAAAATGAAACCTTTAGCAAGTAATATAATTTCTCTGAGGTGCCTCAATTCCAGCTCTATTTACCTGCAATATATTTTAGCAACCCATTCCTGACATTGTACCTTGGAGCTTTGTCAGCACATTATAAATACTGCACTTCTGAAACCTTAAATTCCAGTTTGTATTGCCTGGTTTCAGCTCACTTTTTCTCTCCATCTCAAGATAACCACAGTTTATCGTTTGGGAGATCTCTTGACCATTTTATTTTTCTCCCAATCTATCTACCACCTTTGGATTTTACTTCCACATTCAAGTCAGAACCTAGGTTTTCTCAGATTGGTCACTCTGACCTCATCGCTTTAGCTGTCTTTTCCTCTTACATTTACAGTTTATGCGCTGATGAAGCTTCTCCTAAGATTGTTTCCCACTCTTGACGTCTCTGTCTGAACCCTCATTTATGGATTGGTGCAACTTCTACTTCCAAACTGTCAGGTTCTCAGTAACACATGGCTAGCTTTTAACTTATCCGAAGTCCTAGATAGTTTAAAAACCATTTAGCTATGGACCTCTGGGAGAAGTTTTATTTTACATTTATTAATTTTCCTAAACATGACATATGTAGTAAAATATATGTAAATTCATCTAGATAGTGATATATCTATTCAGGAATCTAAATTTCAATCAGATGCACAGTGCTGTGGAAACAGCAGAAGACTAGCAAGTGAGTGCCTTTGTGAGCTAGTTTAATTAAGGAAAAGGTGCTTTTAAGTGGGAAAGAGATCATATAAGGACATCAAAACATGATCTTTGCTTTCTGTAGTCATAGTAATTAAAGTGATGCTAGGAAATCTAAATATATTCAATAAAGGTTTATATAATTTCATGAATGGTATATTGACAGTTATTTAAGGGACAAGAGTTTTGTTTATGATTATATCATTTAGTTTAAAAAAATTTATCATGGAAAGAAAACATGTTTCCTAATCAGGAAAATTTCAGAATATTATAAACTTTATTAGTTTGAAATAATATGGCAGTTTAATAAAAAATATAAATCATATGAAATATATCTCACATACTTTGAAATAGATGAAATTTCTTTTCATTTTTGAAATAGATTTATAAAAAGAATAAGGAAACATAATTTTTGAAAAACAGAAATATAAGCCATTGGAAAATGTCATGTGTCACTATTTGGACATACTTTTCATCACCATAGATGGGTCATAGGAATTAAAAATGCGCTATTTTTCAGTGTTTTAGGATTTTTTAATTTGATGAAAATAACAAAAATGAGCAACCAGTGATTGGTTTAAGTATGTTTTCATTTTGTCTTGTTTCCTCTAGGTAACTGTATTATTCCTGGACTTATTTCTTTTCATTCTTTTATTCCTACGAGGAAATTTTAATTTTGAGGGTAAAAAATTAGGTTTTCTTTCAATTCACAGGAGTAACATTGGTCCCTTTTTAAGAGTATTGCATGTCAGTGAAACATAGCAGCTTGGCTGCATTTCTGAAATGCAGAGGAAGATTCAAAAAGGGGAAAAATGATCCTGTTGTCTGTGTCTTTTATAGACAACTGTTATTGGCAAATTTAATGCTTATGCTCGAAGGCCAAGGAGAACAATCCAATTTTAGACTTCCTTTCTCCAGACTGTGACACACAAAATCTGGCCAGAAAATGGTTTAGCAGGTACAATAATGACTAGTTCAAGGAAAGGAAAAATTCCCAAAATGTCCTAGATATAGAATTTCTTTGAGATGTTTGCAGTCAGTGACATTTCCAACATTCCTTTGATTTTGTTAGCATCACCGGCACTGACATTAAAACCACTGTAGTAGAGATTTTTTTTTCCCCCAGAAACAGTGAATCCTCTCCAAAGGATCCAAGAAAGAGCATTTTAGAAGGTCAGGAAGAAAATTCTTCTGTCTTATTCTGTTCTTTTCCTAGTAACTTTTTCCCTTAGGAGCCTTGACAAACATTATTCCCTCTCTTGTGTCGATTAATTTGGGGAATGTGTTTATTCAAAAAGAGTCTCTGATTTGTAGTTGGTGGTAAAAACTCACTCTATTATAGTTTATATATAAAACAAAGGATGCCCAATAACATTTATTTCATGGTGAGCTGTAAAATTCCAACCTAAGGATTAGGCCTAATGGCTTTACAACTCTGTGCAACTGGTCAGTGGAATTAATAGACACACGTTTTGGTCTTTGACTACTAAATTCTCTAATCTCTCTCTATTATATTGCAGGATTTATTGGTTATGCTCCGTATATCAACCAGATAGTTCAACAGTGGAATCTCCAGGATAATGATGATGATCAGCTATTTTACACCAAAATTTACATTGATCCACTGAAGAGGGTATGGAATAGCTCCCATTTTCAATATAACCTCCTTGTTTAAGACGGCTACTGGAGCTCCAGCCATTGCATCCATATTCTAGGCGGTTAACAGGCAGAATAGTAAATAAAGGGCCATCTCAGTTGAATCAACTCTCTTTAAATAACCTTTTTAGAAAAAAAAAATTCTCTTACTTTTCTTTGACCAGAACATATTTATGTGGCTATTCACAATATGGAAAGTAAATGTTGGCCTTTATTTCAAGCAGAAACATCCTACTGAAAATCTGAGTTCTATTATTAAGGAGGGGATGTAGGGAACAATAGCTGTGTTATCGGCCCTTGAGAGAACATTCCTGAGATTGATTTAAATGAAACTTGGGAGAAAAGTAGAACCAAAGTTCCCTAATTTGAGAATATTTTTAGTATATTTACATAATGTAAGTTAATGTTTCATAAATTCACTGTATGTAACTGATATAGTTTAGAACTGATATAGTTCTAAAATGTACTGAATTGTATAATTTGTGGGTACTGTTGTTGGAAACAAGTTTTTTAAAGTATATTTTACGGTGAGTTTGCAACTGTAACTGTTTCTATTCCTTAGATAAATATTTCAGTCATCTAAATATTTTCATTAGACACTTAATACTGAAGAAACTATTCTTAAAATGTTTTTCTTCATCTCCATTTCTTGCTTTCCCTCTTATGTGCCTGACAGAGCAAACCTGAGGACTTGCTCTTTCATCTGGGAGGAGAGACCTACTGTTGGCATGAGTACTAGCCCATGCAGCCTCATGCTTGTCTTTCTCAGTGTAATTCAACTGTGAATGTACTTTGAGTCATATTTAGTTGTCTCTGCTTCAGGATGCTTTCTCTGAACTCTCACTGCTGAGTTCATAATATTTTTAGTTGTATAAATCCTGTTTAAGATTCTTTCAAGACTCTGGACTCTGGGAAACAAACTGAGGGTTGCAGAGGGGAGGGGGTTAAGATAGGGTACCCTAACCGGGTGATGGGTATTAAGGAGGGCATGTGTTGTGATGAGCACTGGGTGTTATATGCAATTAATAAATCGTTGAACACTATGTCAGAAACTAATATATTGGCTAATTGAACTTAATAATAATAAAAAAAAGATTCTCTGGAAGGCTAAGATTTTATCTGGTTAACATGTGTCCTAGTCTGTTTGGTTTGTCATAACAAAATACCATAGACTGGTTGGCTTAAACAATAGAAATGCATTTCTCACAGTTCTGGAGGCTGCAAGTCCTAGATCAGGGTGCCAGCATGGTTAGTTTCTGGTGAAAACTCTCTTCCTGGCTTGTAGATGACAGCCACCTTCTTGCTGTATCCTCTCATGCTGAAGAGAGAGAGAGAGACACAGAGACACAAAGACACACAGACACATACACACAGAGCAAGAGAGTGTGTGTACAAACTCTCTGGTGTCTCTTCTTATATGGGCATAATTCTGTCATGAGGACATCTCATGACCTCAATTTAACCCTAATTACTCCCCAAAGGCCCTGTCTCCTAATACTATCACATTGTGGGTTAGGGCTTCATATGAATTTTGAGGGGACACAAACATTCGGTCTCTAACAATATACAAAGTCAATTTTAAGAGTATTATTATACAGAGAAATGTAGCTGAAAAACTGGTGCATTGAGAATCATGAAGTTTGGAAAGCAGATTAATCTTTATGGTTATGTTAATTACATATCTATTGTAGCAGTCGGATTGGGGATTATGCTGTAGTAATAACCCAAACCACAAGAGCTTAACACAACACAGGTCGGTTTCTCCTGCTACGTGTGCATTGTAGGTCAGCAGAGGGTTTCTGCTTACTGTCCTCACTTGGGACCCTGGCTGATGGAGCAGCCATCTTAGACCTTACCAGTTCATGTGCCAGAGAGAGAGCACACCTAGCGTCTCAAACTGGAAGCTCCATGCTCCAGGTTAGAAGTGAAATAATTTCACCTCTGCTAAAAATTCACTGGTCAGAATTAGTCATAAGGTAGGGAAGTGGAAATATTTGGAGAATAGCATGAATACTTTGCCATTCCCTTTATCCTTTAATTCAATCAACTATAAAATTACAGTCTTTCTGTCTTTCTGAAGAATATTGCTGGAATAATTTACAAATAGGATCTTTAAATTCTGCAAAAGAATAAACTATATTAACGTGATAGTGTTGTTTGCATATTGTCATTTTCAATGGTATCTGTATTCTCATTTTTAGGAAGCTATTAACATCACATTGGATCACAAATGCAAAATTTTCCAGACTTTAAATGGAGCTGTAGGTATGCTTCCTAAATACTGAATTGCTCATGTATACAAATGAACACCTGTGTTTTCAACTGTCTGTCCTTTATCATATCAATTTGGGGCTATGATTAAGGTTTAGTGTATAGATATTACAACTTTTAAAAAATAATGGACTTGAGCTTAGCTTGATATAGTGAAACGCATTTACTTAAAATCATGTCCTAAGACTAGTGCAAAAAAAGATAAGCTTCTAGCTTTAGGTAATTTAGAATTTAGTGTCTCACCATCTGGAGACTAGATGTATTTTTAAATTAACTATACCTTATTATTACACATTTTTCAGTGTAAGTTCTTTATATTGTGAATTACTCAGGAGTATGAGTATTAGACTACTTTACCTAGCTGAAGATAAGCTGGTAACCAGGCACATATACTGTGGAATGTGTGTGCGTGTATGTGTGTCTGTGTTTTGTGTGCATATGCATGTATGCCTTTATGCTTTTTCCTAGTTAGACATATGTCTTGGAAAAAATATACTAATACATCAATTAATTAATATATTAAAAATAAAAATACATTAATTCATTAATGCATTAATACCTTAAACATTAAAAATACATTGCAATTCAGTCCAACTCTTCAAGGCAGTTCATACCTTAAAAATTTCTCAGGATGAAAGCATTTAGGTTGGAGTGCTTAGGAAATGCAAAGAAAGGAACTGGAAAACAACAACAAAAACACCCAGCTGTTTCTGCTCCCACTTGACTTGTGTATTCCTGGAATTGGCATTAGGCCTGATTTTCGAGAACTGGCAATGCTCTCAATGATAGCCGATGGTGGAGACCTTGCTTATGTCTGGCAGTGTTCTATTCACCATATTTATATTGTTATTATCATCATAATAACTTTGAAAAGCAGGCAAAGATCCCATTTCACAGTTGAATAAATTCAGACAATAATTTAATTCATCCTGGATCACATTACTATCAAGAGTCCTTGGAGGCAGGTTTGCAAAGATGCTTTCCTTCTGCTAGACACCTCAGTGGATTAGCACCTCAGTTCGCTGGTGCCAGGTTGGAGTGACTGAGGTGCTCTCTGATGTAGCGTAGGCAAAATTTGTAAAAGTGTTGTGGCACGTGGAATGGCATTTGTGGGAAATTTTATAATAACCAGAAGATATATATAAATGTACACATATATGTGTGTATATGAATACACACACATTTTAAATTACTAAAATCTGTTTTTTTTTCTTTTTGACCCAGATGAAGTTGTTTTGAAATTTGAAAATGGCAAAGCCAGAGCTAAGAATGTATTTTATGAAACATTACCAGTGACAGTTAATGGAAATGGACCCACCAAGGTGAGTCACAGTGACTTTTCCCTGTTTCTTTATTTCTTGGAAATAGACTCTAGAGCAATATGTAGAGTATCTTCTTCTCTTCCTCCTCCTTTACCCCCATCCCTCCCCTCCTTCACCTTCTCCTCCTTTCTTTTTTAGTGTCTTTGAGAGGCTCTATTTTGGTGCTAGCAATCTACTGGCTTCATCTTTTACACTGTAGATTAAGTGGTTTCTTTCAGATTCACCAAACTAATGATGTTTCCTAAGCAAAGTGATACCTTTTCATTCTGTTGGTAACACATTTCACTTTAGTGTTTAATAATAACAGCGAATGTGAGAATGGGCCATATTTCCCTCATACAGGGTATCCTATCTGAATAGGAAATGTGCAGGTCTGTAAGTCACCATTTTCTCACTTAACAGCTCTGTTGAGATTGAGATGTAACTATATGGCTGGAAGCTTCTTCTTGCACTTATCTTTTTTTTTTAGATTTGATGTTTAATTTTTTATTTTTTAAATTAACATATAATGTATTATTTGTTTCAGGGGTACAGGTCTGTGATTCATCAGTCTGACACAATTAAGAGCGTTCACCATAGTACATACCCTTCCCAATGTCCATCACCCAGCCACCTCATCCCTCCCACCCCCTTCCACTCCAGCAACCCTCAGTTTGTTTCCTCAGATTGAGTCTCTTATGGTTTGTCTCCCTCTCTGCTTTCGTCTTGTTTCCTTTTTCCCTCCCTTCCCCTATGATCCTCTGTCTTGTTTCTCAAATTCCTCATATCAGTGAGATCATATGATAATTGTCTTTCTTCTTGCACTTATCTTATACGAAGGTTGCTGGGTTATAATTGACAAAGACTTAATGTGACTAATGAAATTTTGGATCCTTTTCAAATATATATAATTGAGCTTGCTGAAAATGTTATTGAGTGAAAAATTCATAGATAAGTTTGATACCTATCTATCTTGTGAAAACTGTGCTTAAAGCAGTGTTCTGAGATACCAAGATGCCTAGTTTACTCATAAGTACCTAGAAAAGAGATGAACAGATCTGCACTGTGGGAAGAGAGGGTGGGGAGATGTCGCCTGCTGTCTCAGAGGATTGAATAGTCTGGAATTCCAATAAAAACTATATGGATGGGAAGAAATGCAAGGGGAAGCCCATACTGGCAGCTTTTCCAACATCAAATTGGAAGAAGTAGATTCCTCTTCTCCTCTCGTTAATCTTTCCACCTTGCTTTTTGTCCCCTTCCGGCCCTCCTACGAAGCCATCTTGCTGGGTGCATTCCTTTCTATATCTTGGATTAGTTTTCCCTGCTCTATTCTCTCCTACTCATCAGCATTTTAAAGACCCTCTGCTCTTTCCCATCTTAAAACTGAGCCAGAACAAACTAAAACATCCTCCTCAATCCCCTTGCCTTCCAGCCTGCCTGTCTTCCTCCCCCACCACCCTTCACAGCCACACTCTTTAAAGTAAAGACAACTTACTGCCCCCTCAGTCCCTCTTCCCACCACACCAGGAAATGCTCCTGCTGACGTGTGTTGTGACATCCTCTTCAGTCCTGATTTTTACTTTACCCAAAGATAACATTTGACTATATTGATCCCACGTGGTCCTCTTTCCCTTTGCACAATTCTCTGCTGGTTTGTCTATTAATTATCTGGCCTCTTAAACCTCTCTCATTTTCTTTTTATTTTTTAAATATGCATTTAAAAAATCTAACACATTGTGTGTGGGGAGTGGCTCAGGAGTGGTTGGGGGCAATGCCTTTATTTAGTTTAGTTTCAGGTAAGTGTTCCACAGGTATCTATCTGAGACACCTTCCTTTTCTCTTCTACACAAATTCTTAGTTAATTTGCTTCATTCCTACCTTATTGTTGATGATTTCCAAATCCTTACTCTAGCTCCTATATCTTTCTTGACCTCCAGGTCTGAATACCCAGTTGGTTTATTTGTGTATCGTATGAGATCTGGAGCTCAAGACCTTCAGCTCTGCCTCCTTTTTCATCCATTTGGTTAACTGGAAACTAGGTTTTATTTTGGCTCTAGTTGCTTTCCCACTCCCAATCCAAGAGCTATTTTTTTCTGATTCCTGTGCCTTGTCTAATTTTCTCAGTGCCAGTGATAGTTTCCTTAGTTTTTGCCACCTGCACCCTACCACTCCTCGCAGTCACCCACCAGGAGCCTGGAACTAGGGCATTCTGCTGAAGCAGAAAGCCAGTCATGTCATTCACCTGTGTAATTGCATCTGTGGACTTCGGGGTGAAGATCCAAATTCTCAACTGGCCTTTAAGGCTCTTTTTAAAATTTCACTCCTGGTTTAATGGTCACTAGTCCACCATCCCATCTACTTCCCCACTCCTGACCCTACAAATATCCACACATACATTTCTCATATTCACTCATTCTCTCCCCCTTTCTCTCCCTCACCCCCTACCATACTGAATTACTTTGAATTTTGCAAGTTTCGTGTTTCCTCATTCTACAAGTCTTCTGTGCCCGCATTTCACTCAGTCTGGAATCCTCTGCCCCCAATTCCCACTTGCTGTACCCACCTACTAAATCTTCTTCACCTTTTAGGTGTCAGCTTAGTCTTTACTCCTCCGGTCTCCTGTATGCTTTTATAATATTTGGAACTTCCTCCATCACAATACATGTTGCCACACTCTGGACAGGGATGGAATTTACTTGTTTTTTTGGTCTCCCCTACTGGGCCTTTAGCCTAGGAGTTATAGAAATCATATCTATCCCATTTACTTTTTGTTCCCCCCGGGGCCAGCACATGTCTGCCATATATTAGCCTTTAAAAAATGTCAGAGTTTAGAAACAATGTAACGACCTAGCATTATTCATGGGAGTGGCAAGACAGATTATTTTTTGGCAGGGCAAAAAAGTCATAAAATGTAACTCTCCGTAAGCAGATAAATGGACAGATTTGTCTGCGAAGCACTTTACAGTATGTGTGTGCGCGCGCGCGCGCCTGTGTTTGTGCACACGCACGCTCGCTCACAGCGTCTGTTTTAAGCCTCTGTCTGAGACCCTTGGTGCCAGTTAGGCAGGGGCTTTTGCACAACCAGACCTCTCCTATAACTAAATAGGGTGCTGTTCCTTCTTGGTAGTTTTTTTAAATCAAATGTAAATGGCTTGAAAGAGGGGGCTTAGCCCTGAGAATTCAGCTGTTGTGAGTAAGGCCTGATGTGCAGTGATTGTGGTATCATCACCGGTGCCCTCCCAACTCCCAGGACGATGCTGCCTGGAGTTTTACACAGTGACCAATTTAGGACATCTCGTAAGAAAAGGAGCCCTAACCCTTAGTGCATTTAGAAAGACCTGGTCTAGGTCTTCTAGGAAACATTCTCAGTTTGGACTATCACAGTTCCTGACATGATCCTGTCTGTCTTCCTGGGATGCTATTTGGTAACAAAGTGAAGTAAATTTTTTATTATAAAAATTATACTTGTTATAAACATTTGAGAAAAGATTATGTAAATAAGCATTTACTTTATGCGAATACCTTATTTAATAATATTATGTTAAAGTTAGAGGCACATGAATATATCACATTTTCCCCTGTGTCCAGCCTAATGGGGAAAGAAAGCAGATTATTCTCTAGATACAAACTTTGTTTTTTTTAGCCATTATGAAAGGCAAAAGGATATTCTGTATGAATTTTTGTAAGTTAATTTTACTTATTATTTTATTTAGTAAGGGGTGATTATAATGTCAGTGGCTTTGAACCATAACATTGACCTAACATAATATTTAAGCCATTTTTTTCATTTAAAAATTATACATAATCTGTAAATGATAAATTGTTTTTAATGTGTTTATGGACTGAAGTTATTAAAGTTAGTTACTTTCTCTAAATCTCATGCTATTAATACAAATAATTTTTAAATTATAATTAAAAATTAATAATTTTTAAATTATAAGTGATTTTAAATATCACTTATAATCCCACTAACCTTTGATATTGTTTTGTTCATGATTGCTTTCAGTTTTTATGTCCTTTCAGTCTATATCTATGAACATTATACTTTTCACTTGTTTTCATAATGATGTGTAAACAATTTTGTGTTTTTTAAGTAACATTTTATTTAAAATATGTTATTTAAAATAAAGTTTCATTTTATTTAAAATATGTTATCTACATAATTATTTTCATGCTTGGCTAGATACATACAATCTGATATAATTAACTTTTTAGACAGAAACTGTGATTTCTGGCTGAAGCTTTACTTTTTATGCTTGAAGCTCATTTATTGTTAGGAACACATCATAAGATGCTTACTTTAATAACTAACCTTTTCTTTTAAATATCAGGTAATATACATGTTAAGGCAATCATGAAATTGGTGGTATTTTTATAGAAGCTAAAATCGAACAGAAGATCAAATCACCAAATTTGCACATGAAAACAAGCATTTCTGTAGCTAATTTGATTTGCAATAAAAATAGGGATGTTAATTTTGTACATACTTGGTCACTGTGACCTTGAATAATTGGACGATTTGGAAGAAAGAAAGAGAGAGAGAGAAAGAGAAAAGAAAAGAAAAAAGAAAAGATTGGTTGGAAAAGTTTCTCTGCCAATGAAATGACATCATTCCTGGAAAGGGTTTGATAATTGTGCAAGAAGGATCAGGAAAGTACTACCACCTAGTAGCGGGGACTGCCTGGAACAGCCAAACTACATAAACAGTCTTCTGAACTTTCCAAAGCCGCCAGCATAAATGTCTGTAGATTTTAATGAAGAAAACAGATGTAAATGGAGGGTGGAGGTGATGGATAACTTCTCCCTGTGTAGTGAGAGATCCAAAAGAGAAAGGTTTCCAGTCAAAAGTAATGTTTTTAAAATATCTTAATTATCTATGAAAATTAAATTGAGGCAAAAAGTAGAAAGTGGAAAGGTTAAAAATAAAGTCTTAATTCTGAAAACTAAAAGTAGTAATACCTTTTATGCTCTAACCTTTTAAAAGATATCAATCATTTTCATATTCACATAAGGGTTCTAATAGACTGATCAATAATTCATGAAATAAATATTTAATTTTTATGAGATTTCTGAGATGAGGAAAGTGCCAGTCTTTACACATTGTTGGGAATTTTAGATATGGCCAACTATTTGGGGGATTTTTTTTCTTCCTTTAAAAAAAAAACTCTTTCCCAGGATATTTTAAACAAATTATATTTCCCACTAGCCTTTAAAAAAAATGTTTTAAAATTTCTTTTAGAAATAATGCTTAGTACAGGATCCATTTTCACATGAATATATTTTTATCCTTCAAAACCATATTATTGTATAGAATATGAATGATTAATGTTTGCATTTGTGATTTGACAATAGCATATTTTTTTGTTTTTACTATAGAGGTCCATTAAAATGACCACATTGACTCTTGAAATGTCATTAATGAATTTCATGAGTACATATTTCCTGCCCTGAATTTGTTTCCTGAATTATCATGTAGTTTGAAAGAGATGTGAGTGAGTTACTTTTCCGTGTCCTATGATCGTACTACGATTACACAAAGATTTTCCCATTGTAATGAATACTGTACTGTTTCAACAACATTTGTTTCAGTTTTAGTACAATAGAAATATTTGGATGGCATCCCAAATATTTGAGAGGAATCTGGTAAAATGGTACTAGACTAATTACCTCATCTGTTCTGTACTGGAAGATCTTTTAGGGTCTTAGGAAGCTAGAAAAATCCAGTTGGCACTACCATACATTTTGACCATCATATTTAGTATATTGACATTTTTTTCTTTTGAGTTCATCTCACTTTTCTAATGAAAAATTAATGATTATATAAGCATAGTGAGGATTTTAGGTGCTTCCTTTTCACAGTAATATAAAAATCACAGCTAAAGCTAGTTTGCTGCAACTTTACTGTCTTGAGGTGAAATAGTTTTTGAAAAGAAATAAAAACATAAAAATTTAAAAATTACAAACGGTCATACCACTACAGGTATTAAAATTGCAGTAGAAAAGTGTACTGATTTTTTTAAAGGTAAATCAGAATTTTCTCTAAAATGTTTACACTCTAGGAATACTCAGGATTTGTTTGAGGGCTCATATTTTAGTGTTTATGTCTGTCCTCTGTCTACCTTCCCTCATTTTCTTCTCCACCCAAAACACACTCAAGGGACTCAGATTTTACGGATGAAATGATTGCCAATAGATGCCTGAGAGGAGGGGGAGATAAGTTACAAAGGAGATGTCTGAGTGATTTGAAAGGGGAGGCAATATTGTACTTCAGTTTTTTGTTAAGAGGATTTGTGGGGTGGCAGTAATTAGGACCTTGTTCCAGATCTGTTTTAATCTGCAACCTTAGTTTTCCTGAAGTCAGTGCCCCTGAACCACTGCCCAGAAGCCTAGTTCATAGTAGGTAGCATAGTTTCTGGGAGGGTTTAGTGCTTTTTGGTGATAAGGTATATATATAATACCTGTTATGTGTGGTGATGGTTGGCAAGAGGTTACATTGGCACTGCCCCATTCACTGCAGGTGTCTGCACCAGGCCTTGAACATATTTATCTTATTACTAAATTACTATTCACATGACTGCTCTTATTAGTGTTGTTTTGGCTAAGTCTCATTAGCTCAATTAAAACTCTGTATTTCATTATTTGACATATCTATTCAATTATGTCTCTTCTGGTATTATTTCTTACTGAAATGAAATGACCCTTGTGATTTATAATGCATTTTTTGGCCTTTCTAGACAAAATTTGCCCTGATTTTATGATTCATTATCTGGAGAGAACTTAGTTCAGTGTATACCTTTAGGTGCTAAATATTAGTAGAATTATTAAGGAATATACCTAATGCAGAAAACCTGCTTTGAAGATAGATGTTTATAGAATTGATGGGAAAGGCTTACTTACTATAGTTTTCCTTCATTTACTAGATTCTCCTGAATTATTTTGGAAACTATGTACCGAATGCATGGACGCAGGATAATGGCTGCACTCTTTGTGATGTGGATACAATTGACTTATCTACGGTAGATGTGAGTGGAATTGACTATGTGTGAAATGTAGAAATAAAAAGCACAGTGTCATGAAATGCAGTGATTTTTCAAAAACATGTTATTTTATAGTTTTGGTAATATGGTAGATAATGGATTTATAAAGCTAAAACGATGATTCAGAAAATTGCTAGATTTGTGTGTTTCTGAACTGTTTTTGAAAGTGAAACTGGCTAGTAATTGATCCCAATAAAAGGGACTTAGTTGTTAATATTTAATAGTTGTTATGATTGGATGCTCTTGTTCTATTTTAGTCTGCTAACTTAGCTAAAGCATTGAGGAAAAAATGCTTTAGCATTTGTACTGACTAGTATTATCTGTACCTGATTTTCAAATATGATGATTTAAAAAATAATAATATGTGATTATGTAACTAAGGACCGTTTTAAGTATTTTACATAAAGTAACTCAATTAAACTTCACGAAATCTCTTAAGTAGATTGTACTAATTGATTCAGTTTTACAAATGAAAAACTGAGATACATACAAATTAAGTAACTTGCTTAAGGGCACCCAAGTTTTTTAGGCGTTGGAGGTGAGATTTAAATTTAGGCGATCTGGCTCTAGACCCTGTACATATTATATGCCAGGCACAGTGCTACTTTTATGTATAGCTCATAGAGAATTATAGCTGTAGTTTATCTTTTACACTTTGAGGGTAAAGGAGCAATTATAAATAATATTTACCTGTAGAACATTTTGATGCATCCTTCTGTCATCAACCAGAGCAGCTTTAGGATATCTTATAGTAACATTTTTCTTCCAAAAAATTGCTCTTGTAACTTGGAAGACTGTTATTATGGGTATGAACAGTTGGATTCTAGGGATGATTTTGTCATTAAGGCTGATTCTTTCCTTCATTCATCATAGGTTTATTGAGTATCTACAGCATGCCAGATAGGTAGAACCAATATAAGCAAAAATAAAATTCCCAGTTATATAGTCTTGGTAACTCCTGGATCCATGCAAATATAAAATACTCTTACTATAAAGAACTGAAGCTCCTGAATTAAATTGTTTCTATGCTTATCACTGTCTGAAAGGAGGACAAAGAGTAACTTGTGCACATTTAGGAGCTTCTGAATAGAGCCCTACTTTTCTTGAAAATAAGACTTTTTGGCTGGTCTCTCAAATAACTAACTGAATATTTCCTATCTGGAAAGAGTGCCAGAATATTTTTGAATGAAGCAGCACCATGATGTTTAAAAATTCATCCTGATCTTTTTTGCAGAAAGTAATGTTGTCCTTTGGAGGGAGGGTTAATTCTTTTTATCTGTTCGGTCTTCTTTTACATAAACTTTCTGGTGCAAATATAGAAAAACATTTGCTTTAAAATTTTGTAGTTATTGGGGCACCTGGGTGGCTCAGTTGGTTAAGCAACTGCCTTCAGCTCAGGTCATGATTCTGGAGTCCCGGGATCGAGTCCCACATCAGGCTCCCTGCTCAGCAGGGAGTCTGCTTCTCCCTCTGACCCTCCCCCTCTCATGCTCTCTGTCTCCCATTCTCTCTCTCAGATAAATAAATAAAACCTTTAAAAAAATAAATTTTGTAGTTATTATGCAATAGGGATATAAAAATTAAAATGATGTGGGTAGTTAAGATCTCAGGCCTACCACATTCTTAGGTGTGGGCCATAAGCAAGTTTCTTTCTATATAAAGAAAGGGAGGGTTAAATGAAACTTTATACGTAGATATATAAATAATATTTTACATGTATAAATTATATATACATATGCAGTACTAAGCCTTCAATCTATGTTAACTGTTGTATTATCATTAGTATATAAAACGAACTTAGATGGATAATGAAAAGGTAGCACATTGAAACCCAGCTCTTTACCTACTAATTATGTGTTCTGAGTTGCTTAATTTCTCTAAACCCCATTTTCCTCATGTGTAAATTTGGAATAATAAGTAACTCTAAGGTTATTATGAAATGTAAATGAAATGTATTATTTCATTTAATAAGGGAGAGTTGTGATCAACTTTTTACTTATTTCCCCTATTAAATTGAGAACTCCTACAGGGTAGATATTTTGTCTTTAGTTGTTTGTATTTTTTTATTCAGTAATAAATATTTGAGTGAGTGAATAAATTGATAAAGAAGTAAACAGTAAATAAGTTGTACTTCAATGTAAACAGATATTAAGTTATGATCCAGATAACAGAAATATATGAGGCATCATGCATGAAAAGATGGGAGAGGCGGTACCTAATTCAGCCCTTAACATATATGATACTTCTAAAAATCTTTAATCTTTAAATTCAGACTTTAAGACATGTTTTAAAAAGGCATTATAATGAAATCTTTCTTATAGTTTTGGTAATAACACTATTACATGGTCATTTACTTATGTTTCTGTCTTCCCCAACCATTTGTAAATTTTTAAGGCCAGGAACCTTTTACTCCTTGTCCTAAATGTTGCTCATCACAAGGACTGACAAATATGATGAATTTTTCAAAAAGTTCTCATGCAATTAGTGAAAGATAAACTATCCTGTAAAACATACCCAAAAAGGATTTTTAAAAATCTATAGAAATAGATTGAACAAGATAAACTACATTAGTGGAAGAAAATAGTTTTCTTATATATAATAATGAGCAAAATAAAGTACTATCCATAAAAGGAGATTAAAGGAAATATTCAAGGATAGAAATAAAGGCTCAAGACCTCCATGATTGCTTTATCTGAGCTACAAATTAAATGTTGAACTTCCAAGCCATGGAAACTAAAAGGGAAAAACAATTAGCATTCTGACTTCTTAGATGAAGATGACAAAGTAGATTCAGATCTGAAGGAAATTTCTTTAAAGACTATCATAAAGGAAGCATTGAATGGTAGAGTAGGCAATGTCCTTTATTACATTCATGTAATAAATATGATAGTGAGTTTCCTCTTCAAACCTAAGTCATAATGTCAAGATGTGATTAGGTAAATCACTTTGAGGGGGACCATAGGAATGTATTTTAAGTGTTAGAGAATTGCCATGGGGCAATTGAAATTTAGCAGATTATAAATGATATTCCTAATATATTTTATGTTGTATTGATTAAGACTTAAATAGAATTTAGAGTACACCCACATTAATAATAATTTGCTTTTATGTTTGCCATAAAACAAAGGTCCATCCAAATGTAACAATAGGAATTTTTATTGAACAACCAACCCCTTTCCTACCTCGATTTCTGGACATATTGTTGACACTGGATTACCCAAAAGAAGCGCTTAAACTCTTTATTCATAACAAAGTAAGTGTTTGAGAAATGAATATTTTATGTGAAAATTGTTTTTGACCTTCTTTGGAACTATTTGCTATTATTTGTTTATGTCTAAAATAACACACTGAGCTAAATACAGTGGGGAATTTTGGGGATAATTACTGTCCTGTTTATTTAGGACCTAAGGATTTTAGAGTCTGGAAACTAGTATCATAATATTGGAATGAGCCACATGAAACTCAATTTTGTAGATTCAAAATGGCAGAATATCAGCTATTTTCATATGGTTCAACTTAATATATAAGTATGTGAAGAAATGTCAAAGGTCCTCATATTCCTTTGCCTTTGGGTTAGTTCTAGTACCTTCTTTGATGGAACTGGTCATTAAATTGTTTGCAGCTTAAGCTAATACTGTGACATCAGAACTTAAAATAGCTTCCAGATACAGTATTGTTTTGATTAATCACACAATGGCATGCTCTTTCCCAAAGGATTTTGATATTGTCATTTCCTCCAAAAATAATCAGAACCTCCCCCAAACCTCCCACACATAATCTAAACTTAAAGACATTTTTGCTCAATATTTTCCCATTTACTTGTCCCTGTCCTGTTAAAACAATTGACACTTAACATCTTCTAGAAAAAACACAATAGCTATGAAATATGCATTTTCTCTCTTTTGTCCTAATGCTTTTTGTTTAATATTATTCTTTCTTCCTAATGTATATGTCAGCTTATCATTTGCTTTTTCCAGAGAATATTTTAAATTTGCAGAAAACCAGCTACAATAAGTTTAAAAGGGTGAATCATTGAGCATTTGCTTTGTAAAATGTGTCGTAATACATTTATTTACATTGAAGTGTTTTGTTTTTATATATTGTGTCATTTATTTATGTCTTCCTTCTTTCATAGGACCTCCTTGATGAGAGGGGATTTTGTCTTCTCTCTTTTTTTATAAAATTAACTCTGGGCAGCTTTTATGCTATAAATAGTTTTAACAAGCTGTGAAAAGCTTTCAAATAACTTAGTGAAACTCAATACACAAAAAGCTCTGAAATGCTCTGTTGGAAACACATAATCTTATCTAAATTTTAGCACAGTTGAATCATACTAATTTGATGACTTATGTTCATAATTTATCAATAAAGTTTTGTTAAACTTTACCTTCTTTTTGTAAAAATACAATTTTATATATGACCATTCATTTCTGTCTCCGGCTTCAAAGAGTATTATAATACTTACTTTATAAAATATGATTATATTTTTAACTTAGATTAATGTCTATTAGGTTTAATAGACATTTTTTTTGGATATTTTAAAGCACATGTCTGAAATTCTCAGGCCACAAGCCATTTTTCCTTCAAGTCAGAAACATTTTGTTTAAATTTAAACCCAGGATTTAAATATTTCTTCAAGGACCTGTCCAGGAGTAGATGTTAGAAGAATTTTGTTTTATTTTTATTTTAAAAAATATTGATGTGTATCTATTTTAGATTCTTCACGTGATATGTGTTTGATACAGGTTATTATTTCATCTGTAATTGAGGGAATATGTGAATTGTGGAATTCACAACCTTGAATACGATGCCATCCCTACATATGAATACTTCAGTCATCCTATTGTCATTTTCGCACTAATGTTCTGTTTTTAAAATATGTTACAGGAAGTTTATCATGAAAAGGACATCAAAGTATTTTTTGATAAAGCTAAACATGAAATCAATACTATAAAAATAGTAGGACCAGAAGAAAATCTAAGTCAAGCTGAAGCCAGAAACATGGGAATGTATGTTTTAATCAATTTAAGTAATTTCTACTAAAGAAATTTAAAGAAAAACAAATTTTCTTCAAAATTAGTATCCTGAACTTGGGTGTCTCAGCTCTGTATGTGAGTTTGCATGTGTGCTGTGTATGCTCATGAGCACACCTCTACTGTTAGACTATATCTACGTTTGTGTGTATTTACATGTATACAGAGAGAGAGATGGTTAAGAGTCAAAATATTTAATCAAACTATTAATTGAACTGCAGATCAAGATTTAAAAAAATACTCAGACAGGGGTGCCTGGCTGGCTCAGTCAGAAGAGCATGTGACTCTTGATCTCTGGGTCATGAGTTTGAGCCTTAACGCTGGGAGTAGAGATTACTTAAAATAAGAAATAAAAAAAGATACTCAGATAAATGAATAGTACGACTGATGTAGCAGTGATCTAAATGTTTACTATCTGAAGATTATGTGTGGTGAAAATGTGTGTTTCAGATTGTGGGGTATAAAGGGTATTCCTACTTTCTAGTCACCTACTGGTCTAGATAAAACTATACCCCTCAGAAGAAAGTTTTAGGTTCTTTGTTTAGCCCCTTTAATACTTTAGACAGCTTACTAGTAAAATTCTGGAAATAATAAAAACAATCATTTTTCAGTGAATGTTAATTGAATATGCCAGCAGTGACTTAAGAGCTGCTGAGAAAAAAGATAAATAAATCATGTGACTTCTCTTCAGATGTTCTCTTGTGTTGTGGAAGCTCACGGTACAGAGTGATGGGTAGTGCCTGGTGTGGGGATAAAGGCATAGGCAGGAAAACAAGCCTCAGAAAGACAAAACTAATGGTTCCATAATTTATTCATTGGAGAATACCTTGGATCCACATTTGGAACTTATTTTCTTGATTTTTTTTTTTTAATATATACTCTGTTGTGTCTGGCTTCTTTGGCTCAGTACAACATATTCTCATTCACTCATGTCAATGCAGTTATCAGCAGTTCATTCCTTTCATGACTGACTAATACTCTATCATGTGAATATACCACAAATAGATTTTACACTTTCTTATTGATAGAATTAGATCATGTCCAGTTTGGAGCCATTTGAATAAGATTGCTAATGAAGACTCCTTATTAGAAGTGTATATGTGGGTGTATGTGTGTACATATTTTGCTTCAGTATATTTTAGGAAAATACCCAGGAGTAGACTAACGAGGGCGTAGGGTTAGAATAAATGCATGTTTAACTTGATAAGAAACTGCTAAATAGTCCTCCAAACCGTTATACCATTGTACACACCTGACAGCAGGTAGTTCAGACCTCTGGCTGCTCCATATTTGTCAACAGTTGATGTTGCCCATCTTTTTTTATTTTAGCTACTTTATTGGGTATCAAAAATATCTTACTGTATTTTAATTTAATTCCCTGACAACGAATTCTCTATTTGTATATTAATTGGCTATTTGTATGTATTCATTTGTAGAGTATCTGTTTAAGTCTTTTGTGCATTTTTGTTTACATTGGGTTATCTTTTTTTGTTTATTTATAGGATTTCATTATATAATCTGTATACAAGGGGTGTGTGTGTGTGTGTTTGTGTGTGTGTATGATGTTTTGTGAATATTTGCTCCATTCTGTGGCTTGATTTTTTTTACTTTTTTAATCATGTCTTTTGATAAGAAGAAATTTGAATTCCAATAAAATTCTATTTCTCTTTTTTTTTCTTTTATGCTATGTGCTTTTTGGGTTTATTTTCTATTTAAGAAATCTTTCTTATTCCAGTGTCATGAAAACATCCCTTGGAATTTTTCTTTTATAAGCTTTATTGTCCTAGCACTTATGTTTAAGATGTTTCAATCTATAATTCATCCTGAATACATTTTTGTGTTTGGAGTGAAGTGGGGGTCAAATTTTATTCTTTGCAAAAGGAATTCCAGTTGTTTCAACACTCCTTTTTATTTTAAGGCTTTTCTTTTCCCATGTAATTGACTTGGCTTTGGTCAAAAATCAATTGACTGAATATTTATGAGTGATTGTGAACTCTCTACTCTGTTCCGTTGATTTTAGATCAATGCCACACTTTATTACCAGGGATTTATATTAATCTTGAAATCAAGTAGTGTAATTCCTTCAGTTTTTATTCCAAAATAATTTTGGCTATTTTATTTTTATTTTATTTTATCTTATGTATTTAATTGAGGTATAATTCACATATAACCTATAGCTTTAGATGTACAACATAATGATTCAATATTTGAATACACAAAATAAGTTTAGTTACCATCTGTCATCATACATAATTACAAAACTTTTAAAAATTTTTCTCTAATTTTTTGTGCAAGTTTAGCAAAGTTTCCTGTATGACAGTTGCTTAGAAACAAATGTGGTATAGAGATACATACTGACAATAGCAGAAAGTGGTAACTAGGATCAGCAGTGAGGGAGGGGAGGTCAAAAGGAGAGAGCCCCAGATGTAGAAATCATAATACTTGGAAGCATCTATGTATCACAAGTAGTTCATTCCTTGTTGTTCCTGATGAAAATGCTACAGACTCTACCAAGAAAAACAAATGTCATAGTCCATGACCCCTGATAAGAAGCAGGGGAGTAAATTTCTTAGAATTCCATGCAAATCAAGTTTAAAAAGTATTAATACCTAAAGAATTACACACTTGTATCTCCAAGATTCACTTAAAACTGAGTTGTTGGATAAGCAAGATTTTGCACTGTGTGTGTGTGTGTGTGTGTGTGTGCAGAAAGTATTTTGATTTGTGAAAAAAAGTTGTTGATAAATACATTGAGATAAATTATGTTTCCCTTTCAGAGAGGTCTAAGTACCAAATTCTAAATTGCCATTCTGACTGGGTATCTTATGCCTTAAACTTTTTAGTGGCTTGAAAATGTATTTCACTTGACCTAAAATTTTTAGTGTTGATCTCCATGTGAATATCTATGTTGATAAACTGACCATTTTGAAATTTAAGACAGTATTTATCCCTTTGGAGACTGTCTTACTATATTGATTAGAAGAATATGTTAGAGAAACTTTATTTTATGTATAAGCTTTATGTTGACATTTTTCAACTAGCAAGTATTTATTTTATCTAATTCTTATTTCTTTTTCAATGTTAGGGATTTTTGCCGTCAGGATGAAAACTGTGATTATTATTTTAGTCTGGATGCAGATGTTGTTTTGACAAATCCAAGGACCTTAAAAATTTTGATTGAACAAAACAGGTACTACATAAGATTCATTTTCAATTTATTTTTAAAATGATAATCGTTTTCTGTGTCTATGTGGACACACTATGCTTACATATCTATGTTTAGTGAATTGAGGGAACTCACATGAAGTTATTTTCTATGCCTTATAAACTTTCAATTCTTATTAGTTTTCTTTCAGAGGAGTCAAATAGAAAACAACATGATGAAAATTAGAAGTATTTAATATTAGTTACAATCACAAATGCAATGTTTATCAATTATATTTGGCCTATTTTTCTGTTTAAAGCAAGATGAAATTATGATATATCTGTAAAATTTGGAGTTTTAAAAATTTTTGTAGATATTTTTAAAGTAGAATTTCATAAAACTTATGACCTAAAAAGTTATTGCAAACGGAGATCTAAGTTCTTAGAATTTGAAAGAAATTTCAGAGATCTGTGATTTTATTTAGTACTGAACTGATAATTATTACTTGGCAGTACCTATTTTTATTTAGTGGAATTGAAGTGTGAAAAAGACATCATCTATACCAGCTTATAATGATATTAGTCATTATTTATTATATTACACCTATTGCTGCTAGTAGTTTATTAATCCTCCTACTAATAGCCCACCTTTAATGAGTGCTTATTAAGTGCCAGGTATTGTTTTTAAGTATGTTTACATATATTAATGCAATTGTTTCTCTTAGCAAATAGTATGGTTAGCAGTGAAATATTAGAATTACTGTTTTTATTTTGCTGAGTAAAATATATGAGAAATCTGTTATGCTATACTAACCTCCTCTATATGTAATATGATTTGCCAATTTGAGAATTCAGTTATTACTTCAAAATCTAAGACCTCTTAGTATTAATCTGTGTATACAGCCCCACTATATATCTACAAATTGCATGTAATTTTTCAAAACATGAATAACCTTTTGATCATTAGGCAAGGAGCAGTTAGGCTACCTTAGAGATAAGGGATAGAGTTGCAATTTATAACTCTTAAAACCTAGTGGAATTCAGTAGTATTTTCTTGAATTTGCAATGTTAATTGCCTCTTAATTTGATTTAAATTCAATATTATGGAATGTACATTTTTTAGATAATATTTATATGTTTTTATTATATGACACTTTTGCAGGTACTTATTCTTACAGTGAACTATTTAATGAATTCATACTATGTATTTAACACATATCCCCTTTAATATTAATCTAATGTTTTAAACCTGGTAAAAAATAAAATTCCCTCAAAAGTAACTCAACTGCCATCTGGGCCCATTGCCCTTGAAAGGCTAGAAAACTCAGGATATTTTTCCAATTCCATAAATTTCTGTTACTGATCAAAGGTTTAGGTTCATATGATACATACAGTTCTTGCTTCTGTATCCAAGCATGTAGTTTTCATAAAGAATTTACATATACCAAAAATCTTGTGAGATTTAGTAGACTTGACTGAAGGTTAGAGGGACAAGGGATGGGTCACATCTTAGGGCATGTAGCTTCCTAGCATTTCATCAGCTCTCTTTTCCCTCTTGTCCCATCTCTGCTATTTACTGCCTTACTCCAGGTTTTACTCCTTCAGTAATGTAGTGTAATTCATCATCCCCCAGCTGCTATCCTGATAAAGTAGTCCCCCTTATCCACAGGGGATACGTTCCAAGACCTCCAGGGGATGCCTGAAACCACAGATAATCCCAAACCCTATATACACTA